>NW_024582075.1:4846411-5245570 GCF_017639235.1 Corvus kubaryi
AACAGGAGATAGTCCGGAGGGAGTTATCTCTGAGTCAGGCGGCAGGACAATGATGGGCCATTAACAGAAAGATAGTCTGGGGGGAGGAGGCAAGGAAACACTGCCCCACCTGGTTTCAACGGCTCCTGAGGATGGTAATAGAATACACTGCAACCCAGGACAAGCAAACATCTGCCTATAGAGAAAACATTAAATGACTGTGCTGTCCCCCTTAATATCCATAATGCCGTAATTTGTGTGAGATTGTGAATGGAAATTCAATTTACCTGCTGATGTTTATACCAGCAGATGTTTTGAGTATTTCAGCATTCATTCCATCAAGTAAGTAAATATTTGTTATTCTATTTTTCCTGAAGCAGCATTGGCTGATATTGAATGATAGCAAAAGAAGTTTTAGTATTTCTGCAGAAATTAATACATATTCCTTCCCCAGAGGTTTCCCCTGACTCTCAAAGGCAGGAAAAATGTTTAAATGTGCGCTCAGGTGTATTTACATGTACATACGATTTTGGGAAGCCTATTTCAACATCAGCACAAATCGTTTTCTTCCCATTTTACATATAAGCATTTGCTGACTTTCAGTCTGCTGTACCAGAGAAGGTTCACAGAGAACAATACTATTCAGCAGGTGCCAATAAGAACACAATCTGTGAGCTGATTTTATCTGCTTCTCAGGTTGCTGAAGGTACGAGTAGGAATTTTGCTAATTATCTTCTTCTCCTCTTAGCTTATGAAATAAATGCACTTCATGGAATAGATATTGATACTGGAGTGAATACAGTTCTTTCCAGCAGATGTAAATGGCGTTTTATTTTGATCAATTGTTAAAGACCTTGCAAATGCTCACAGGTGCCATTGGGAAGTTTGTGTATAGAAGATCATGTAGTATCTTCACATTCTTACTCTGTTGAGATACAAACGTTGGGCTTTTTGGGATTGCAATCCACTGTTCTCATAAAGTTGGTCTAAAACCCCCAATTTTTAGTTGTCATTGTAACCTTTGTTCTCAGTCAAACAGCTTCAGATTGCCACATTTCACAGATAATATTATTTCACTGTCGAGTAGTCTGTCCTCCAAGAATGTAAGAGATGTGGAAGCACTCTGATAAAGCACCATACCAGTTCAAGACAATTTTTCTCTTCAAATTAGATGAATACTGGAACATTCACAAAGATTACCTGCCTTATCTGGATTATGGTAGTGGAGCTCTAAATTACACATACAGCTCTCCAGCTTCTCCTGGCATGCAGGAATGCACAGCCTTAGCAGTGGTTAATGTCCCCCCTTTGGGAACAGCTCACTCAAGAATTCTCTTAAAAGTTGGCATATACATCCCTGAGCAGCTTTTCTGTAGTCACAATGTCTGTTGATTACTTGATATCTTTCCATGAATTTTAGTTGTTATTCCTATTAAGTACTGTGTGTTGCTGATGTTGTCACTGATGTTCAGAATGATTTGTACTTTTGCACAAACACAGTACTATACTTAGAATAAGCAGCATTTCTATTTTTTTCACTGTTGCACAAGAAGTATGGAATGCAATTTTTTTTTAGGTGATACAAACAATAAACATTGCTCTTGAGTTTGGTGTTGTTGTTTTTCACAAACAGCACATAGTGAAAATTTCTTCCAGGACAAATATAAATCTGGTGCTGATTCTCTAAATTAATCCCTTGAGGTATTCAGTTACTCACTAGGGCATAATGATTGCTATCAATAAGAAAGATGAAACCTTACACCTTTTGAAAGAGGTTCCATACATAATGACCCTTAATCAATGTATTTTTAAACAACATTTTGTTTCAGTGAATACTGCTAACTGACTAATCAAAATGGTCAGTTAATGGAAGTTAATGGAACCTTAAAAATTAATATGACAATTTAGTATGAGCTATCCTTTTTTTTCTTTTTGAAAATATGCAGTATCTCGAATGCCAGCAGTCAGTGAAGTTTTTCAGTTTCTTAAGCCTTACTTGGACTAGAAGTAAACTTGCTCTTTGAAAGTGAAGTAAACCTCCAGATGGACTCTGTTACTTCCACAATGTTGTTCCTGGTAAGTGGATTATTTATGGAATTATTGACAGAGTTTGTCTTTTGCTGTTTCATGCAGTCATTTTTTACTTTTTAACAAAATGCAATAAAGGCAAGAACTATGAGAAATCATGAGGAATAGGGCATGAATATGCACTGCCAACTTCTGTTTTACAGATAGTATAAAAAAATTCTGCAAATGTGTGTTGTATTCCTGACCCAAACATATTTGCAATTTGCACTTGGAAAATAAAGATCCTTACTGACCAGCACCCCTTGGGTCTCCGAGAGGCAGCCCAGGTGAATAGAGAGTTAGTAGAGATCCTGATACTTGTTCTGTATTGTGCCTTCATGAGGAATCTCCAAAGACTTGAAGAGAAGGCGTGGGAATTCATCCTGTCATTTCATCCTGTGCTAAAAGGAACTACTTGCTCACAGGAATGAAGTCAATTCTCAAACAGCATAAGAATGTAGAGAAAGAACTGAGAAATGCTTTTAAGTTAGCTGCAGAAATATGTCCAGAGTGTAAGTATTTATGCTGGAATTTGATCAGGAGATTTCAACTTCCAGTCTTTCTTTCTGAGAAGTACAGTGGCAGCTTTCTAGCTACCTCATATGGACATGGGTTTCTCTGCACTGACAGCTGAACAGCACTTCCTCACTCTGTGATTTCTAATTCCCTGTAAATTCTAATTCTAATTCTAATTCTAATTTCATTCTGATCCATGTGGAACAATTCTACCTTTTGAATTACTGAAATTATTTTTTAACTATCTCCTTATTCTCTAGGACTCTTTTGTCCAGCCATTGGCCAGAGCCATCATGACTCAGCTGATGAGATCTTGACAAGCATTGGTAGACAGTGCTTTTTATTAAAAACACCTATGTGCTTTTGATATTCAAGTAGTTTTAACACTTCTCTTTCCTGATTTGTGCATAGAGATGGTTCTGCAGCACTGCAGGGCTGCCTTTGGCAGTTTTAACTTCCAAATTTCTTACGCTCCCCTCTACCACCATATTTTCTGTGCCTGTTGTGTGTACATCCATCCCCCTTCATTCCACCATCCACTCCTTTCTAAGCCAGAAAGCTACTAATAAAGGTCTTGATGAGACACTGAAACCAGTACCAACAATGCATCTTCCTTCCTGCTGGAGAAGACTGAGTTGTTTGATAAGCATGGAGCTTTATGCAGACAGCTACAACTATAAACTGACATTGGTTACAACAAGTAAGTGTTGCAGCTGTTTAAAGGTGTTGCTCCTCTATAGTAAAGGATTTATATTTCAAAAAGAAAGTAAAATCTAGTAAGTACTTTTTTTCATCCACACTTACATGTGGATGCTGACTGATGAACAGATAGGCTTGATTATAATACATGTAAGTGAGTTAAAATGGTTGTGACCTGAGACCTAACCCACCAAATGTTTGGGCTGTTCTATATGAATACTGTATCTATAAAATACATAAACTTCTCACATAAACATATGTTAGTAGAGTTTGTTTTTAATACGTAACAGAGTCCTTTAAATTTAATCAGTTTTGCTTACAGTTATGCAGGGAGTGCTGTGTCTGATATACATGTTGTGGAAATGTAAGACAGAAAAAAACCAGCCGAACAGAAAAACCCCAAAACAAAACCAACCAACCAACCACTGCAAAAAAAAAAAACCAACCACAAAACTTAATTGCAAGGTACTCCAGAGCAAAGATGTTTTGTAGCTGTCATACATTCATTTTTATTCCTGCAGCTAAGAAGGAATATTCATGCTAAGAATGAATCTCCCTAAAAACAGAAGAGAAGAAATGTAAGCTTTTAGCATTTGGCTGAACAAACTCCTAAAGCTTTTAATGATCAAGGCAATTGCTGAACAAAAGTATTTACTAGGCCAGGGTACCTCACTGTGCACAAAAATAAATAGACGTAGGGGAAAAGGGAAACTGAAATGTGTCTCTGAGCATGCATTGTAATCTATGTCATGTTCCTTTGGGATAATTGGTCTGTTTGTAATTTCTTACTAGGGTATACAAAATGCAAGTTGCAGTGAATATAATTTTATGTGGGTGGCTAAACTATGGTCTAAATATGAATTGACACTAAGATGGACATTTATTTCCCCATGGTCTCATATTTAGATCTCCTACTTCATGGTTCTGTGAGAGTAAGCCTGCTAACCCCATTCTGATTTAGTACAAAAATATGGATCACTTGAGACTGTTCAACCATTCACAGAAAAATCCAGATAAGCTTTCCTTTGCAACTCAGTACCATCAAGAGCTGCAGCTTTGCTGAGAGGTAGTACTCTCACCCTTTTAATAGGTTGTTGCCCTTGTCAGTGTCAGAACGGATTAGTATTTGGATATGCTTACAGATACCAGTTGTGGGAGGCTTGTAAGATATTTATTTCCTGTCTGCAGCATGAACATTAAAGTAAAAAAAATTACAGTCCTAATAACTTACATAAACTTCTTCAGCATTTGTACACCAAAGACGAAGGAGAGTGTACTTAGAGGGTGAAAATGAGAGGCAGAGAAATAGTTGTCCTGAGAGAGCATTAGTTAATTACAGGGAAAAAACTGAATAGTGGATGAGAGGGCAGATTTACTGATAGAGCTACAGGATCACAGCCAACTGCTTGTTAAGACCTTACAGCTCAGCACAGATGTCATGAGATAAATAATCAGCCAAGCTATGGTTTTAAGGGGACTGTAAACCTAACTCTACCCCCTGATTAGCACTGAGTATTATAGCACATATTCTTGTGCTACCAGGCAGTACTTGTGCATGTCTACAGTCCTTCCCACCATTTAGATTGACGGATATCCATCTTCAAAGGCTGTATCATTGCACAGCCTCCCACTTCACCACTGTGGCTGCACCTGGTCCCATTGGAAAATGCAGATTGATAAAAGATGCTCTTGTTTTGGAGTACCTGCTATAACCATGTGTATATATCTCTGTTGGGGAGGGCAACAGCTCTATCTTTCCTTTGTTCAGCTGTTGCCACCAGGTGTTCTCTAGCACTGTGACATGATAGATGTATATATTTCTTACTTTGTCTCTATAGTAACAGACTGCCAAAAGAAGTCTGGGAGCTCAGCCATGAGCATAGGAAAAATGGAGGATTATACCCCACCATCAGGAAAGCAAACTCTTTAAATAAAGTGTTATGAATGGAAGACTGGAAATGGCACATGTTAAGTTTAGATGATTTAAGAAAGGTATTCTTCCATTCTATTTTGTTGCATGAAAGGCAATTGAAATGTTTGGCCTCACCTCCTAGAGGAAAGGAATGGGCATTCCAGTCTCAACACTTGCTTTTATTGTTAGTGCTTTGACACAACCTGTAATGTTGCTTTCTGGGTGACCACCACAGATTTTTCCTTTTCTTCACCCTTCATCTCCATCCCCAATCTACCCAATGCATGATGGTGCAATCATACTTCTGAACAATTCAGTTCATTCCTCAAGTTTCTTGATGAGTTTGCTCATTTAAGCCACACATGTTCAAACACCCTTGTTTTACTCGCAGCATTCTCTGCAATCCAGCCTCTAACATTCCCTTTCATTTACTGTGTGGTGCTACCATCACTTCCCCGCAGACCATCAGGTCCAGCTTAACCCAGCACCACCATGTTCACCACTAAACCCTAGGTCCAACTGCTGCATCCCCACATCTTCTAGATACCTCCAAGAATGGTCACTCAACCACTTCCCTGGAAGCCCGACCACCCTCTCAGTGAAAAAATTTTTCTTAACATCCAATCGAAACCTCACCTGGCACAACCTTGAGGCCTCTTCCTCCTGTCCTGTCATGTTTTCACTGGGAGAAAAGACTGACCTCCACCTTGCTACAGCCTCCTCTCAGGCAGCTGTACAGAGTGGTAAGGTCTCCCCTGAGCCTCCTTTTCTGCAGGCTGAACATCCCCAGCTCCTTCAGCTGCTCCTCACTGGACTTGTGCTCCAGACCCTTCACCAGCTCCATTGCCCTTCTCTGGACACGCTCCAGCCGCTCAATGTCTTTCTTGTCATGAGGAGCCCAGAGCTGAATTCAGGACTCGAGGTGTGGCCTCACAGTGCCCAGTACGGGGGAACTGTGCTTTGCATTAGCATTGTTTAGCTTCAGACATATGTTACCACCTTGTGGTTTTTGGGCTTAGAAAGCGTTTCAGCTGCATTTCAGAGTGAGATCCAAATATGCAACACCTTTGTCTTGCCTTCTAAGTTCAACATTAGGATATAAAGGAACAATTGTAGAGTATGTAGCATATCAAATATTTTGGAAGCCATTGAAACTAAAAGCAAGAATTAGAAAATTAAAGTGACAAAATGCAAAGACTGCAAAGACTTGCCAAATCCTCCCTGAGAGGTAAAAGCTGCTTCCAGTTCAGTTTTAGATAGCTACATTTTTGGCTGAAAAATGGATGTGAGTAATGAGACCTTGTTGATCTTCCGTAGGCCATAAATGTCTTTCCTGTTAGCAGCACTGCAGAAGCTATTCCAGCCATTGTTCAGGTTTGTGGAAAATGTGTGTGTGTTGTGTGCACACACATACATGATGACATAGGTTTGCTACAGTATGGTACATATTGATCTCTGAATTTATCTTATGTGAAGGCAACAATTGTCTTTTGTGTTCACTGCAATTCTTTCATCAATATGTAAAAAATTTGGAAAAACCTTGCATTTCACCACTGTCTGAAGAATTGGGGCAGCATATTAGCTATGAAAAATAAAAGATACAGAAAAAAATCTTGTGAAATCATTCCTTTGAAGCTGAAATAAAAACATTGTTATGCCCAGAGATTAATTATGAATAATCGGATTCTGACTTTAATCTGTTCAGTTAAGGGGGGAAGCATGGATGGGTTGGGGAAGAATATTTTTCCATCTTAAAATGATCAAAGTATTTTTGTGTATTTGCAGAAATTGGTGGAGACATGACAGTCAGAGATGGGGCAAAAGGCTACCAGTTCAGAATAAATAATGGCATCAGATGAAACATGGAACAAATAAGGAAAAAAATGGAAGGAACTTGTACTGGAAGTCATGCAAAATCCTGCATGGCTTTGTAGAAAATAGTAAACTCTCAGTTTCTCCATAATGACCCAGCTAACCCTGTTGGAAGCCAGTTGTCTTCAGTTTTCATCTCTGCAGATATAAAAATGTCACAATGTAAAAATAATACTTGTACAAAAAAATTGTAACAATGGCCAAGGGCTGTTTGCTCAATGCCTATGCTATGCAGTTGGACTTTGTATATTTTCTTTTGGTTGTAGATTTCATTATTAATTTCAAAGTTTCTCACCATCCTTTTTGAAACTCGTGCACCAGTGAGCCAGAAGTTCAGTCCTGGAGGAAAGGAATGAAGAAACAATGTGTTCAGGCCAGAGATGTATTTTTATTAGAGGGCAATACTGGGAATGAGTAATGTTTGTTGTTTTTTTAACCTGCTGATGGATCTGGTAAGTGTAAGGCAAAGCTGGAGATAACTTTGTCTCCAGCATGCTCCATTTATTAGCCAACAAGGAAACTGCTTACTAGCAGGCATTGTAAGATTGAAAAGACAACAAATACCACAAACTTTTCAACACACACTCTGAAAAGTGTCCCTCTGTATAGAGCTGTCAGCCTGCAGCCCAGTAGCAGAGCCTAAGCCTGCGCCTTACAGTAATCCACATGGCACATTGGCCTGAGCTGCATCTCTCCATAGCCTCGTGATTCCTGCCTGCCTTCCCTATCAGGCACCTTTAGCCTGCAATTATTACCTACACTGTTAAGGACAAGCAACATTCTTCCTTCATGGCTTTTCCTCCCTCTCAGCCTTCACTGTGGTGATCTGTGGTTTCATTTTTTTGGCATAACCTTACACCAGGAAGAAACTGTCAGAAAAGTATAGATCAGTTTTAGAGTCAGTTTGGGGTTTTGTGTTTGTAAGGACTCACACTTTTTTCATACCCAGGTTTCAATTACAGGTTATCATGCAAGAACAAGGCTCAGTGCTCTTATGTATATGGAATGCCCGTGGCTTTTCCAGTTCTCGGCACTTCTTCAGATACAGGAAAAAAAAGCCAGATTAAATGTTGAGAATGCAGTACAAGTCTCACTTTCCTTCATTTAGAGTGTAACAAGACCCACTGACTGCTGAAGCAATGAATCACCACCATTTACATATACAGGTCAGCAGGGAACATTCTCTCACAGCTGAGGGCATCCCTGCAGTCAACACTTTGCTCCTCCCATGGCAGCCACCTCTCGGCAAACCCAGCCCAATACATACATTCCTATTCGTGGTCCCTTAACCAGCACACAGGCGGTGTGGTGAGGAGGCCACAGTTTTCACCGCTGGGAGGGGACCTGACCCATGCAGGGACCCTTCCCTCTTGAGAGATGTACCCCCACCGCTCGGCTGGCTGCAGCCCTGCGGGGGAAAGAGGTGTTCCCCTTTTATGTTGTCATTTCTCTCTGAAGCCAGTCAGAAGTCAGTGGTGGACCCAGGGTGCGGTCTTGGAGTTCAGATTCTGGTGACAAGCAAGAACACTTCATCTAGTCCTTGTACGAGTGGTGTTTGCAGAAAGGGGGAGGTGTTCCCACCTTTCCAAGGTCACGATGCTTTGCATGGAAGTGCTTTCACTCTAACTAAACTCGGTGGAGGGTGAGTTGGGAAGGAAAGGACCTTCTCCACCCGACTTGAAGCGAGGGAGAGGAATCTCAGCGCTCGCACCGCACGTTTGGGAAGAGGGCTGGGCTGGCTGCGGGCGGACGGGCGGGCGGAGGAGCGCGGGTCGTGCTGCCGAGGGTGCATCACCGCGCCCGAGCGCCGTGCCGGGAACACAGTGTTCCCTGCCCGCCCCTGAACTGCGAGTGAACTTCCCCAGCCCGCGGTGCACCGGGGACCGCGCAGATAAACCCCGGGGGGCGGGAACGGAGGCAGGGAACAAGAACAGCAGGAGGGGTGGAGGGAAGGAAGTTCCAAAAGGGTTTATTTCATCGTAAGTACTCAAGGTGGAGTGTTGTTTGAGTTTGCTTTTTTTTTTTTAATTTTGTTTTGGGGTATGGGGTTTTTTTGTTTTGTTTTAGTGGTTTTTGTTTTGTGGTTTTTTGTTGTTGTTGGGGTTTTTTTGTTTGCTTTTTTTAATCTGTGTGTGTGTTTTCTTTATAAGTTAAAAAAAGGGCAAACAAAACAAAACAAAACGCAAGGCAATCAGCATCCCTAAGCAAACATACTTTCAGAAAAGATGTAGAAAAAGAAAAAGACATTGCTTTTACAGAAACAGATTTATGGCACTTTTGGTTTTTTTTTTGACTTCCTGCCATTGTTAAATAAGTACTTTTCCTTTACTCTTCTCCCTGCCCTGAACATTATAATTATGTTTCCTTCCCAAAGGAAACCGAAAGTGCTGTGACCCCACCTAAGAAAGAAAAGACCAAAGGTTTGACAAAGACCTCATCCCCACAAGTTGTTCTATTTTTATAAGAGTGCCTTTAAAGCAGGTATCTGTCAGAGGTTTTGTGCCATTGTGATGCAGATCTCGGGGAAGGTTTTGTGCCCGTGAGAGGTGCAGAGGAGCAAATCAAGCAGTTTCAGCCTGCAGCAGGTCAATGTGTCAGCAGGCTCAGAAGCATGGACATGTTCCTTGGGACTGCATTACTAGGGTTTTCTCTGTGAAAGCTTTGTTAAAAGGGATTAGCAGCACACCTGGGCATTTTCCTTGTTTAGATCTGTGCCAATCTTGGATCAAAATGAGTAAGTCTTGAGAGATTTTGGTAGCTATTTTGTATAAGTGCCTAGATTTCATGAAAGCACCACAGCTTTTGGAAGACTTTTTTACCTTTCTCTGATTTGGTTCTGTTATGGAGAGTGTAGAGGTAACCCATGGACTTATTGTATGGTACTCTTCACAGTAGCTAAAGTCACCACCTAGTCCAGTTTAAGTGACTTTCCATTTATTATTCAGAGCTATCTGGACACCATCTGCATATTTTGGGCTTGTTTTTTTAGGGTTTTTTTGTAGTAAATTGGGATTTATATTACTGATATGTTATATCCTTAGTGTGTTCCAGTCCATTAATCACCTCATAAAATCCTTTAAAAATATTGGGTTTAGCCTGTTCAGTAGCTAAATGATGCAGCCTCTTGCAGTCTGCAGTTCAACCTGAGGGAGCAATAACCTTTTTTCTCTTGTTTTACTACTGTACTACCCTGAATATAAGATAAGCCTCTTGCCTGTCAAATGTGAAAACATGCAGAAAACCCCCACCACTCTCACTTTGGAATTCTTTCCCTGTGTACTGTGAGACAGGTTATGCCATGTGCCCTTTAAAGTCTGTGCAGGTTGCATCCTGGCAGATGCCATCAGCAAATGCAAGGACAACCTCCCAGGTGGCACTTGCTCCAAGCCTTGGTCCAAAAGGGGGTGGACGCACAGCAGCACCTTTTTGGTCTGATTTGCACCCTTTGATGCCCAACAGTGCACTGGAGCTGAAGCAACCACTGCAGCCTTGTTACAGGCTGTAAGGCCATGCACGAGTGGGGCCTGCCTGCTGGCCCTGCCTGACGCATTCCTTGCCTGCCAGAGAAGGAGATTCCCACTGTGGCGCCTTGTTGGAACACATCTGTCTTCCTCCTTCCCTTTCCAATATAGGAACCCCTTGCCCTTGTCCTTGTCCCTCAGATATTCTTCTCCTCCTTCTTTTCATCCTTTATCTTCCAGCTGCAGTGGCCTTTGGCTTTTCTCAGATATTAGTGCCTAGCACTACACTGGCAGCTGCTTCTTACCAATTCCTGTGCTCATTTCATCAATCTTATGATTTTATCTTATCCACAGCCCTTGAAAGCTGCTTTAGACCTCTTTCCTCATGTTTGCAAGGCTGCTGTGCCATAACTACGCCAAAAGTACAAGGCTGCTTCCTTTCTATGAAGCAGCCATGTTATATGGGCTGTGGCCCAGGATTTATGAGCAGAAATGACCATTGCCCAGGATGGGGAGACAGATGGGCTCAACACAACTGGACCGCTGCAGTGGCAGGCTGTAAACCCTTCAGAGGAAATACAGAGGGAAGGAAAGGTGGTGGTGCTGCACTCCTTGCTCAGCGCTCTGCTGCACCCCAGCCGCTCCCGCGCTGCCCCGCGCACTCCGGGCCGCCGGCTCTCCCTGGCACATCCTCACACCGCCCTGCTGACACATTTTGCCATTTCTAGCAAAGTCAGTGGCCGCTGGATGTCACTGTTTGATCTCCGACAGAAAGACACACGGACACTTTTCTCTGTCTCGAAATAGAGGAACTGGCATCCTTGAGAACACAACCAAAGAAACAAACCAAATAAATCCAACCAAAAAGACACAGCTTACCGGCCCAGCCCAGGACAGCTGTTTGTGGCATTCCTTCCTGGAAGAGCAGGTGATACAGGAGCAGCGCGGAACAAGCAGGGCCCCTGCTCTGAGAGGGATGACACTGCAATGCTGCTATTGCTGGCTGGACCGCGGGGAACCTCGGCTGAGGTACTCGATCAGTTTCGGGTCTGTGAACTCTGTACACTTAGAGAAGCGATGAGGACTTCTTTCCATATGCAGCACTAGGAGATGGTAGGTCATTTGGGCACTGGCCATCTAAGGTAGAAGCAGAACATTCCCCCCTCCAGTCCTTTCTCAGATTATCTCATCTCCTCTAACAGAAATCTGTGTGGCAGACAGCTTTCCACTTTTCCACTTTTCATTCTCCCTGCTTGAAAGCTGCACTTGCAGACCACTCAAAGTTTGGAGACACTGGATTGAAGCAGGTCCTGCAACCTGGATTTGTTGCTCTGGCCTACGAGGTGTAAAAATGTCACACAATCCTGCACTACTGAAGCCACAACACCTTTCCCTGCAAAGGCTTGCCCTGGCTTTAAACCGGGCCTGGGCGCGGAAAGGCTGAGAAGTGAAAGGTTGTCTGTATGAAAATATTTTTCCCTCAAGGGACTTCCAGACATCTGTTGAGCCAGGGAGCCACAGAAAAAGGCTGTAGTGACCATGTGCTGAGCACCTGGCATCTCTCTTGCACTGGGGTGTGCTGAGGAGCCCTGTCCTTGGGGGTTGTTAATCAGAGGACAACATCCCTGAAGGACAGGGCTCCTCAGCACACCCCAGTGCAAGAGAGATGCCAGGTGCTCAGCACATGGTCACTACAGCCTTTTTCTGTGGCTCCCTGGCTCAACAGATGTCTGGAAGTCCCTTGAGGGAAAAATATTTTCATACAGACAACCTTTCACTTCTCAGCCTTTCCGCGCCCAGGCCCGGTTTAAAGCCAGGGCAAGCCTTTGCAGGGAAAGGTGTTGTGGCTTCAGTAGTGCAGGATTGTGTGACATTTTTACACCTCGTAGGCCAGAGCAACAAATCCAGGTTGCAGGACCTGCTTCAATCCAGTGTCTCCAAACTTTGAGTGGTCTGCAAGTGCAGCTTTCAAGCAGGGAGAATGAAAAGTGGAAAAGTGGAAAGCTGTCTGCCACACAGATTTCTGTTAGAGGAGATGAGATAATCTGAGAAAGGACTGGAGGGGGGAATGTTCTGCTTCTACCTTAGATGGCCAGTGCCCAAATGACCTACCATCTCCTAGTGCTGCATATGGAAAGAAGTCCTCATCGCTTCTCTAAGTGTACAGAGTTCACAGACCCGAAACTGATCGAGTACCTCAGCCGAGGTTCCCCGCGGTCCAGCCAGCAATAGCAGCATTGCAGTGTCATCCCTCTCAGAGCAGGGGCCCTGCTTGTTCCGCGCTGCTCCTGTATCACCTGCTCTTCCAGGAAGGAATGCCACAAACAGCTGTCCTGGGCTGGGCCGGTAAGCTGTGTCTTTTTGGTTGGATTTATTTGGTTTGTTTCTTTGGTTGTGTTCTCAAGGATGCCAGTTCCTCTATTTCGAGACAGAGAAAAGTGTCCGTGTGTCTTTCTGTCGGAGATCAAACAGTGACATCCAGCGGCCACTGACTTTGCTAGAAATGGCAAAATGTGTCAGCAGGGCGGTGTGAGGATGTGCCAGGGAGAGCCGGCGGCCCGGAGTGCGCGGGGCAGCGCGGGAGCGGCTGGGGTGCAGCAGAGCGCTGAGCAAGGAGTGCAGCACCTGCACTGCTGCCTGTGTGGATGAGCCTCACTCTTGCCTCTGAGGGAGTGCAGGTGACAAAGAGAAAGCGTTTGAAATCATGTATTTCCTTACCCTGTGAAACACACGTTTTTCCAGCATCCCTCCATCCAGCTTTTGACAGCCTCTGTCTTTCTGCATAAATATCTTTAGGTTTGGGTACAGCTCCCTCACACACCCCTGCCAAATCTGGTAGTTACCAAAGTTCACAGATTTCAGTACTTAATATGCCATATTGCCAAAATGGAACTGGGACCCTGTGACCTAATCAGTTTGATAGAGAGGTTCTGGTTCTTGTGTACTATCCTGTCAGGTCATCCTGCTCTTAGGGTAATGGTTTGAGGCACAGTGATCATCCCTGAATGTATTTCTAAGGGAGGGGAGTTACACAGACACAGAGGTGTGGGAACCGGAACATACATGGCACCATATTTGGCCAATCTTCCCTGGATCAAGTGTGTTGTTACTTCCTGTACTATCTGAACAACCTAAGCAAAGAGTGAGTGGTTTCTCCCAATCACTTTAGATCATAAATTCTATTAAAACGTATTTGCCTTTTAAAAATTATTTCTTCTATTAAAACACATTAAAATATTTTGATTCCACCAGAGCATAACAGAGCAGTTATTAAATGCTTCTCTCTTAGAAGAGGCACGATGAAGTTCTTGGCTGTTTCTTGTACATTTTCAGAGCAGTTTTAACAAATAATGCATACTGTGCATTATTTTGGATTGCATTGTAGTATACAACTTGGAAAGTGCTTAATTAAATTCCAGTGCTAAGCTTCCAAAGAACAGCAACTTGCGTTAGTATTCATCCTTTCTTGATTAATATATTTGAATATATTTTTGTGTTGTGCAACTTCTTCTGAAGCTAAAAAATTCTTGATATGCTGAGACATCTCCTGGCAACACAGTGTTCTTTGGAGTTGCTGCGAGGTGAGTAGGATCAGCTACTGTTAAGGGAACTTGTTTCCCTGTAAATGCCCATGGTGCTGTATGGTCTGAAAGTACTCAGACATTTTAGAAGACTAAAGTCCACCTAAGATAATCCTTCCATCTCTCTCAATGATTCCAAGAGATTGGCCTCTTGTCATCATAGACTTGAAAGACTGTTTTTTCAATATTTCACTTCACCCAGTGGTAGGGTAGGCCTAGTTTATTTTCTAGACTTATTAAGAATCTAAATAAGTACACAAAAGTTTCAGATAAATATTTAAAGTACTGTAGTGTTAATGCAGTCCCTAGCTGTGACTGCACAGCGAGGAATGGGAATGTCCCTGCATTGCTGTGTACTTCCCACTGCAGCTGCTGTTCCTCTCTGACTAAGCTGAATTGGGGTAGAGATGCAGGCAATCTGCTCTGGTTAGAAAGCCAAAATGTTTCAGGGAGAAAATGATCCATGGGGGACTGAGGTCCAGGCTAAGTTTTCTGAAACTTTGGCCGTTTCTTGCAACAGGGCAGCTATTCACCATCCCTCAGATAAAACTGGAGCAAAGACACAGAATATCCTTTTAGACACTCACCAAAAACCACTCATTGGGTCCTCTGAGATGTGGACTATTTATTCTACAAGAAGCACAGATTAGCCATTGTTGCTGTAAATTGTTTGTCTAAGATATGATTCTCTGAGGGATATGCTACGGTCTTAGCAAAATAAATAACATGGTCAACATGGATCAATCATAAACTTACAGTATTGACAATTGCCAAGTTTGCTCCCCAAAAGTCCACTCAGGAAAAAAAAGGTGGAATCTGGCCATATAGTGTGAGAGTGATGTGAATTTTAGAGTTCATTGTTCATATCTTCCTTTGAGACTAACTTCCTTGTTTGTCATGTGCACACACCCCTCATCTGCTCCCCTCCTCCACAAATTACAGTGCAGTTACTGTGGTTCAGCAGTTGTGGGTTATAATTCAGACTTGTGAATATTTCTATATTTCTAAGGAGTTCTTGCAGAACGTAATTCTTCAATCAGGTTTAGTTACTTTCATAAGATTTATTAATTGCTAAAGATGTGTTTGTAGTTCCAAGATTTTAATTAGTGAGTAGCGAAATGCTACACTGATAGTTGATTTTTTGTCATCTTTCAAATAAAGGAAAAGATTGTGTGCTAACATTTTCTCTAATGTCCATAGAGCCTTGATACGTTATTTTCTCAAGCTTCTTAAGAAAATTCTCATCTTGCATACTATGAACAAAAAACCCACCGGAATATTTTGTGAGGGCAACTATCACCCCCAGAGACTGACTCTGTGATGTACATGTGACTGTTGAACCTTTGGCTATGTGTTTAATTGGGGAAAGGTATAGCTAAAAAGTTTTAAGTTTTAGAAGATGGTATGAGCATTATCAGTCTTGCCACAGCTGTCAAACTTCTTGGTTTGGAATCCAATCTAGCAAAGGCAGTTTCACCCATAGTTCTCTACAACAATAGCCTGTATCATCTACAGCGTGATGTCTATAACTGTTCATGGACTGCTATTGTTATTTCACATAAACAACCCTCTCTCACCATTATTGCCTCCTAAAAGTATAATCCAAATATACTATATTTATGACTGCAATCAGTTATTTGAATATTTCAAAATGGCATCATGTGAGTTTACGTTTTTTGTTGTTCCAGAAGTGTAACAGGGTGAAAATTCAAGCTCTATATGCAAAACCAGTGAGGGCTGGTGTAAGTCTAAGCTTGTGCTGCATGCCATCATGAGGGTAATACATCAGGGTGACTGCTATGGTGTAAATTAAATGGAGTTCTTGTCCATTGTGTACTAATGAGATTAAGAGACTAGATCACTGCCCTAAAGTCTACAAAATCACAGCTCATGGGAATGAAAATCAAGGCTACTGCTGTTGCTTTTTTTTGTTGCTTACTAATTGGCTGGATTTAGGTGAAGTTTGTTACTGTGAAAAATCCCAGGGAGACTAGAGATATAGTGTTACCTGGAGAGATGCATAATGACAACTCTCTGGAATAGATTTATTTTTAAATTTTGTTTTTGAAAGCTTCAAAGGTCCCAGTCTTCACTTAATCACAGTCCTTGAGAAAGGATGGAATAAAATCTGATTAAGAAGTTTAGCATTTCCCTCTTAGATACCTGAAATAAAGAACATTTCTCTGAACCACTCCTCTCCTGAAGTATGACTGATGTGTGCAGAACTGTTTTGAGTATCTGATATCTTTCTGATTCAATTGGATGTAGGTTTTTCTGTACTTCTTTTTCATTTAGCTAAAATATTTTATAATCTCAGTGAAGGCTTATTTGTGGAGGCAGATGATTCTGACCTTGGCAGATTTTGTGGAGGCAGATGATTCTGACCTTGGCAGATTTTGTGCCAGTACTGTTTCTTCAGCATTTTGTGAAGAAGTATCAGAGCTGGCTGTGCCTGCATGAAGAGGGAGACAATGATTTCTTTTGTGAGCAAGGTGAGGTACCGGTTCAGAGGAGGCCATAGGTACTAGTGGATTACTTGGTGCCCCCTTTTTTTTCCATGAACCTTCTCTGGCTGCAAGAGCAGGCAATACCACCCAGTTGCCATATAAAGGAGCACGCTTCTTCCAGGCTATGTGCATGCAATTGAGAGCGGCTCTGCAATCAGTGCTTATGTTCCCCCTTTGCTGGAATGGTGGCTACAAAGCAAAGAAGTTATTCCCTCCTTTTAAATAAACCCACTGAGAAGTACTTCTGTCTTGGTTCTGATATTGGCCAGAATAAGGGCCACCTGAATGAAACCTGATCTCAGAGGCAGAAATAAATTGCAACATTCAAAAGGCCTGTGCGTAACAGAATAAATGTTTGGTTTCCTTTAAATATGTAAAGTTAGAACAGTGAGAGATCTTAGAGAAAAGCAGCTGCTGTTGCATCACTGCTTTACTGCCTTGAAAGCAAATGACCATAAATAAATGCTCCAGCAAGAACAGATGTTTTGATCTACAGCTCTTTTTTTATTGCAAAACAATTGTTACAGAAATTTCAGAAAGTTCTACTGTAGTAATTGCCAACTTCTGCTTTTTATTATGCATCTAAACACAGTCTAAAAGTGCATTGTGAATCCAGTAGACCTTTGGAAAGGACCATTTTCCCTAGTTATGTACATTTAGACAAATCATACTTGAAAAGCTTTGTATTAGTAGGAATTAGTTTAAAATGACATTTTAATAATTTTTATCCCTTTATAAATGATTGTTATACACTTACAAATGATAGCCCAAATAATAAACGGTTAAATAGCTATTAGTATAGAATATTGCAAACACTGTTCCAGACAGCAGTAGCAGCAAATAGACTCTTGTCATGTACAACAACTGCAGTGGTGGAAAAAGATACAACTTAATACAATTTACTCTTGTGCAGACATAGAACTGTATTTCACATCCAATTCCCTCTTCTGTCCCTTCCCCCTCCCTCCCAGATACTAAAATAAACAAGAGTTATCACTTCCCTGCAGCAGAAACAGCAGCAATTCAATAATCAAATTTTTTTTTTACCTAACAGCCTTTTGAAATAAGTATTGTGTGGCTCTATGAATGATCTGAAAGGATACAGCAAAAATTAAAAGGTCAGAGACTTTCACAACCAGACTGGCTCAATGGCTCCATTATTAGACTTCCAACTTGAAGATGATTTATTTAGTGTAATACATGCCATGACTCAAAGTAATATTGAGTTAGAAATGCAGAATAAATCCATCTCGTGACAGAAGTTGGAGTATGCCACTGAAATCAGTGGGTTTTCTGCAGATTTGTACCAGGATTGGTAAGACCATAATTGTAGTCAATCATGGAGAAGAGAAGCCTGTATGACCTCTGTGACCTGTCGTGTTCACTGTATGACTGGCTATAAACAGGATGCTGAGACAAAGTCCCTCTGCATCCAATACTACTGCTCCTATGCCAATGTGCAGCAAGGACAGTGAATTCCATCTAGAGCAGCAAAGGGTTTCACCAGGTAAGCAGATACCCCCAATGCTTCACTTCTCATCCTGGTTTGGACTGTTTTATCTGAAGTGGTTGAAGGGAAAATTCATGCTAAGAATCTTACCTATTTCTTTTGAAGAAGATGATCTATACGTAATACCTTTCAACAGAACTGAAAATGTGGCCTTTGTTGAACCAATTATGCGTATTTGTGCAAAAATGCAAATATACTATAATTTTTAAGCAGGGGAAAGATATCAAAACTAGCTAAACATTCCGAGGGAAATCCAGGAACAATCAGCTCACACTTTCCCTTTGGGCGATTATCAGATCCTCTTCAGTGTTTAACCTGAGCAACATAACAAGACATTTATGCTTGTTTTGAAAACCTGCACCACGAGTTTACAAAGAATTTTGTTTCTCTGGCTCACTCTAATACTTTTGATAACTTCTGCTCTCAGGACAGATACTGGCTTGCACCCACTGCAGTCATTGGACTAAGGCTGTGTGCTGCTACCAGCACTTTTTTTTTTGAGCAGTTATTCATGTAGCTGCATTTTCCATGTGCTGACAGTTTCTAAGAAACAAATCATTTTCTTCTCATACAAAAAATATACCTAACTAAGATATTTATCCCCTGACAAAAGGCTATCCTTTCCTCAAAAGGTACAAATCAGTTTTGTTGGTTTTTTTTAACCAAAAAAATCTATAAATGGAAAACTAAAATAAAAGAGTAATCTATGTCTGGAACCCAGAGAGATTTCTGTATATAGATGAATGGATGTTTTGGTTTTTCATTATATTTTCAAATTATCCCCTCACTGCCATTTGTTAACTGGCACTTGTGCTAAGAAAATAATGTAGCACCTGATCTCTTCCAAAAAAAAGAGAGAGCCAAATGTCTGAGCACTGCTGTAGGTTCGCATTTTGTGTTGAGTATTCAAATTTCATAAAATACAATTGTCTTTTAAAAATAATAAAAAAATCACTTACTTTGCTAAAGATCAAAAATAATGGAAATAATGTAAACATCCAAAAGTTTGAATTCATTCCTAACTGGATTCATCTTTACAGGCAGGCAATAGCAAAATGTTAAGTCTCCTAGCAGTCCAAAGAAACTCATGGAACAATGCATGCACTTTCTTTGACACAAAAAAAGACTGGACTGTAAGGAAGAGAAACTACTTCAGTCATATCACATTGTTATTGTGAAAGAATAATGTGCTATAATACAATACCTAGGACAAGTGTATACCCCAACTGTAGAATAGAATCACTTAAACTGGAAACAACAGAATGGATTACTATAGGAAAATATTTATAAAATACTGCACACTGCTTCCTCAGTCAACCAGCATATGTAAACAAACAGCTAAGCTCAGTTGAGTTTTAAAAGATTATTAAAGTTCATTTATCTTATAATCTTTTGCATAACATGCCAGTTCATCTTTCACACCATCACAACTCATCTGTCGTAGCCCACAGTGGCTCATTAGAGCTTCATACACCAGCTCATACAGACATTTAAGTGGAGCTATACAAAGAAATGTGTGGAACACACCAAACTTACACACTGTGACCAGTAATGCATATTCCATATGTAAGCTAATAATTGGATAGTGGAACTTAATGTTTGATGCAACATGTGCTATTTTATTGAATGTTACAGATTTACAAACAAGACCATGTAATGAGATATTAAAACTGTCCTGTAACGTTCACTAATATTACCACATGTCACAACTATATATGTGTCTATTTCATAAGCTATCCTTTGATACAGAATACGTCATATGGCACATGCTATAGCTACATGATGATAGATGATGAGACTTCTATCTCACTAAATGGTCATAGTATTGAGAATGGAAAGTCTGGTCCCATTGCAAGAAATGGGTGTTTTATCATCAAATTCAAAAAGGAGCAGTTTGATGCAATGTGTAAAAACCAGGTGAAAATAAAATAGTCTAACATCCATCATAATATACTCTGTAGACACCACATTGTAGAATAAATGGGAAACATTCAGGAAAAGTAGTGTTCTGACATCTTGCAATCACACTTTTAACATCTGCATTTACATTTTATAAATAATGGCAAATTTTAAGAGGTCAATAAAGTGTTCTGTTTTATTTCACCTGGAAAGTGTGCTCCAGATCAATAAGGTGCTGTATCCTAAACATTTATACAGCTTCTGGGTTTGGCAAATGTCTTTACCCTGACAAACTAACCAATGAAATCTACCCCAGAGGAGAGCCCTATGCCTTGAACTAATTCACTAACGCTGTCGAGGAATTTCTAATGAATCTGAAATTCCTCTTGAGTAGACCAGTAATACGATGAAGATGAAAGAGTCCACAACAGTTTTAGCAGACATTCATAAAAGTAACAAAGAAAACAAAGTAAGAATATCCCCCTCTATTCTCCATAGATAGATAGATAGATTTGGAGAAGCCTTAGGAAAAGGCTGCTAACAGAAGGTTGGCACATTTGAAGCATATTGATAAATACAAGTTCCTTTGCCCTTGGGCATTTTGCTATTGTTCAACAATCAGCCTGCCACAAGCATGCTTCATAATGCACAGAAAGGTTTCTGACCTTTCTTGGTATCGCCACGTGACCGTAATGCTGCACATGGGCTGCAAGGCAATTGCATAAACACGGTGTCTTGGTGGAGTTTAGTTCATTGAAAGCCTGATCAAACAGAAGAAAGCAAGGAACACGTTGGTGCAGGAAGTATGAAACACATTGTTCTTAACATCCCCTTGCTGCATTTCCTTGTTTCCTGAACCTTCCAACGCAGTGAGTTGTTAACGACATGTTTTCACCTTCTTTACCTCTTTTCTTGAGGCTGAATAGTTATTTTTCTGTCTGGATTAGTTGCCTTTTGGACTCGATCCTCACATGGTGCTCAGAGTCTCCCAGGGTGAGGACTCAGTGGGAAAACATCAGCTTGTATTCTCAAAGCTGCCTTTGAAAGATTATTCCCATTTAAATAATGTGAAATATGTACCCCACTCACAAATGTTCATTTTTAATAACAAAAAGGAGCTGGTTCTACACAGATATTGGTAATTGTTGAGATACTTTTAATAGCACTAGTGTCAACTTTTTAAAAGCTTAAAAGTTGTACCTTCATAAAGGAATCTGAATTTTTTTTTCAGTTGCAGTTTATGCTTCTCCACCCTTTTCCAGTCTTCTGCATACCCTTCCACCTATGACAACTGTACACCTTCTCATGAGAAGTTTGAAGCTCTGGTTGACAATGTGGACCCTTGGAATGTGGGTGGGGTCAGTGGAGTAACAACTGTCTTCAACCAAAACCCATCAACTGCACTACCGTTCAGACACACTTTCTCCTACTACGAATGGTCATTGTGTGATACGCTCATGAACGATGGATGCCTACTCACAACTGATGGCTTTTGATGTTTACAGACACTTGCAGTTTCACTTTGGTTCTTTTACTTACCTTAGAAGCATATAGAAATTCTAGTGTTTTCCAGTCCTCTGCTAAAAATACTTTCCTTTAAGCAGCTTCAGTCTAATTACATGAATCTGAATTCAGACTTCTTGATAAAACTTCTGTACTTTAAAAAGTCCAAATACAGCTATGTTCACATGAAAAAAAAAGTGTATATTTTTAGGTGGGGGGATGGTGTGAAAAATCGGCAGCTCAAATGAAACAGCAAGAAGAACCTGGTAGCAGCATGGTGGATGAATCTCCCCAATTTATACACATAATTAAACTGAGCAGTGAGAACTGAACACTATTACTATGCTCTGCTCTGATCATCCTGTTCTTATTGTATCATCACATCCTTTGATTTAGTGAGACAACATATTGATGACAAATGTGGTAAAAAAATAAATATATACTATTCCACTTAATTACATTCATCCTGAGCTTGCTCAGCTGTGCTAGAATCTAGAATGCCTGTTTTATACAGGAAATCACCTGATACTTTAACATAAATTCTTCTTCCATTTAAGTTCTTCCACTTAAGCAGTAAAAAAGGCAATTAATTTCCCTTTCCGCTCTTGAAAATATAAACTTTCTGTGGCACTAGAAGTTGATACAAAAGGAGACAAGTGAACATTTATAGCTGTTATTGTGTTCATCTTT
Organism: Corvus kubaryi; assembly: GCF_017639235.1. NCBI lineage: Eukaryota > Metazoa > Chordata > Aves > Passeriformes > Corvidae > Corvus > Corvus kubaryi. The sequence continues at coordinate 4,868,608 of NW_024582075.1, forward strand.
CTTCATTTCCACAAGTGTGGGATGCAAGGGACTTGGGAGACTTTAGGTTTGTTTGCTGCCAGCTCCTACAGAAACAACAAATGCTTTTCACCAGTCATCACAATGGTGACATAGATGAAAAAGAAGTTGTGATTGAAATTTGAACATCTACTTTTTACATCTCTTTCTTGCCAGTTAATTCCTGCATCTTAAAAACTTGAATAATGATAAATGATCTTAGGATGCCCTCTAATAAAAGGCAGGTATCTGGACCTATTCATTTATTTCTTCTGACTTCATGAACGGGGCTTGTTATTCCTCTTGTTTACTGAAGTTTTTGTAAAGCTTTCCTCCCTCCCTTTTTTCTTAAGTGCAAATGTCAGCTGGGTCAAGATGCAGTACCTCAGTGGTGATGCTGAGATTGAAAATGTGCTCTCTTGACTGCTGGCTAATGCCAATTGGACTCGACACAGGGTGATGTGAGGGGTTTTTTAAAATTCTGCTAAGAAAAACAGACTGAAGAGCAGATGTCCCTTAGACAGCTGGTGAGCTTTGTCTAAGCCTAGCTGTGTTTGCTTTCAAAGCTGCAGAAAGCTCCTGTTCTGGACAGTCTCCTCATGGACAGGTTGTCCCCTCTGCTCTCTGGCCTTGAGGACTTACTCCTCTCCAAGGGGTTCCGCAGGCCTGTTGTATTTCTCTGTCTGTCAAGTTTATCGCTGATGGAGTAGCTCTTCCGTGTGTGCTGGGCATACAATATGTTGGACTCCTCTGCAGAGTAGCTGTTGGCTCGCTCTATTTTTGGAAGTGGGATGCTGTTGGGCAGAGTTGTTGTAGCACTGCTGTCTTGAGGAGATAAGGGGATTCCCTTCTTGTCTTTGACCTCAATATCCTCATGATCAGAACTTGGGTGTGTTAGTTCAGCTTCTCTCTCTGGGTGGCAGCTTCCCAAGTCTTCCACTTTGCCCCTGAGACTTCCAGGGAAACTGGCCCTCTCTGCAATGGCCTGGGGAGCGCTCACGCACCTCGTGTCTATGCAATCTGTAATACTTGTGTACTCTGCTGTTTTGACCGGGACGCCAAGGCTGCTGAAGTAGCTTCGAGGAGAGAACATGAAGCTGTGAGATTTCACAATTGGTGTTTCCTCCAGAATAAATGGAGTTGTAGCCAGGTAACGACTGCTTTTAGATCGCTCTAAAGTATGATACAAGGGAGGGTCTGAATCCCATGGGATTTGGCAGTCTGTGATTTGTGAATAGTCTGAGGAAAGTGCTCTTGTTTCTATTCCAGAGGTTTCTTCATAATCAAGACTCCTGCCAGAGATCTTTTCACCAGGTGTACTGCTAATGTATGTACTATTAGCTAAAAGAGAAGAGGCTATGTGAGCTGGCAGAGCTGCATCTTCAGGACCAAGAATATTTATGGCGCTCTCGAGAGGTTCTGTGTCAGAATGCATCTCATCCATGGCAGAAACATAGATGTCTATACAAGATGAAGGTCTTCTGGAGTCTGGGGCAATTGACAAAGTGCTGGTAGGGGCTATTGGAGCCTTTCCTTCTTTTGCAATTGAGTGGGAACTGATTGCCCGATGCAGGCTTGGAGATCTTTCCTTAAAAATGCATTCCAACTTTTCCAACCCACACTTGTCCTTCATATTTGTTGCATAGAAGGAGTGGCTTCGCATGCGGGGTGTGATTGTAGGTGATGTTGGGGACATGGACTCCTCTCCTGTGGGATCAATGCTCTCTTGAAGCTTGTAGGCATTTCCTTCCTGACTGTTGAAGCTGCTCTGCCTCACAATGTAGGCTGCATCAGTACAGTCGGATGAGGTCCTGGATCGTATCTTAGTCGTCTCACCTCTCTCAATGCCAGTCATTTTTTCTAAGGCAGTCACCATTCGTCCCATCATGTCTTCCAGCTGAGCAAGCCTGATGTCAACGGTCTGCAGAGAGGCCTTCATGCAGTGCTCTCTCTCATTTACTTCTTCCAGTCGCATGGCCATGTTCTCCACCCTTTAGAAAGGGAAGAATTAAACAGGTTAATTTCTACAAAGCAGTGATGTTCAGCTAATAGGTCACCAAACCAGCTGGAAACAAATATGTCTCAAACCCCAAAGGCAATGTACACCACGTTATCTGTTTCAAAATCCTGCTAAAAGAGGTTTTGCAAAAAAAATACCACACACTCAGGAAACTGCTCCAGTGGGTTAAAACAGGGGCATCAGCTGTATAATGTGGAGGGGGGTTTGGGTGTGCCTTATTTCAGGGACAGGACTTATTACATAAATGTTACTATGAATTAGTGCCTCTCTGCTTCCAAAACTTCTAAGTAGGTTATTATGAATGAATAACACTTATAGCATGATGTTGTCCCCACTTGTGCCACAGGCAGGACCATCACAGTTAAATGCAGAGCTAAATGAAGTAAGGAAAGAGGGCAATGTGCCATAGAAGATAGGCAGTGTTATATTCTTTTCCTGGGGTTCACCCCGGATTCTCACTATCTCGTGCTATGTGGATCTAAGGAGATAGTTTATTTGTTCTCTGATTAATTTTTAGCTCAGATTTATAGAAAAATATATCATCTATTTTATTGCATTTATATAATATCAAGTTAAATATGCATGAAAACTGCAAAGAGGAGAAACACTGATCAAGCCAAATACAGCCTGCAATAGGGTATGTGCTCTAAGATTCCTCCATTACTGTGATTGTGCTTTGGGTAGCCTGTGTTAATAGCTTACAGATTGAATGATGAATTTTAAAGTTATTTTTCAGATGCTATCATAATATATAAATAAAAAGTTAGATTAGAATATTAATAGGCAATAATAAGTAATAGGTAATAAGTATTTTTAATTAAAGCACGTCGTTTCTAGACCATTGATCAGTCACATTTTAAAATATTTTCAATTTTTAGGGAATTGTGTACAAATTTATGCCAGTGGCTTTTAACCACTTCAATTTTCTGACTTCTAAAACTTGTCTTCTGAAGGATTTATAGGGAGTCTGAAAACTTTACATGATGAAATTGCCTTTAGCACAATTATTTTCTCTGTTGGTAGTGACAGGCTGGGACTTCCTCTTTCTGTTGAAGAAGTACTAAAAGCAACAAGCTCATGGAGTTATCTTTGTCTGGTAGGTTATAATTCTGGTTTTCCCCATTGCTGTAGACAGTGCAAAATGATCAAAGACGCAAAAGATAACAAATGGCATGATTTCCACACTTTTTCTTCACAGGTCTCTTACTCTATGCCAGTTAGTGCAATTCATGCTCAAATATTATTACGCACACTGTCATAGTTGATAGGCACACAAATCATTGCCAGGATTTCTGATGAGGTAAATATCATCTTCTACTACTGCTAGTTACTTTTTCAACAAGACAAGTGATTTGGAACTGACAACACTGTAACTTGCTCTTATTTGTACAGAAGGAAAGATTTTAATAAAGAATGAATATTGGACAGCATTAATGCCTTGCTACCTAGTGCTCAGAACTTTTCCTGGTAAAACACTGAAGTCTGACTACCTTGTGGTGATGAAAAACAGAATGTGCCCACACAGGAGAGGAAAGGCCAGGAAGGAGTGTGACTCGGCTCCCTACAGCAAGTCTCAAATTCCTGGGAAATACAGGCTTTTCCTGCTGAAGTCTGTGAGTTCTGAAGGCACAAGCACAACAAATGAAATGTGCAGCAGTAACTATATTGCTATCATCACTCTTCAATAGATGAATGATCAAGTAATCACTGCTAAGAAATGAACTGGTAGCTTCAAGGAATCTCATTCTACTCATTATCATTTAGACACCAGCCTGTTTCTAGTTCTACCAACTTCTCCAACAAAACAGATTAATGTTATTGCAAGCACAGGATGTAATTCCATAGTGAGAGCAGTTTATATGGGAAGCAGTTGGATTTTCACTCATGTTATTACTTATCTGAACTGCTATTTTATAAAAGCAATTATACTTCTGAAGTATTTATTAGCCAATAATTGAGTCCTTCACCCCACATTCAGATTCTACAATTGCTCCAAGATGATGAACAGATAAAACATTACAATTTTAGGGCTGACAGACATAAGGAAAAATTTTACTGGATTTTACTGGAGAATTACAGCTCAGATTACATCTGGCAAAAAACCTTTCACCCCAGCAATAGTTACCAAGAACTGGGATGAATTTGTAACATTCTTTAAAGCTAACGGGATAATCCGGTTATGGTCTTGGTGTTTTGTTGTTGTTGGTTTTGTTGTTGTTGTTGTTTTTGTTGTTGTTTTGTTTTGATTTGTGTTTTCTTTCCTGCTTCGGGACAAGTGAAATAGTTTTTAATACCAACATAGCCAGTTGGTATACGAGTAGAACTGTCCATAGTGAGATAAGTTTTGTGTCCTACATTCATGTGAGGACTACACAATGCTACTGAACACAACTAATGCATCACAAGGAGACCCTGGAATAAAACCTCACTGATACATGTTCCTGTATTTGTTCTGCCTTCCCTGAATGTGATCTAGCAGCTGCTGTCAGTGGCACAGAGCGTCAGACAAGGCAAAGTGAGACTTTTGAGTTACATGGTCTGTTTGTTGCTATGGAAGTGATGACAAATGTGATTGCATTGATAGTAGTGGAAAATTTATAGAGGAACGTAACAAGATAAGGACAGAGCAGTCTGGATTTGGAGACTGGGGGTAACCAGAGATGTGCATAGGTAACTGAAAAATACAAACCTGTGTTTACACTTCATGAGACCTGACTATCTAATTTTATTCATGAAAGGAAAGCTTGAAAGATGATGGTCTCCTCCAATCCCAAAGATATTAGCTTTGTCATCCTTAGTTATATATATTGCATTTGGCAACTCCAGAATGTTTAACAAATATTTATTCTATTAGTGATATTCTCTTGCATTAATTTGATGTTCAGTTCTGTAATCATTCATCATACAGAACAGCACCATGTTCTGGGAGTGAACCTATTAGAAACATCATAAAATCACATCAGCCAAACACTGTGAACATAGAAGGATATGGTCTGGAGACATGCAGCCATATTCTGGTCCTTAAAATGTTTTAGTAAGTGAGTTTTTCTATTTCCCCATATTCTTGGGAGAATATTCTTGCACTCAGTGAATAGACAGCCAGACCTGTATTTCCTTTAGGAATAGTTTTGAATTAAAACACTATTTCAAAGTAAGAATGCCCAAGGTTTGCTTTGGATTTTTTTCTCCATGTGTATTCAGGAGCAAGTATAAACCTTTTAGCAAATCTCACAATATCCATCTATGATGTCTCCTTTGCACCTGTGCTTTTCCTTGCAGCAAGATTTATTCAATGTATTAGAAAGTGCAAAGCCATACCAACAGAATGAGAAGAGAAAAAGAGGAGGCTATGCGTAAAACATGCATCAAGGTGTGCTGCTGAAGCTCAAAAATTTCTAATAGTGGAACAAATGTGGACTTTACCAGGATAATGTTCAGTAACTCAGAACCTGGCAAAGATTTTATATTACTTGTGATATGCCTTTTTAATTACAGTTTGGGAGATTATGACTTTTGCTGGCATTCATTTTGGCTTATTTATTTTTAACCTTTGCACATCAGTTCATCAATAATTTAATTAAATAATTCTTTAATGGGAGTAAGGCACTCTTTTTAGAAGTACACCTCTTAATTGAATGCTAGAATTAGGTTCACAAGCCTCTTTGTGGACCTATGTCCATTTCTAAGACATCATTTATATTTCAAAATCTTTTTCAGCGGCCACAAAGGCTGTTGACATGAAAGTCACTTACAGAGATACCACTGAGCTTGTGATAGGTGATGGTGGAATGCTTTTTAAAAATAGACAGCAGTTATCAAGCCTGTAACAGGGTACTTTGCCCTCTTTGACATCTTTTGGTAAGTGCTGATGCAAGCAGCCAGCCAGTTTTCCCAGGTGCAGTGGTTTTTGCAGGCTAAGGAAGTTGGGTTGTCATGGCTGCATTCCCACTGGAGCCTAAGACCAGTTAACTCTTTATGCCACAGAGAGACGCCACCAGAGTCACAGACCTTTCCTGCTGTCATTTTTCAGGTGGGGGTGGGCCTGGTAGGTCCCTTTTACCAATATAAAGCTATTTCTGTGCACTTCAGCCTGCCAGCTCTGAAATCAAGATAATAGCTATGTCATCATCCACACGGATGCTGTAAGTGTAATTGCACTGCAGATTATAAAGTGCTGTACTAATGGATACAACAGAGTACCAAAGATGACCTAATAATATCTGCTCTAACCAGCTTATCTGCTTTTCAAATACTGTTATGATGTGACTCTGCTCCTTTTGAAATCAACAAAAGATTTTGCACAGGTATGAAAAGAATTGAGACCTGTCCACATGGAACAAATGCTTACTAAAGTGATTGTTTCAGCGGCTTCATGCCAGATCAAGAAAAATAGTGCAGTCTTTTTCGATCATATTATGCATGCTTTGTGCTGGTCAAGATGTAATACAGTAATTAGAAAGAAAGATTCTCCAAAAATGTGATTCTTTCACTGCAATGAAGTGAATTTGTCCAACTTTGCTTTCCTCACAGGTCTCCAGGAGATTCACCATGCCTGCTTTGATAAATATATTCAAGGAAAACGCCTTACAGCCTTGTACTGCTTTATATTTTTCCACTTAGTCCATAACTCCCTCTGATATGTATCAGTAACCCGATGCTACTTCTACATGCCTGTGTGAGATCCCAGCTAGTGGGCTACTGTAGCAGAGCATCTCACCCCCCACAAGAGCTTATCTGTAGTTTGTTAGCCAGTCAGATAACTGAAACAGCACGAACTGTCTTGTATTGAATGATTTTGATGCCATGGGGTCAACACTAGTTGGCATCTCCCAACTGCCAATAAAAATCTTACTGTTGAAGTGAGATCTGGCAAGATAGGCTGAATTTCTGACTGACAGCCACTCACTTTGTGACTATAAAAGCCACACAAAACCTTCGCAATGCAGAAATCTTGTATACGTTTTCCTGGAAATGTGTGGAGCTTCTCCTGTGAGTAGGAGCCTACTTCGTGGTTACTCCCCAGGGGTTAAAGTGAAGGCACCTAGGTCCATTACCTTCATTTTGGTGGTAAGTTATATTCAACTCCTAATCAATATTGCTTCTTTTGCTAGCTTTAATATAGGTACCTTGATATAGTGCACTGTTTTATGCTGTAATCTACTAGGAGTTCTTTTACTCATATACTTTGGAGTAACTAATTCCGATCAAGATTTCTCATCTGTTATCTTTTGTCTGTTTAATAAATAATTCATTTAAATATAAATATACCTGATTTGCCATCATTAGAACTTGCCAGAGAAGGTGATTCCTTAAGTTTAAACTGCTGCCAAAATCTAAGGCTAAGGAAGGACTGACCTTCATTTAACCCCCTTTCTGTGAAGGAGTTTAAATACACAGTGGAGTTCTTTCTTCCCATCAGAGTCAGCAGCAGGGCTCCTTTAATAAACTTTGCCTGTAGTTCCCACTCTCCCAGCAACAGCTACCCCTCTGAGTTGCTTAGTACTTGAGGTCAAGGAAAGACAAACATCAAGTGCTGTTCTACGCTTTTAATTTCTGAATGTGAAATGATCAGGTAAAGGAGGGATTCTGTCTGGTGACATCAAATCTGGAGACATCTGTGGTGTCCCTTGTTACAAGAGAAGTTAAGAGATTCTTGAACTGAAGCAGGCCCACACAATGCGAGGGTGGACTATTCCAAGGTGAGAGTATAAACAGCAGCTTGTTGCAGGTGAATCAGACAAGACACCGTGGTCCTGCCCCAGCACAGCCACTGACTGCGTAGTGAAATTGTTCACTGACACCCAGGAAAATGCATCAAGAAACAGGATCTCTTCTTGTTTTGATTTCCTGAGCCCCTAACCTGTCTCTGGGACCCATCGAGACTCGAAGCAAGACTCTGTTCCCATCTTACATTTCCCTTCCAGTGCTAGCCCCCTATTCCTTCTTCCAGGTACACTGGGCTTTGTAAGCAGGGTGTGCAGCTGCTCCTTCTCCTAACAGGACCTGGGGTACTTTGATGAACCCAGCTGCAAGTAGGAGCTGCTCAAACAAGGGGGGAGCATTATCACACATGCATAGGGCGAGGGAAGGCAGTGACTGGTCCAGGTGCAGGTCCAGGTGCAGTTATGTCACACAGGGCTTGTCCTAGCCCTTCCCTCTTGAGCCTAACAGCATGCTCAGCTTCTTGAAAATGAAAGGTCTTTAGGAAGAACTTCACTCACATTTGTGGGGTTTTCTGGTTCAATTTTATACCACATAAAGCTGACTTAATTGGACAGATGACTAAACTGGTATCTCATGGCTTTAACATGGGTATTATACTTGGTCTATTTCTACAGGCTAATGAATGGATGTTGGAAGAGAAACTGTAGCTTTGCATCTTCTCTGCTGTCTTTGTTCTGCATCTTGTTACTTGTGCAATGTTAACTCTATAAGGAAACTCTAAAGGGCAAATCTGGATTTTATATATTTGAACGTTCCACACGTTACAAAAAATACTTTTAGTGTTGTCATGGTTTAGGAATGGTATTCTGCAATTTAGAAACCGTGCTGCCACTTCCCCTCTCCTGCTCCAGCTGGAGGCACAAAAGGCAAAGATCACAGGTTGAGATAAGAACAACTTACTGGAAATAGCAATGAGATAAGAAAACAAACAGTAACAGCAACAAAATTACAACAAAAGGTGTAAAAAGAAATTATTTACAGTGAAAAGGCCCTGGTAACAAGCAATACCAGACTGTTCCATCCACCATGTTTTCTCGACCAGAAGGAATCCCTCCTCTTCAAGAAGCAAGAGTCCCTTTCCCCTGCCCCTGGCAATGACATGAGGTAGTATCAAACAACCTCAGGGTCCTCACACCCCCTGCTGGCTACTGTAAAAATTAACAAAATTAACCCTGTCCTGGCTGGAACCAATACAAGTGTTTTAGATTTAAGAGGACTTGGCCATGACTGCAGGCAAAATAACAGACCCAGGCATCCTTTTTCTAAAATGTGTTTATGTATGATACTCAGATAGCCCTGACTCCTCTAGCATATTTTAAATATTCCTCAGACCTATTATAAGAACTGCATTCAGCTGGGATTTCATTGCTGAAAGCCCTATTAGTGTACTTGGGCCTGGGAGTGACCTCTGCACCCCACGGGGTCACTGCTTGTATCTCTGTTACAGAGCTGGGGCACACTAGTCTCCACATTAAACTACTGACTAAGGTAAATGGATTTTTAAAGAGCTATTTCTCTGTGAGGCTCAGGTGCTTGTCTTCATTTAGGATTCATATTCATGAACTTCATTTTGAAACAAGGTGCTTTAAGTTTTTCATCTAAATTAGAGGTAAGGGCTCTTTTCCTATAAAATAGGGCTAGCACAGAGTGAAAAGGCAGACTGTTATGTTTTCATTTTCAAGGACTTACAACACTTGCATGATGTAGGGGAGGACCCAGCTAGATTACTTCTTATTTACAGGTCTTCAAGCATACCCCTTCCTTCCTTGGCCACCAAAAGAAAACCTATACTCAGAGATTAGAACCTGCATCTATGATTTTCAGGACAGTTCTGTGGCCACTAGACTATCAGAACACAAGAAAAAAAGGTAGTCAGTTGGACCACAGACCAATTTAGCTACTGTCTTACTTTGAAGTATGTGTAATTCTTCCCCCTACATATTCTCCAGTCTCTAAATCTTTTCTGCTCAGGAACTTTATATGCTCAACATGATCTCTATGCATTTAGCAGTCCTTAATGGATTTCTCTTTCATAAGCTTGTCTAGTCTTGTTTGAATGCATGTAGCCTTTTAGCTGACATCATCAGCTTCTTTTAGACCTCTCCAGCTTTCAAAATTTGTTGTGTTACACTACTTACTGCATGAAAAAAAGATCACCTATTTTCCTGTTCATTTTGAACCCAAGATCCTGATACATTTTTCTGTTGCTCCCCTATATCTTGTTCTGGGTGTGACACCAAATAATGGATTTCTGCTCACTTTTGCCTTGCACTCATAGTTATATAGACCTCTATAATTTCATCCCTCATTTGTCTCTTCCAGACCCAGTAATGCTGGATTACTTGGCCATCCTTTATGAGGTAAACATTCCATGCCTTACCAACTTCCCTTCTAATATAGTTTTTTAAAATGTATGTTTTAGGACTGCTTTTGTTTTCAGTAATGCAGATATTTAATTGATACTGTATCTTCTAATCCTGCTCTGGGATAGATTTATTTCCAAACCAAATTAACAGCATGTTTCCTTGCCTACAGAAAACATAGTTTAGGCATAGCTGAATCAGGGGCAGTGCTGGAAGACTATGTATAAGGAGAAGAGTGTTACATCTGTGTAAATGATGAAAATGACAACTTGCCTGACTTCTGTCATCCAAATTAAAATGGAGTTTTCAGGGATTGGAGTATTCACTGGTTCATAAATTTTATAAATATCTGACAGGATATTACCCTAAAATATTTATTGGCAAAACTGCTATGAATCAAACACAAACTCTGTCCTCTAAAAATGAGCTCAGCAGTTTTCCATGAAAGCATGTGAGCACCACAGCAGATCAATAGACCTAGAAATTTTTAGGACTGGTGAATTTGAAGACTGGCAACTTCCACTTAATTACTGTATTGCTCTTTTCCTCTGCACATTGCTGTAGGTGAAATGTCTTGTTCCATTTAAAATCCATGTCGCCATTGGTCCCAATGAAACTAGCTTACCTAGCCAGGCTGTCCTGAAACAAGGCTTGCTCCCTATCTGAATGGCTCACAGACAAACCCTAAAGTCATGGTTTTCATTGAGGAACTCTAATTTACTCTTCCATTTTGTTCTGACACCTTGTGTCCTAAAGTTCTGCTTTAGGAACTGAAGTGTAAGCATAATCGGTGCCTCTCACTGCATCGGTTATATTTTATTACAACTGGATAAAAGGTCCCTTTACAAAACTTATCATACAATGATTTGGGTTGGAAGGTACCATAAAGATCATTTAGTTCTAGCCTTCCTGCCATGGGAAGGGACACCTTCCCCTAGACCAGGTTCCTCAGAGCCACATCCAGCTTGGCCTTGAACACATTAACTTCAGAAAAAAAACCCCAGAAAAAGAGAAAATAAACTCATCACATTTTATCACTTTATTTTTAAATTAAGACTTACCAAAACTACTTCATTTCCCTTTTCAAAGAAAAAAAAAAAGGAAGAGTGAGACTGGTGACAGAAACACATTTCCAGATCAACTTATGAGAACAAACAAAAAAGTGCACCTTTCTGAAGTGACACGGATTCTTTCATCATTGGAGGAATTGAATCTGTCATCCTTTTCTCTGAAATACTCTTCTATGCACTGCTCTTCAAAGTCATGGACCTTTTTTAATTCATCCTCAGTTATGAAAAGTTCTGTGGGAAAAAATTGAGAAATACGAATTTGGCAAATATTAACATGTGAAATTAACTACTCTTATTTGTGAAATTCATGGACTAAACTTTCAAAAGAAAGCTTCAAATTTATCTGGCATTTTGATACGAAAGCAGATAGATGCTGCTAATTACGGAATTAGTGGCTTTAGTTATATATGATTCTGGAGATAGAAGCAGTTAAGCAGGCAAATGCTGAGCAAACATGAATATGTTTTGATTACATGAGATCTAAACACAGCTGCTGGTCAGGTCGCGGACAGATGGTGGTAGCCAAAGCCCACCTGTAACCTAACAGATATGTAATGAGATTAGCAGACTACTAGGAAAGAGCCTGGGAGTACAGGGGTCTGTCTGACGTGGCAAGAACTGACATCTGCCAGCAGCAGTGTGATGGGAGTGGGAGGAGAGCCATCTGGTTGCATCTCCAGTGCCACACGTGACTCCTGCTCCCTCCTCACAGAGAAATGGGCTGTGGCATGGGCTAATGCTGGGAAGAGTTGCACATCCCTTAGCTCTGGCATGTACATTGGGCAAGGTAGAGATATTCTGCCTTGAAGAATTAGATGGAGAAGAGGAAAGTGTTATCAAAATAATCTGGCAGGTTTTCCATCATGGTTATGGGACTTCATTTAAAGCATGTTGAGAAACCACTTCTCCAATCTGAGTCAGAGTCAAGGAGAGAATGTGTATACAAAATCGCTTTGCACCATCTCGCAGCTCGTCTAGGCAAAATGTGTGCTCAGGGGAAGTATGTGCTGTTTGCTCAAAAAGTAGGAATGCTCTCTCTGTATTTTCAAAAATAAAGCTGGAAGTGTGATGGAGTGAGACAAATTCCAGCAACAACTGACACCTAGTAACAGCAAAACAAACATTTTGCTTTGAAGGAACAAACTGGGCAACAACCCCAAAGAATTTCCAGAAAAACCCAGCCTCCTTAACATTCCAAAGAGAATGAAGGGTTGGGAAAATCAGGTAAAACTAACTTATTCAGGTACGGTTTTTGAAGGTAAAAGTTGTTGTTTTGCTGGGAAGGCTATCAAGGTGCTGGACTTTGACTTCATGCATGTCAAACACTAGCCATTATGAAAGGCACTGGAAAATCCCCTCTGTGCATTATCTAAGTCTTACTCAATCCATAGTCTCTCTCATCTGGGTCACTTTCATGCTTCTTCCATCTGCAGCAGAGGTGTTGAAATATCATCGTCATGTGGCTGAAAATGATCAGAGGTGGTGGTAGAACAGGTCTTTCGTGGAACGTCATGATAAGCTGGTACCTTTGAAATTTCCAAACTTGGTTCGATATAGATTTGACTTCGAAAAATGTGTTGCTAGAAGGCAAGAAGAGGAAAATGACACCAGACTGAAAATGGTTTTGGGTACTTTGCGCCAAAGATGATATGACAACATCATAACTAGATACATTTCAATAATATTGGCAAATGTTTCCTTGTCACAAAAACAGGAAGCAGAACAAAAGAGTAAGTTTGTGTTTGGGCAAAGCAGAGTGGTAATCAGCCTTTTTGAAGTACCTTATGACTGCGTGTGTCTGTGCTGTACAACCCCCGAGTCTTAAAACAACCCACTGAGATGGGGAAGTATTTTTACTCTTGTTTTCCCTGTTGAGAGTGAATGATGCCATAACGGAACTTTTTTTGGCTTCTTTGCCTTGGTTCCCATTAGGTGTCTGTCCTTGGAAATGAGCACAGTGTGAAAAACTTGGCATTTCCCTCGTTTCCTGGGGCAAGCCTACTTTCCCTCTCCCCCTTACATCCTTGGAATATATTTCCCAGCCAAAGCCAAAGCTCAGCAGTCTTCATAGGCTGTGAACAATGTGCACCCTCCCCAAGTCTATACTTTGCAATGTTTCACTCACTTGAAAACTGCAATGAGGAGATTCACCAAAAGAATGTTTGCTACCAAGAGGTAACAGGCCATGATGGCAGGAACGATCCATGCTCCTGTTTTGCAGGGAGGTAGCTGGATTATTTTGCCATCTTCTCTGGTTTCATTTTGACCACAAGGTGCTGGGAACAAAATTTGAAAACAAAAAAATGCAAAATGGGAATGAATCTTATTTTTTCAGTAGTTTTTGCAGAAATATTAAATATTTATAACATCCTGCCTGCCAAGGCAATATCTTCCAAATAACAATGGCATTGACATTCCCCCTCCCAGGAGTTTATGCTTGGAATCACAGATTTTGCAGGCTGCAGTTCTTGTTATTGTGTGTTATGTGCCATGGGTATCAAGATATTTCCCTCAAAAATTGCAGGAGACATGCTTGGTGTGAGTAAGCTGCCTGTCTGCATACATAATACAAAATACCATGGTACTCTCGTGGTAATTAGTGGCTGTGCAAATGAAGTTATTGAAATGTTTAATCCTACAAGAAAGCTTGCATATTATTTCTTTAATGGTGAAAACCTGTTCTTTTTTTATTGATTGAGAGGGATGTGATAAAAACGGAAAAGGAAGTCCATGAAAGTAAATTGCTGAGCACTGCACTGTCTCAAGCCCCTCTAGGACATACTCATAATGACTTTCTGCTGTTAAGGACTCTTGACTGCATGCCTAGAAACAGTGGGGGAGATTATCAAGTCTTTACTGTACCAGGTAAAGGGACATGTATGCAGCAGAGACACCACCTGTTTCTTCCGCAAATGCATCAGAATCACAATGTTCTCAGTATTAATGTTGTAGAACTGAAGCAAGGGGAGAGAAAACATGGTGAAATAGTTTTCCCTGCTTGTGTTTTAACATGCCTTCAGGTGCAGTGATGGGTAATCTGCATTTATAAGCATGGGTTCAGTTTATGTCTTTCTAGCCTCAGTCCTACTGGTTCTATGTATCTTCATAATTAGCTCTTCAAGAAAATAATGGAAGCAAGCAGCTTACATATACAAATCATCTTAGTAAATTTTGCACAGCACTACAGCTAGCTTCCCCCCATCTCCATCAAAAAGAAGGTTAAATGAGGAATTTCTAAAGTGCTCAGCACTGTCTCAGTTCCTACTGATATCAATGGGGGTTTTCTACTGATTTCATGGAAAACAAAGTTTGCTGATGCCATACATAAAATTTTATTGTGTGGCAACAAATCCGTATTTCCAGTACCACCCATTGCATCTTCTCAAGAAAGTCCTTCTGAACTTGGTTCACTGAGCCTGAAATTCAATTGTGGATGTCTGTTCTGGCAATCATATTACATTATGTGTGATTTTGGTACTTTGTGGGCACTGCACATAGATCCTACCTACTACATGCAGAAATACTGTGACCATATGGGATACAGGACTACATGACCCCTCCAAAAACTTTCAACTCACCAAAAAAAAAAAAAAAAAATTACCAAGTCAAATACAAGCAACACTGCTTTTTTACCAGCAACTCCATTGTTTCTGGACACATGGTGTCACCAGTCCTTCCTACTTACAAAAACACATTTTATTACTGGAACAGGCTGAGAATATGCAGTTCTTTGTTTCTCAGTAAGCATCACTTTGCAGATCATTTTGAGGTGGTGCTAATTTCCACACTGGTCCAAGCAGCAGTTTCATGTAGACATTCAAAACACCGTCAGTGCACTGCTGTGAGTGTGGAGCTCTGTGCCCTCAGCCTTCACCCAGCAGAAACTGGACTGTTCAATACCTCTTGCTACCAGCACTCAATCTGGGACTTACATCTCTGTTTGTGTGGAAACATTAGCTTGCTCATATATTGAGTCAGATCTACAAAGTCCAATACAGCACAGAACCGAAACCCATAATGATTTCACCAGTGATGGAACAATCAATCACAGTATCATTTGATGAAACCTGTTGTCCTTTTTTGTGCTGAAAACAGAAGAAATAATATATTTTGAAGTAATAAGAAAATTTTGAAAAGCATTTTTCAAACCTTAGACCAATGTGATCAAAAACTCAGCTCCAATTCTGGTTCCAATTCTATTATCCCATTTTTTTTTCCCTAAAAAACCATAGAATTTAATCTGGTAAAAAAAAAAATTAGCTAAGAAGACAAAAAATATTTCTCCAGCTCTACTTGCTTACAACTGGGTAATCTCTGTTGGTTTATGCCACCCAGTGATGGCCAAATAAGATTTCCTACACAGAAATGATCTATTCTATATACCCGTTGCGGTTCAGCTTGTCCTGAAGCTTTGCAGAAGTTTTTCTCTTTTGAATGTTCTGTTGTGGGTACAGTTTTTAAATAACATGGGAATACTCAATTCTTGCTTTACTTATGGAGAGCTAAGCCACCACTTAATTGTCACATCTTCAGCTGCATAAGAAAATGTATGACCTGTGTCCAAAATGCAGAAGTCATTCCACGGCACATCATTGAACATCTTTCATCTTTAAACTATGACATTAATTTTCCAATATTCTCCCCTCCCCCCCCAGTTAATTAAGGGCATTTTAGAACAATTACTCTGAGGAAACCAGAAAGAGAAATTTGAGAAATTAGAATTCTGTTTGTAAGCTGAGAGAAGATTTGGCTATGGGACAGTTGGCCACCCCACCTGAGTACGCAGAGTCCCAAGCACTCCTGTCTCCTTGGTACAGTAACCTGGGGTATCTCACTTCCCACTTCCCACTCCATCCGCACATTCACCTGCGCGGCTGCCAGCACGGCTGCAGGGCTCAGAGTTCAGACCACAGCACCTGATTCCATCAGCAGGTTCACTGACGAGCGGAGCAGAACGCTGCATGATCGTGGTTCTTACTCAGCACGAGTCTCGTTACCCACCCCTGCGCTGCCTTTTCTGGAGCCTCACTCCAAGCAGGGCTCTGCAGTGCCGGGTGCCTGTTTGATCGGCGCCGGTGTCCCACTGCTCCACGCTGGTAATGCTAGGCTTCCATAAAGCCAGAGTTTTCACGTGCTGTGCCTCGCCCCTGAGGAATCTGCACTGCCTTTCATGTGTAACATGAAACGTGTTCATTTGAACATTTTAATTATTTTTGGAGAAATGAAGTAATTTTTGTAATACTTGCAGTAATATATTGTAATATATTTCCAAGCACAATATTAACATGTATGCAAACTTGACTCATCTGTTTTACATTATAGCCTTGCTTTAACACAAGCCACAGAATACTTAATTCTAGTGAAATGCTTTACTGAAGAAAATTCTGTTAACATAACGACATGCCAATCTCAGGTAGCTGAAAAACCCAACCACTCTGATACCTGCAGGCCATTGGATAAAGTCCAGACATTATGTCCTGAACTTAGGCTTTAGAAAATAGTAAATGATTGGAGTTTTAACTTCAATTATACAAATTAACCTCATTCAGCTTTCAAACATTGCATCCTGACACCTGTAAATGTATTGACTTTTTGCATCCCGTGTTTCCTTTTTCACAATCTCTTTCCATGCTTATTTTTCCTTCCTGACTCCCACTTACAGTTTCCTGCTGGGCCTTTCCTGCTACATACCTAACCCTTCCTCTTTCCTGTTCAGGAAACAGTTGTAAAAAACCAGTAATTCAACCCTCTGTGGGTTTCAGGCCTGAAGTGGAGACAGAGGTCAGGAAGAATTAGTTTCCTTGCTGTAATTACTGTAATGACATGGGCACTGCTCACTTTTACTTTGCATTGGGCGGAGGGCTTGGCAAAGGATGCTTGCAAGTTTCTGTGTCATGACTCTTCCCCCAGCTGCACCCTTCCAAAGCAGGTGTGGGAAATAATGAAGAGACCAAAGTGCATAATTGAACAGCTCTGTCACTGAATAGCTTTTTGCCTTTGATGAAAACTTCTCACATAAAAATGGATAGCACTTTTACAATACAAGCTGATTTGTTTAAAATCAGAAGAAACTGAGGAATGTTTTCCTACACTCACAGTTCTAAATAAAGTAGAAACAAATAAGTGTAACCAAATAACAAACAATTAAAAAAAAATCTGGATATTTTTAATGCTTTCATCACCCTATTTATGAGTATATACGCGCCTTCCAATTTTGACCCACAATGAACCCAAAGGATGTGAAAGTGTTTTAAAATTTTAAAATCAAATGTCTAAGCAACCTTACCAGCTTACCAGGCTGATAAATATCCCCCTCCCCCCCCAAATATTAAGTGGCCTTTGCTAGAATTCTTCACTTCTTCACTGATGGGGAAAATACTGAAATCTGTGAACTACAAATTTCAGAGGATTGCTCTGTTCATCAGTAGAAACATCCAGGGAGTTGAATAATATCTCATTACTTCAAGAAAGTTTCTTTAACTACACCATCCTGATGTTACACGTTGCTTCTTGCCCCAGGCCACATTAAAAGTGACTTTGAACGGTCTCTTCAATCTGCTGCTATTTTAATAATAATTTATAGTAAATCCCTGCATTTTTCTTGTTTACTCTAGTGCTTTCTTCCTTCTCCTACTCTCCTCCTCCCCCCATTAAAAATAGCCAACCAAAGAGAATCCAAGTTACAACATCAGGAGTGCTCGTTAGGGGAATACTGCTACAATCTAGGCCAGAGAGACTTTCAAAATTGTTTGTAGTCCATGCAAAAATCTTATCCACTACTTTTGTCTAACAATGTTAAAAGTATTGCCACAGGTTTGATTTATTCTATTTTGTACAGAGCTGCTATGTTTGTTCTGATTCCAGAATGTGCCATGCAAATGATGGGCCTCGTAGGAAGCTCCTATCAAGTCATGAAAAGCATGAAATGAGTTAAGTATGTAATTTTCATTTATACTAAGAAATTTTCAAGAATTATAAAAATTAAACAAATCTAAAAGATTATGAAATTTAAGGAATTTTTAAAAAGCCTTTTGTAGTAACTCTAATTTCCTCTGAAGTTCATTGAACAGTTAAAACCTGTGTATAACTGTCTCTCATCTTCTGAAACAATTGCATTCTGGTTACTTGATATTCCTCCAATACAAGTGAAAGAGAAGGAGGCCCCATCTTTTTCTCTTAAACTAGGTACATTTTTCCAAAAAGGAGTAAACACAAGAAACAAACACAACTCAGACTGATCTTCAGATTCCAGATGGCACGTGAAGTACTGTCAGCTGGTAAGAAAATCCAGGTGGAAATCCAACCTGTGAGACACCAGGAAAATCTGAAAAATTTCTCAAACCAAAAAAATCCAAAGCCATGTTGACTAACAGCAGGTTCAGTTGCTTTGCCTTCTGAATACAGGAAAATGTGAGCTCTGATGTTCATCTTCTACAGATGACTGCTGTTTTCCAAGTTGGCATTTATTTCCTCTACCTACATGTTTTTTTACCAAGCAAGCTCACCTTTCTTCTTCAGTATTTTTTATATCCTTCTGTATCCATAGTATTCTGGAGAGATGGATAGTTTTGTAAGGTGAAAACAAAGTTCTTCACATGTGAAAACTCTGTTATGGATTTTTCTGGCTAAAACTGCCAGCACAAGTGCCAAAGTGAGGTGAACTGAAGGAGAGATTTTACAGTGTTTGTGGGAAATCCACTTCTGGACAGGCATTCACTAAAGCAGTTACATGGCTGGCTGCTTCCCCATGGATCCCATTGGGCATCACAAGGCTCAGATGGATTAGGAAAGACAGCCTAACAGCGAGACAGTTGCATGTGCCACCACCAGCTCCCTGATTCAGATTCTCCTTCCTCCCCCAGCTATCAGTGGATAATAATATATCTTTACTTAACTACATAATTGATATCAGTCTAATTTTTTTCAATTTATCAAGCTCTTATTATTATTCCTTTCCTGAAATATATTAATTTTTCATTTCCTGACCTTTAAATAATTCATAAATTTGATTAGCTTACTGCCTGCTTTCAGTTCTCCGGTTTAGGCCTTTATCTGAATCCCAAGAGTTGCTAGCTGGTGTTTTCTAGGCCCAAGTCAAAACTCAGCAGCCCAAGGTAGTTTCAGTCATTACTGATGTTTCACTTGGACTAATATTTTGACTGGTTCCACTTTTCCATTAAGTAGCTTGACTATTCCTTGATCTTTACATACTTCCAAAGACTGTTTCATGTAATTGCTAAAACTTCCTGAGTAGACAACATGGTATGTGTAACCTTCTGTCAGTGCCAGATCAGCTAAAAGGAATTAGCCGAATAGCTGGATTTAGTTGTGGGAGCAATATGGTCCAATAAATCGCAATTGCACCTCCTTTGTTTATAGAGCATACTCTACTCATTTCCTGCTCAAAGACCTAGAGGAAGACCATTATGGTTGCACTGTGATAGTAGAGTTTGTCTTTTCTAGTCCCCCATTCCCCAAGGCCATATGGAGCTGGGCTGTGGACTTAATGGATAGCTAGGACTGAAAGAGCACCAGGAACTCAGGATCTCTCCATTGCTAGCAGCAGTCACTCTTCCACGTGTTACTGTCTGTGGCTCCTCCCCCAGCATATTTTAGGCATATTCAGAGGTTCTTACTTCTCACACTGTCTTCTCCATCCAAGAATTACTGAAGCTGGCCATTCTAGTTCTGCATCTTTTTATATGAAGCACCTGCTTAATATGACAAGATTTTTAGATTTTTTAGTTGTCATATTCTGATGAACTGTCAGTCTCAGAGGAGCTACTTAGAGACTGTTTTTGCTGGTTTTGTTGACTTTACCCGAAAACTTGAACACAGAGCTAAAAGATTTACTCTCCTTCCCCCCCACCTTTACAACTGATTCTTAGTCAGAAATTTGTAGGTATATAGTATTTGTGGACATTACTGACAATAAGTACCACCACTGAATAATGTATTCATAATCCCAGAAGTGAGGATATAATCTGTCCTCACTTTTGAGTTGAAGATGAGATCACATACCAACAGAACACTAACACATACTCCAGATAACATGTTTTCCATTAAAAAATGATATGAATACAGAAATTATGGGTAAAAAATATAAATACATATGACACACTCTTTTAGAGCAAGGCATTTAGCAGTATGTTGAAATAAAAATGAGAGTAGACCCACTGGATGAATAGGCTGCCAGCTGATGAGGTGGATCCAGACATTGTATCTGGTCAGCCTTTATGGCATGCTTCACAAATAAAATAAAAATAATTAATTAAATAGATAAAAATAATTTTTCAAAAATAAAGTAAATTAGAAATGTTAGAGTAGCACACATTTTTGTACATTTCTCAGATACCAGGATGTTTTCCAGGAAAGTGGCTCAAATCAACATGCCTCTCCATGATCAGCACTTTTACTGAAACCCAAACTTGCTTATACTGTAGCAATATTAAACACCAAAACACAAACAAAATTCACAAAGCAACCCTTTTGTTTTGTTAAAATAATACTGATTAAAAAATAATGTGCTCTAAGCCACAGAGTTAAATTTCAGTTTAGATGTAGCATAACAATTTAAGAACATGCTTATCTTATTTGAGAAAGTACAAACACTGTAGCACTCTAACATGAGTACAGTGGCTGATTTAGCTTAGAACAACATGGAAAATATAAATAACAGCAAATTTTTAAATACTGAAAAAGTGTGAGTATGCCAGTAAAACCTTCTGGGTGTCCATTGGGTCATTTTGATTGTGTTAACATCATCACCAACCATTGCTCATGCTCCCAGTCTATTCCACAGGTAACATTTTTGAGACAACTGAGCATCAGACAGACATGACATACTGTACACATTTTGTGCTGGAAGAGTGGCAGATACTAATTCCCTGCATCATCTGCCTCTCAGGAAGGAGGAAGTAGGTGCTGCTTTTCATTTTGACATCATCACTTTTGCTGCAACTCCGAGTTTCCTTGACACAGGTAGAAAAACAACATGTCTATATTTAAAAGCTGGAGTTGAAGCCGCCAGGAAGTTTGCTTTCTCTAAGTTTTAGAAGTAATTACTCTGCATCTTTTTTCATGGTTTAAATGTTGTGCATCTGAATAACACATAAGACTAATCTCAAATCCTCATGCAAGGATGTGCAGCCTGCAACCCAGTTTTCATACTTAAATACCATGCTTCATTCAAGGACCCTTCAGTTTCTTAAGGTTCCGGGTTCTAAACTGTAATCAGCCCTTCAATAAAAAAAACCAAAACAAGAACACTTTATTCAGCCAATTTCCACGTTTGTTGCACTATGGTAGTTACTTAGTACAATATCAATAAATGGCCACTTGTAGAGGGACAGACAGAATTCTGCTTGTAGAAGGAAGTCATAGGTTAATGATACAAAAATTTATCTCTCTAATATGCTTTCGGAGCATGATGAAGTTTTATATCCCCAACTATTATGCCTTTGGAATTAATGAATTTTTAAAAATAAAAGAAAAGGGAAAATGATAAAAATGAGGGAATTGGGTAAAAAGTGAAACATAGTGACAAATTTGGTCATTATAGATACTTGCTTACTTCCTTGCATGCCATGCTGCCTCTGAAAACCAAGTAGGGGAGTAAAGATAAAAAGGAGGCTTCATCTGTATGCACAATAACATTCAGTGCTAGCCAGGAAAAAGAACATGAAACTGCTGAAATATCTGCCATGGGATACATATACATCTATCCATCTGCAACTATATTCAATTGGGGATATTATTTGTCATATAGATACATTTACTACTTTTAACCAGCTCAGCAAAAAGAAACATCTTTTTTTCATTCAAAGTTCATCAATACCAAACAAGAAACAAATAAATTTTGAAAATACTGCCCTTTCCTAAAATGGTACATAGAATAAAATACAATGTCCTAAACAGAGCTTTAATAGAAGCCATCTGCCACTGGAAAAGGTACTGACTTCCAAATGCTGCCAAGACTCACACACAATTAAGTAGGAATGATGAACATCAGCTACATGACAGTATTTGCAAAAGATAACATTGTGGTTCTTAGTTTGGTCATCTACTGCATAATTTCTCATGACGCCCTCTCTCATTTGGTGGTAATGCAACGAGTGGCACCAGAAGATTTACTAAACAGAATCTAAACAGAAAACCAGCATTTTCCTGATCACCTACCCGATGAATCCTGAGGAGGTAATATATTTAAATACTGGCTCTTTTCCTGTTTGCATTGGTGTGAGCACAGTCTTGCCTTCTAATAATAAATGCAATAATATTCTAATAATGGATCTAATTATTAGACCCAAAGAATTGCATCACAGGGTCTAGCTTAAAGGTGGCACTGAGAAGATAACAGAGAAAAGAAAACTCATCAGATTAGATCCTCATGAAGGACAGGTGCTGAAAGGTCTAATCCTCAATTATTAGACATGATGTTCAATATGAAGTTAGATAAAAAGTATTTAAGTCTAAAATTAAACCAAGGGATGAGAAAAAAAGAAGTGACTTTTTGTATCCCAGGTATACCCCCAAATTCATGCTGGATACCTGGAAGGAGATTCCTGTTACCAAGCTGGTAAAAAGGACACATTTATAATCTTCTTTATATGCAAGATAATGTAGCATTACAGATTTCCAGTTAAAAGGGATGTCAGAAGCATGTTGTGAAACTGACACCCCAATATTAGCTGAAAAAATATTTTTGCAACCATTCTCTGTGTTGAAGAAGTTCCTCTATCTGGAGCCATTTATTGAGCAAACACACATGATCTAATAGGACATCATCTGATCAAAGCTGGGTACCTGACTTTGGAGTATGAGAATCATAAACTTGCTTACGGTCTATCTGGTCTGCAAACACTTCCCCATAGATCATCCAGTAAGGCATGTAAAAAATGTTTTTCGCCAGCTTCCATGAAGGCTCCTCATTGGGGAAAAGAATTGCCTGTCTTGCCACACCAAAGCTCATCAGAACCACCAACATGATGATGACAAAGTACATCATGTCTATCATCTGAATGTAATGAGAAAGAAAGAGAGAAAGGACAAGAATTAGAGGAACTTATTTGTCCATATTCTAATTACGATATGCTGCAAAAAAAAAAAAACCTGTGAATCTTAGAAACAGAATTTTTAAAAACAAATTTTGAAAAGCCATTCTTGTTTACACATAAAAAAAATATTTTTCAAAGAAGTGACGTGGTATTATTATGTCCTTGGTTTTACCCAGTGTCTCTTTTAAGAACAATTCAAATGTTATGAATAGGCTTGAAAATACAAAGTACCATCTGTTCACACCAGTTGCCTCAACAAGAATATAGGTTCACTGGAATCAGCAGCCTGGTCTGGGCAAGGGTCGTGAGATGATGTATTGTTTATAGGCACCAAGTGGCAACTGTACCTAAGCAAAAGGACTGACATGGATAATTTTATTCACTGGTACTCATAGTCTTAGAGCAAAGGGAGCCGCAACTAACATACGGAGGAACGGGTGGCAGAACAGCCTGTTACTGCAACATAAGGGACACCATGGTGGTAACCAGTGAGAAAGGAAAGCTGTGATACTGCCTGGGCTAAAAATCTGCTTGGTGGGGGAGTCTGACAAATGCCATATTAACAAAACCCAATCAGATAACAGACAGTGAGCTCTGTTCTCCTCCACTGTTGAGGGCCTCATTAGCACATGCCCAAGATTAACTAGTGCTTGCAAACAGTATCCACCCATTCAAAATGTTCCTGAAAAAAGCGGGACAGCAATCCTACAAGATGCTGAATAGAGTCCGAAGATTAGAAGAAACCTTGTTCTAGAAAAGGCCCTCAAGGGAGCAGAACAATGGGCATCAGGCAGCTACAGCGGAGATGCTTTACAAACCAAAGTGAATGTGAAAAAAAATTGGGAATCCTGTAAAGTCCCTGGTAAGATCCCTTTAAAACTTTTACTTAAAGACTTGCCAGGTCTTTAGAATTGTTACAACTGAGCTGTTTTTCATAGTTCTGGACATAACTTTTGTCTCTAGACAAAACTCAACTTACAAATCCTCTAAACCTTATGAGTTTTATTCCCTCCAGTCTCTGCATTTTCTGGCTCAGCTGAATTCAGCCTTCCTTGCAAGAGAGCCATGAAACCAACCTGCACCTCAGCTGGTGGCCTTATGGCTCCATGGGGGACCTGCTGCAGCCCAAGGGCAGTGCTGCTCATGACAAGAGCTGATGGAAGAGGGACCCACTTGCAGCAGATGGATCTGGCACTGCTGCAGGGGTTGTTCAATTTTAAAGCAACCTGAGGTCAAAGTAACACTGGGGAAATATGTAACAGAGGAAAGAGTGTTACAGGTAGCAAAGAGGAAAAGGTATGCTCATGTTTAGAGAGAGAAGCTGTAGGAGAAAGGCACCAGCAGAGCAGGGGTCAGGTAAGAGAGAATCAGGAAGGTGGAAAGAAGGAACCGAGGACAAGTGAAAAAAAAAGCAGGAGAATACAGAAGTCTTGAGGTCCATAAAAAATGCAGTAAAGAAAGAAAAAACCTTGGGGACACAAGAGAGGAAAAGAAATGTTTTAAATAATTAAAACCCAGCAAAGTCAATCATCAACATTCCTATTTAATTCAGGGCATTAATTTCTCAAAAAAATATCCCTTCATGAAGACAAATTCCAGATTATTGTACTTCAGAAAGCATCCTGAAATGGGAAAACTGCATAAGCATATTTAGTTCTTACTGCTTTCAGGGAACAAAGCATAAGGTGAAACCTGATTCCTCCTTTCTTGTCTAATCAAACTTTGTTTCAGATAGCAATACATAACTTGATATGATGTAATGTAATAACTCTTTTAAAATGTCACACAAACAAGTAAGTATAATGAGCATTTTGAGGCAAGTTAAGGCAATTTCTTAAATGTTTCAAGGGTTTTTGACCAGGAAGCCCACAGGTTTGACCTCATTTTGCAAGAAATAAAATTTTCAGTGCTGTTCTCTATTCAAGACGCATATTAGCTTTTCCCTCCTTCAGTTGGGTATCTTCTAAACTCAGTAACTTGTCTGAAATACAATGAAATATATGGGCAAGTTTCCACTGACTTTAACGAGCATTGTATCAGGTCCTTTGGCCTGTGGTGTCAAATTACACTTGATATTTTAGCAGGGCAATGGCCATTTCAATCATTCTGAAGAACTCATCAGTCACCTGTGTAAAAAAGTGATAAAACACAGTATTTTTTTTGGTACAATTTTATGAAGAAGTTGGCTGTATTTCAACTTCTGTATTTGCAGAAAGGCTAAGAAAATGTAGATATTTCCACACATTAAAGGAAATGATATACCTCTGACTCTCCTGACATTCCACAGTAATTTCATTTCATTCCTGAATAGAAGGAAATTAAATCTATCACTGGGCAGAAATCAGAAAAGCACAAGCATATTCTGTTACTGAAATCAGTAGATAATAATAAGCTTGGCCATTCAGTTTCCTCCTTGTATCTTCATCTTTGCTTTAGCCTATTGCTTTTAAACCACTTGAACCCATTCCTGCCCCTTGCTTAATTTCACTTGCATATTTGTTCGGAGTGGCCAGAGGTAAAACTTATTACAGCTGTTTTGTTGACTGCAGAGTAGAGGCAGGTGAAGAGAAAGTTCATCAACACTGGAAAGAGAGAAAAAGTCATCCTTTTCCTCCTGAGTCTAAAACTTATGATAGAAGCTCAAGAAAAAGTCTCAGGCATTAAATATGCCTGATCCTCTGTTGAGGATCTCAGTAGTTGTGATGTGCTTACTCTGTCGATGTCCTGCACAGTGCTGAACTGAACTTTCAACACCACTTGGAAGACAGAACACTAGGAGGTAGAGAGACATGATTTAAACAAAATTATACATGAGAGCCCATGGAGCAGCCTGGAGCCAGCAGGTGCAGCTACCAGGGAGTGCATGAGTTGGACATTGAACAAGAGAGTAAGCTGGTCAGAAAATAGATGTGAGAGGCTGATGTGTGTAACTCAAACTGGTTGTGCACTGCATGGTGGGCAAAAGGGATGTGTCAGAGTGGCTTAAGTGCGTGGAAAGTTGGGCAAACTATGAAAACCAAGTAACAGGAAGGCATAAAACAGAATAATTTGCCTCCTTTAACAGTCACCCAGGGCTTCAGAACAATTTGGCAGCTAAATTCAACACCTTTTAATGCAGGTGCTGAGCCTACAGAGGCTAGTGATTTTCCTGCATTTGTTTTCCACAAAAAGTAGAGACAGAAAGCCACCTGTAACACTGACTACTAGAAGTTTGTTATTTGTGGCCACTCTATTATTGAACTGTTGCTCACACTGCCTCTGTTAGCACTGCAGTTCTGAAACTTTTAGTGCATGTAGCTCTGAAAAATAAAGCAGAGTAGAAAGGTAGATGTTTTTTCAGAAGTTTTACACAATGCGTATTGTGTAAGCCCCCCAGTGACCACCAGATCCACTGGTGGAAAGATAGTCCAAATGCAGCAGGAAAGAAACCTGCTAAGACAGTGTTTTCCCTTTGATCTGTATTCTCTTCTCTGGTCCTGCTGGTTTTTTTTCAACAACCTCCAACAAGAACTGTTGAGTATTTTTACTCTGGAGCTCTGCAAAACCTCATGTCAACAACCTACAGGCTTTCTTGAAGGAAGGACACTCCAAAATCTTTTTTTCAGGACATAACAACTCAACTATCTCATTCTCTCATGGTTTCCCTCAATCTCTCTCTCCCTCTCTCTTTTTTTTTTCACTAACCTGTTCTTTCTTTGTCAAACCCACCACTGTGGGCTTGCAGTAGAAATCTGGCAAATTGAGTGGATAAGACAACAGTTCTCTGGTCACCTGTTGGGTAGGGAGTGTAACTGGATGTATATTTTGCATTTCAGTTTTATACCTGCTCACTGAGCCTGTTGTGACTAATGTAATATCAAGGAGATATTTTAGTCCATGCACTCATATACGTCCCCTTTTCTTATGATGGTGAGGATGGATGAATCTTTTCTTTAAGGGCCATTGTAAGACAATTACAACAGTCAGCCTCTTTGGACTTGCTGATTATTGTCACATAGCAAACAGCAGTAGTATTCCATTTAGAAGAGTTAATATTCAGTTTACTTTCTTTTACTTAAAGCCAGCTTCAAGGGGTTTTAATCTATCTGGAAAACCCCAGCTCTCAAACCCCAAAATGCATGAAACAGACATGATTTACACAAGAAAAACTGGATAACTGCACGTGAAACATGAACACGTGTATTAGCTGTGTGTGCAGGTATTCAAATATTAGGGATGTGTGCATAGGCATCTGTAAATTCAGCCGTTTTCTTTAACTCAAGCAAAAAGATGCTTAATTGCAACATTTCTATTGAAACATAAAAATTAAAAACTGAAAAATCAAAAGTTATGCATGTGGAAGCAAATGACTCTTGATTACTCCTGCATGCATTTACTATTACACAAGCTATTCATATTCCTGCTACGGTGTGTACAACTGATGTGGTGAGGGCACACTTATACAAACTGATTTCTCATGTCACAAGGACACACCTGGACTTAGGAGATGGAGGAGCATGTGGATATGGATCAAACTACAGAAGGGTCAGTCTTAATCATTACCATTGTAGTTATAACCATATAGTGAACACACCACGATTATTAGAGAGGCTCAGGGTACTAAACATCTGAACAATTTTTTTTAAACATTAACAAACCACCTTCCTTTATAATTACCAAATCTCCTTTGTACTTTCTGCAAATGAGGCACAGAGGGGTGTAGGGTGGCTCTGCTGTTGAAGAGTGATCTCAGAGAAAGACAAACAATACATCATCTAATAGAACAGGAAGAATCTAATCCTCAGTTCTGGGGGGCCTCAATTCTGGAGGTTTTGATTCAAGAAGGCACTGATTTCTAGCTTGCATGAAAACACTGATGTGTAAAAAAAAATCCAGGTAACTCTGCAGCAATGTCATTGGCTACGGACACTGAGCCCAGAACACACAGTCAAACACAGAAGGGGTTTGCCAACTGCTCTCACCATTTTCCCGATCATCATGACGTAGGGCCCCAAGTACTTGTTCACGCCAAAGATGTCCAGCAGCCGGATGTACCAGTAGATGATGTTGACGCAGTAGATCACGCGCCCGTCACTCCGGAGAGGCAGGTCTTGCAGGCGGAGAACCATCCCAACAGAGAACAGCAGGATAGCTATGAGGTCGGTAACATTCCAGTACTCCTGGAGCCAAACTTTGACTTTTTGCAGCAGTTTCCCAGGCTCTGACATGAGGATCTGAAGGACAGAGGAAATTGAGAAGAAAGGAGCTGAGCTGTCTTAATTTCAACTTGAAGAAATCTATAGTAAACAGACAGATACATGCCACACAGGCCAAAAGCAAAGCTGATAGACCCCTATCATACAAATATCTCAGGTACTCTCTGGGCTTTTTTTTCCAGAAATCTTCCATTTCAACCATTCTTAACATTTATCTATGTGCAAGATACTTTAAAGGACAAAGTGATCGCTCAGTCTAAAATTCTCATGAAATCAGAAGAAATATATGTATGTATTTCTGTTTTTCAAATTTATTAACCCTACTTAGAGCCTTGGAACAGAGGGTAAAATATAGAAAGACTTTTTTTACAAAAAAATTTACATCTAAAGAAGCTTTAAAAAAAATTGTATTAAAATGTGTAACAAATGACCAAGTCTAGTCCTCCAGAGCGCTGGCTTCAGAATGTACAAACTCAACTGGTAACAGATTCAGCCCAGGGGTACAAATGTGCTATTTCAGCTGTGGTCAATGGGACTCGCATTCACTCACATTAGGGCTGAATTGGGCCTCTGGTGTCACTGTGGAATAAATGCACATTTGGCTCCTGAAAGGGGACAGCATTAGCTGCAGGTGGGAGAGCCCACAAGAGGCAGGGTTAACAGAGCCACTTTGCTCTCTTTTCAGACTGAGTGCTACCTTAAATTCTCTGTCTCTGCTCTGTGTCTGCTGTTGCACCCTTAGGGAGATGCACACTATTGCTTGACAAATTAATAAAAATTTTCAAAAGCCACATTTCAAGGAATTTAGCTGACCTTTAAGACTTGCTAGAAGATCACCCCGTACTTGTGAATGCTATTTAATGAGCATCACACTGAAATTTGGACACAGAAATTTTATGGGAGAAGAAGAAGAAGGAAAGAAGGAAACACGGAAAGAAGGAAAGAAAGAAACAGAGAAAGAGAAAGAGAGAAAGAGAGAAAGAAAGAGAGAAAGAGAGAGAAAAATAAAGTAGAAAGAAAAGAAAAGAAAAGAAAAGAAAAGAAAAGAAGAAAAGAAAAGAAAAGAAGAAAAGAAAAGAAAAAAGAAAGAAAGAAAAAGAAAAAAGAAGAGGAGGAAGAAGAAGAAGAAGAAGAAGAAGAAGAAGAAGAAGAAGAAGAAAGAAGAAGAAAGGAATTGTTCATTTTAAAATTAAAGAAGATAGATCTTTTTACTGCTTTTTTATTTTAACAATCCATCCGCCTTTCTGAAAAAAAAAAAAGGGCAATTTTGTAAGCTCATTCATAAAAATGTAGCCTGAGAAAAATAATAAAATCAGATATTAAAATGAAAAAAACCAACCAAACTCCACACTTATTCCTTTTTTATTCTGTTTTTCTTGGTTGGGGTGACTTTACCTCTCTCATCTTCTCTATTCCCAGAGTGAAAATGTATGAGATGACAATCCACTCCTGAATAGATGGCCAGCGATCCATCTTCACCAACACGATGTAGTTGAACAGCATCAAGTAGCCTATGTAGGCCAGCTGTAAAGAAAAAAATCAGTATCAATAAAATTGAGATAGTTTCTTGGATATGATTTGATATTCCTGATTCTACTGTAACCAGAGTTTCACAGACAAAAGAACAGTAAGACTGTCCTGGCTTGTCTGAAAAAGCTCACATTAGATGGCGTACTGTACGGAATCTGCAAAACACATGCACATATTTCCAGCTATATCTGTCTCCTCAAAAAAACTTTTATTAATGCAGTTTCCTTGGATCATCCCACAGTGATGGCAATTCTAATACCACTGTGTCAACTACCCAATTAAGTAACCTACATGAAGATTTCTCCCTCATCTGCTTCTAAAAGTCTTTAGTCCTCTAACACCCCTCCTTTGTATTTTTTTCACCTGTTCACCTAACCTGGGCTGAGTGACATTCCGAGTACAGAGGATTTTAGGCTTTATTAGAGGTTTTCCTACCCAATGTAGTACTGACCTAACCTATAGGATGTTTCCTCCCCAAAACACTGCTACTCCTACTCACACTGCTGCACTAAGGAGCCAGGCATAGCCATGCATTCATTTGCCTTATATTTTTTGCAAATTTTTTAGTGGGAATATTTTTATTTTCCTTCCTAATATATTCACCTTCCAGCTTAGTTTTTGATCCAGAAGAAAGTGTAGATTAAGTTTTTAGTTTCTTTTTCCTTTTTTTTTCTGCATGCTGAATGTAATTAAATGGTCTGTCAAAAGAAGACAAGTCAGGCAAATTGCATCATCAAGTTCATAAAGCTCAGAAAAACTCAAGTGTCACTCTGGAGCATGGGCTGTAGCAGGGGTGTGGCTGGGGTTTGCGGAGGCCAGAATCCACCTGCCTGTCTACTTGGCCTTTCAAACAGCTGCCCTACAAAAAAAATACATCTTAAGGCTAAATATAAGTCATAGAAAAGATGACTCAGTTCTGTGCATGAACATTTAGTCATTGTGACGGAAAGCTGTATTACATACATCTATATTTGAATTCAGTTTTTTCTCTCAACTGTGTGCTACAGCTATTGTGTACATGGGATCACATGTAAGCTGAAACAACCACAGAGGGCCTTGAGACTTTTGGGTAGGATTATTTCATTGTTCTGCACATCACAGAATAGAGTTTATAGTCCTATTGTATTTGTTAGAGAACGTCACTTCTACTCTGTGTAAAAGCCACAGAGTTCTGGCTTTTGTTCCAGCTGCCGGTTGAGGACACTTTAGAGAATTCTTTCTATTGGCCGCATCTATCAGTACAGAGGAACCAGATAGCTGAAGCACAACTTCTTGCCTGCATAAAACAGAGGAGGAAATGAACTCATTTGTCTTTCAGTCTGTGAGGGATGATGGATTGCAATGCTCAGGTCTGGAGGCTGGTCTTCCCTTGCCACTCCTACAGGAAATGGAGAGCAGTGTTGATGTAGGCCAACACGTAGGGTGACACCAGAGTTAGCAGAACCTCTTGACAGGCAGAACTGGATACCCACCTCCCTAGTGGAAATAACACCTTCTAACACAGAGCAAAAAGCGGGGTGATACTGTTACTTAACTCCTCCTTTCAGACCTTATTGATTCCTAATTATCAGGAAATCTACTTTGATCTACTTCAGCAGCCTTTGGTGAGCACTTGCAGTCAGTATGGCAGAAGAATAAGGACACTGAGGTTACAAAGGGGACAGAAACTGCAAGAATCTAACTGGAACTAGGTTTGCTTCTTCCTGGTTTTCTTTTGAAATGCTGGCAACTTTTGGCTTTGGTTTTGGCAGGTTTCTTTATGTCAATTCAAACGTACTCAAAACTGCAAAACATTTTTACTTGACAAAAGAGAAAAGAATCTTGATTTGTGAGTAAAATTATTCTGAAAC
Source organism: Corvus kubaryi (assembly GCF_017639235.1). NCBI lineage: Eukaryota > Metazoa > Chordata > Aves > Passeriformes > Corvidae > Corvus > Corvus kubaryi. The sequence goes on from NW_024582075.1 coordinate 4,900,413, forward strand.
GTCTCCACTTTAACCCAAGAAACAAGCTCTTCATATCGGGAGTGACACCCTCTTTCTCCCTCCCCAGACTTCTAACTTGCTCTTTCCTTCCAGGAGGCTACACTGACACTTCCACAGCTACACTGTGGTCAAACCTCAGTGTAGCTGTTCATGCTGGTACTCAAGATTCTTTAAAAGTGCTACTACAGAAGTAGCTGAACCCTGTTTTTCCTTGCTTTTACCTGGCTTGACAAAGAGCTAGGAGCTGCCATTGTCACAGCTGAGGGCAGTACCTGAAGAAACTAAGGAAAGGAGTGCCTGCTAAGGAGCTGCACGGCTGGATCAGACCCAGCCCATCTATGGATGCACTCCCATTCTACAGAAAATACTGGAATACTCACTGTGGTAGAGGACAAACATGGAAATTGTACCAACAGGTTAATGCTTCAAGGAGATCACCCTCCTCTTTTCTGATTGATTGCAATAATTAAATGATCATAAACTGAAGTGGTCCCAAAATGCAAAACTTAGGGCAAAGCTCCTTTGATGTTTAGAAGGTGACTCTTACTAGGGGCTCAATTCCTCAGCAGCTTTCCTCTTCAGAAGAGGTAGAAACCTGCCTTCTTACTTCCTGCTAATCTCTCAGTTAATGCTAGTAGTAGTTATGCCTAAAGATTTTGCTTTTTATGTATTTTTCATATATTCATAGCTTTGTAGACTACTATTACATAGTTATATAGCTCCTAGTATTTTTACTACCCCTTCTCTTAGATTTCTGCGTAATAAGTTAACCTTCTAACACATTCCTGAAATACTGTTTTAGTCTTATTCTTAAGAAGAAGAAGCATGACAAGGGCATTGAGAATCTGAGGACACACAATATCAAATGGGGCAAAGAAGCTCTGGACGAACTCCAGCGGGGCAGTACCCAGGGAAAATTATGTGAACAACCACTCTTCGAATTGGACAATATTTGTTAGTTATGCTAATTTGTGAAACTTACAAAAGTCATAGAAATCTGATGCCACATGTGCACATGACCACCTGGACACCTGGAAGCTTCCAGTAAAAGTCTGCTTTTTATTTTATTATTTTAACACTGTTGCAAGAGCTTCTGTCTTTTGATATTAGGCAACAGTAGGGGAAGATCATCCTCTTCTGCTCAAGCAATCTGTGAGATGTAACGTATGTGTCATAGTTTCCAATGCAACAGAATAGTTGACTTTTGAAACTGCTGTGTGTCTAGAGAGAAAGGCTAAAGTTGGTGGGGGGTTGTCTGTTGGTTTGTTTGTGTTGGGTTTTGGTTTGTGGTTTGTCTTTTTTTTTGGTTTGTTTTGGGACTTTTTTTGAGAAAAAGTTGTCTAGTGTCTGCTGAGCCAAATGTTACATATTCAAATATCTCATTTAATTCACTCTTGTGTAATTGAAGAATGAAAGTGAATACAGCTATATAGTAATAGAGGTAGGTAAATAATCAAATTAGAGGCAGAATAATCAAATTGTTTTAAGTGGTATACAATAGCCATTGGACCTTTTACATGCATTTTGTAATGTGGAATGTAAAATTTGAATGATTTCTTTTGAAATACATGAATAATATTTGTGCCTGTGTATTTGTAAAATTGTGATAGGCTGTGCAATTTTAACCCTTCTCTGAAACTTCTTTTGCTTTTAGTTTCCAGGAGTTCTCAATATACACAACAGGTCAAGCACGGCAGCCAGAATCCACCTTAACTTGCTCTCCAAGTTCAGTGTATCCAAGATACAGTTTTAATAAATGACCTTGATTGAGACCTGCCTCGGGACATAAAACTGTAGGAACAAGTCTAAATGGAAATGCAATATTGATTTCTGTCTCCCATTTCAAAATGGAACTAACAGGGAAAGCTAGGATGCTTCTTTCCATTTGCAGTGTAAAGAATTTTCTGTTTGTGCATAATACACACTGCAATTGATAATGAGACTAGGTTGCTGATTAGTAGTTTCTGGACTTGTAGACTTGATTCCTGTTCACTGGCCACAGAGCTGAGCAGTAAGTTACTCCAAATTATTAAACTGTTTGCTAGTCTATGGTGTCCACCGCATCTAAGACTCAACCGATGTGAGTTTATCCCAGTGTCTGCAAGGCAATTTTTCATATGAGAAGTCACTTGCAGGAGGATCCATTCTTTGTGATTTGCTGGGCTTTCAGCAGAATGATGGAAAATATAACTGAGGAAAACCCACCTGAAATCATCTAGCCAATTCCATTGGGCTGAGACAGGATTAATTCCAGTGTAACATAATGGACATATATCTTGATAAGATAGCTTAGAAATCATTAATAATGCAAAATCTAGCATGTTCTCACACAGTTCATGACAGTACTTCTTGGACCAGTTAGAAACTGTTTCCTAACTTCTTACCTAGAACTATCTGGGTGTTATTTTTCGTCCTATTCAGCAAGGACTTGGAGGTACTTACACATATTTAAAAACTGTTACTTTCCTTCTGCAGATCTTTTTTTTTTTTTTAACAGAGAAAACATTCACACTTCCTTAATCTCTCCCCCTAAATCAAGCTTTACAAACCTCTTGAAACATTCATCCTTTTTGTGTCTTTCAAACCAGTCCACACTTGTCATATGATACAGAAACTGAACTGGTATGGAATACTCCAGGCAAGAAGACTTAAAGGATTACTTTGTGATCTTTGTAGTCTTATTCTTCTACATTCTAGTGCAATTTGCAAAATAACTAATAATAACTAAATAATAACTAAAATAATAACTAATCTCTACTCCATCATCCAAGATTTGAATGAAAATATCAGATAGCACCTGATATAGAAGAGAACTTAATGGCAGACTTGCTAATCCCTGCTTCCAGCTTGATAATGAATAATTAATATCTAATCTTGAAGACTAACTGTCAAAAATCTTTTTATCCACATAGTAACTTTAATACAGCAGTTATTAATTTAGCTGTGAGAAAACCCTGTGAAGTTTTCGGTACTGTTTAACTGTAGTCTAAATACGATATAATCTTTTTTCTGCTCCTTCTGCAACGTTCATTTCTGTCTAACACAGGCGGAATATACTGATTTAACCTAACTTGTCCCTGAAAAATGTACACTAGCTGTCACTCATGTCTTTGATATCTTGTGGGTACTTACATGCACATTTTCTCTGAGAGACACTGCAGACTGGTCAAAACAGAAAAAAATCAAAATATTCCAAGGAAAGAAGTGCTCTATCTCTTTTTTTCATCAATTATTATATAATTCAAATTCTGATTCAGACCAGCCTCCGACTGGGCTTACTATTGGAAGCAATCCTATTTTGAATTCTCCTATATGGAATTCCTTGGGAGCACTACAGCAAACTTCTACTTACCATTTTATTTAAAGAAAAGCATACACAATCATTCCAATTTTAGCTATTAACTTCCTGAACAAAATGATAATTTTTAAAAGTCTTAGAAAGGTTTGCAAGTGCTAGCAGAATTCCACCAAATATTTTTATTAAACTATATATGGGTAAGTCCTCCAATATATATAAATGTAGACTTCAATGAAACACCTTAAATTACTTCAGCCCAATTTCAGTATTTCTATAAACATTAATAATATAACAGGAAAGATTTCTTACGGTGTAAAACCAAAACTTCACGATGGGAGCATTGTAGAACTCATAAATCTTTCTTCCAATGGGGATCATTCTGTGCCTGCTCTGAACTTCCTCATCCTCTTTCTTCCTTGAGGACTCTCCATTCCCTCGTCCCAGCATTGCCTACAAGAAAGGATACATTTGTGTTTCTTTCTTTGTGAAAGAAAAATTACACTATTTTTTGAAATGTCAACAGGAAACTGCTCTTGATCTTTAGATAAAACCAGGTGACCACAGCTAGGTGTAAAATGCTTTGCTTTCAGATTATCTTTTTCTGCAGGAAGGCTTCTGCTTAATACTTTGAAAATGGAAAGCTACAGCTTTAGCCTCAACCCTCAGTTTGAGAGTGAAATTCCTGACTAGTGAACAAAAAATAAGATGTGGAGAATATTTCTCCTTTTTCTGTACAGACAGAAACACTTTAACCTGACAACAGCTTTTTGGTGTACTTCTTTACAATAAACAGATGCAGACAGAAAGCACATAAGTTTTGGTTTTAAACAAAGAGAAGTTCATAAGGCTGAGACTGAGAGGGAACAGCAGGGGAAAAGACGAGTTGGCAGTCGCTGAACGAGAAACAAAGAAGACAGTTGCACTTTTTACGTCGGATCACTGGACCTGCCCCAGGCCATGATCCCACAGTGAAGCTTACATGGATGTCAGAGGACTGACTAGTAGATCTCACTGCAGCAGAAAGGCCTTGAATCGAAATACCCATGTACATGATTGTAGCTTCTTCCATAGTGAAGTTCCAGACTGCTCATGCACTGCCTTTGCTAAGCTTGATGTCACTGTTACCATTGCAATTCAGACCCACTGAGGAGCTATGCTGAACTCCAGAAACACACATGTAAGAAGTCCTCATCTATGAGTGCAAACCTAACTGTCAAAAGAAGGTGATGTTTTATTTGTTTACTGTTGATTTTCATTATCAGTTGCAGAGAAGTAGAAGGACTAAACTACAATCACTGAAATTAGTGCTTAAAAGGTATTCCTTTGTATTTGAAGTGTAATGTGACCTAATAAGTGTTCATTCTGAAGCAATTATTTAATGAACAATAGACTAAGGCTGGATTTTAGCTCACTGTGCCCTTTGCAAGTTCTTACTATTCAGTTTGTGGATGCACCTCAGGAATGTAGCACTCTGTACATGAAATATTTGCAAGAATTGAAACGTATCTAAGTATGCAGGGATTGCATGATGACACTTTTGTTTAAATGCTTCTATAACACTTTTCTCCAAGTAGGTGAAAGCATTCTTGTGCTTTTATGTTAACTGAAGCAAACTTTCACCATCCATGAAAGTTTGCTTCAGACCATTGTCCTCATCTACAACTTAAACAGTGGAAAACTACGGGAACGATTAGATGCCAGACATTATGTCTTTCTATAAAAGGATCTTTCTTGCCTCTGTGGAGGTCCTTCTGTGCTCTCTGATTCAACAGGATGTTCAGCACATACTTTACTAATTGGCTTCAGGTGAGCTATCTGATCAAGTTCTAGAGCCCTGCAGGAAATGGTGATGCACTTCTCACATATTTAAAAGAAAGAATCACAATTTACCCTTTTCTTCCTTTTTCTAGCCTCATGTGGAGCTATTCATATACGTCTTTTTCTTGTGAAATAGTAATTGGTAGTAATAAATTTTTTCAGTCAGTGTAGATATTTGTAACATTATTAGGACTGTGCTTGGTCCCATATGACTCCTTCTCGTTAATTTCATTAATGCAGTTAGTTTTTCCTCTGGTATTATTACTTTCCATGTGGACCTTTATATTCTTGAATCTGACAACACACATTTTCAATAAAATACGATGAAGATTCAGGACAGAAGTATACTGCACTGCAACCAACCTGCTGGGACTGTTTCAAAAACTATAGCCTGCTTTGACAAAGTTAACCTATTTCCTTTAGCTTTAATGGCTGAAGGTTTTTAATTTCCATAAATACAGATAAAATATGATGTATTAAAAATTTAAAGGTACCTCCTGTTGGTTGTCACAGAGCATGTAAAACACCTTGAAAGTCCATCAAGACTTTTATAAAGAAGGAAGAAGAAAAAGTGGCTGTTAAGCAGAGGAGAAGAGTTCTTATGGTTATGAGACTTACTGAATATAACTACAGTAGCAGAATTTACACAACCTCCACAGAAGATATCATTACCCAAACTCCACAAAATCAAAGTGATCCTTTGATCTGTATCATGGATTGGGGTTTTTTTTGGGGAAAAAAAGTAGTTGAATATGATCTGAATGCTTTGGGAATGCTATAGCCCAAGAGGGTAATTTGTTTGCTTCTCTCTACCTACTGATGCTGCTCAGGGAAAGCTGCCATCTGGAGCTACAGCGTTTTCTGTAGCTTTTCCCAAGGCTTTGTCTCTGCTGTCCTCTGGTGCTCAGGAGTTTTGCAGCAGAGTGAAAATGACTGCTGGCTGTTTTAATGAATTATCAATGCCACGCTTTAGTGAACGGGATTATTTTACAGAGTTCAAATCCTTCACAATTTTACAAATTTACTAATTCTGAGACAGACTTAATTCTCAATGGAATCACTGAGTTGTGGATGTTTTTATGATAAAGCTCTTTCAATATCTGGATATATGCTTTAGCTTATGAACTCTGATTTCCTGTTTGCTACTGCTTTCTTCTTGATAATGATGCTTTAATTTTATCTCGTTAGAATTATTTTTTAATTAATTGTATCATATAATACTATCTTCTCCCCTCCCCCATGCTACAGATGGGGAATTTCTCTGAGAAGGCTAGGGATTAGGTTTGACCTGATGTTCCCGACTGTTAATTATACCTCAGTATTAACAAACTGAAAAGCTTCCCTATTAGAAACAATCAGAAATAACCTAAGTAACTGTGTTAACAGAATAATTGCAGTGCCAAATGTGAACAAATGTTTTCCTTGGAGTGGGTTGCAGTAGGGTGGGAGCAACTCAACACACTGCTCGGTGTGGGCGGCATCTCTTTCTCTAATACATGATTTCGTTCATGATTCACCATGAGTCATGCAAGGTAAGCTCGACAGCAGCTCAGCCTCATTGTAAAGTACAGTACAACTGCATCATTTTAGCCTGAAGGGATTGATGTTTGCATAGCTTCTACATGGAGATTTTTTTAATCCGTTTTTTTTGTTGTTGTTGTTGTTGGGCCAGACTTTGTTTTATGTAATTGAGGACTGTTTGCTGATAATGAACTATCAGGGGAGAGTTTTGGGTTGTACATTTTTGTGTTAATATATGTTAATTATCCTATACTATGTTTATCTGTTTTATAATTAAACACAGGAATTTCAGTCTTGCTGGAATGAATACAGCCTCTTCCAATTTCATCCTGAGTGAAATCTCCATGCTATATAGCGACTTACCCCAGTTCACAGAGAACTGGTGTGGAAATGATACACAGCTCTGCAGACACACCTCCCTCAGCACACCCCGTTGGATCCTACACTATGCGTGAAAGTGCTGCCTCCATGGTAGTTGTTCTAGGATTACTGTTCTCTGCCCTGAAACAGTGGTAGAAAAAATTTTTAATGCCTTTGATTTACAGATGTGTAAAATTAGATTTTGGATGTGCTTGGTGGTTACAGTGAGGACAGAGGAACAGGACTAAAGTGCCAGGAGATCAGTCATCCTGGCTGCTGAGCAGGGCAAAGAACAGAGACTGGGCACATGTGTGGTGGTGGTATGGAGGGTTTCCAAACTCCTTGAAGAAAGAGAGAACCTCTACTCATGGAGAGAGTCAGCACTTCCGCCTAGAGACCACCAGTAGTGTTTCCCAATTCTGTTTTCCAGATGAGCAGAAGGGGTGCCTTGCTGCTGGCATGTGAGATGCTGTGAGAGTCATCTTCCACTGGGAAGAGTGAGCTGGGCTGGGGGCACTAGAACACGGATCTTCAGAATTTCCTGTGTTCAGAACTGTATTTTTAGTGATATAATTAATATTTGGTTATTTCTTGCCATTGAGAAAAGGCTAAGCATACATATTACAGATGAACTAATGTAATCCCAGAGGCCAACAGAACCAGCTTTGCTGCTGCTGAAAAGTTCTAACTCAGACCAACTCAGTGATGCCCATGGAAGTCCAAACTTCCTATTTATTGTGGAAAATCAGAGCAAAATGAACAAAACAACAACTGAAACACCTTTTAAAGGACTTAGATGAGTTAGATATGTTCTGGAATAAAACCATTTACTGGGGAGCTCTAATACCCAAATAAGAAGGCACTGAATACGGTTAAGGATGATCCTAGTTATGGTTTCCAGAATCGGGGTTATTTTGGGAGGGAGGTAGACTTCTGGGGTTTCTGACTGACCTAAATTTCAGCAATTAAGGCCTTGATTAGGACACTGTACAAATCAAAAATGCCCCTGGCCTTTAGACTTTAGTGCCCTTCTACTCCTCCGTGTTTAATATTCAGGATAAATGACTGGCAGCTCCATGCATAAATTGTGGTAAATTTCTTGGTGCTGAGGAGCACTGAGGAGAGCAGTATTCAAATGTGTTTTTGTGAGTAGCTGCTATAAGCCTGTTTCTTAGCATCTAGGTGTTAAAGAAATGTGGGCCTATCACGCTCATGAATCTGCAATAAAGTGAAAAGCAGCTGTGAATAACAAGTAGTTTACAGTGAATAAACACAACATCTTCATAGTGTATCCATATGTTCAGTTACCCATCAGACCCTTTAAGAGAAGCATAAAGCAAATACATACTTGCACTCAGATGCACCCATGTGGAGACTTAACTTCACTGTTGCTGCAGTCTGCTGATCAATTATTCTGTGCAAACTAGGTGTAACATAGTGAAAAGATCACCGTGGCCCTGTACCTCATGCTCTCTGCGTAAGTGCAGTGCAAAAGAAGAAACTGACTATGGGCCTATCTTTAGTCACCTGGGCTTAGCAGTGCAAGACACACAGGACTTCACAAGAAATCAATGAACAGACCTTGTCTAGATGAGATCTCTTTATCCTCATTTTAGCAGAGAGAATATGGGTGTAACATGACAGGAATAGAGAGATTTGAGAAGTATTCATTGGGAATGATTAGAAAGAGAATCAGGAAGATTATTTCAATAATATATTACTTGCCAGAAAAGGAACTTGAAGATTAAAATGATTTTTTAGTCCATCACTTTTATTTGTTAATCTTTATGCTGAACAAAGCTCAGGTTAGGGTGAGTGACTGATCTATTGATTCCAAGTTCAGCAATGGATTAAACATTTATGATATTCCGGCACAAGAAATTATTCATCTTATTGAACTATTTATAAGGTATCCTTAATATACTAAAGGATACCATGGCTAAGGGGAAACTTCACAAAGGCACCTCCCAAACCATCCTTCAGGCATCCTCTGTCAGTGGAAAAGAAACCTGACCTACCTTATGCCAGACCATTTGACTAATGCTGGAACAACACAAAACTTTAGTCTAAAGTATTTTCTTATACTTAAAACATGTCAGGTAACTAAATGTAGCTGCCTGTGGCATCTAACCATAGACATGCAAAGACCTTTTTGCTAACAATTCATCTCTCCTCACCATTGAGGGGCACCTGAGTAAAGCAGCTGTATTAGAAGTTCTACAGTATGGTATAGATTATATGCAGAAATACTAAGTGAGCAGTGATGTACCAAAGATATTTTTTCTAAACTTGCTGGGCTCCACAGGAACAAATCTTATTTTATAAAAAAGGTTGTAAGTGTCTGAAACTTCACTAGAATGATACACTGAATTTGAAGGAATTAAGGGAAGAGTCAGTGACAGAAAAGAGCAATAGGACTGTCAGCACATGGAAGGGAGAAGAGGGGGAACATCTAAGGTTCACCTGGACAAGCAGATCAACAGCACACATCACTTCCTTGCAGAAGGAGTTGGAAGGGAAAAAAGAAACAGTATTGTAGACAAGAAACTAGGAGCTGAGATAACTACAGTGAGATGGAAAACACATCTTCCCCAATTTTCTCCCCACTGTCAGGTAAAAGGCAGCTTGCCAAGTGCTTATTTGATTTGAATAGGCACTTCATAAGTGGGTCAGAAGCCAAGGGTTAGTAAATTGCAATCAATAGCTAATGAGCAGAGAATGCCCCATTGCTGCTATTCTGGCTTCTGGTCCTTCCCAACAGCCAGGTTCTTGCCTGCAAACGGGTCCTGTAGGTGGGTCTTGTGGGCTGCTCCTTCGGCTTGCCTGCATATTGGGTCCTGTAGGCAGGTCCTTCTGCCTGCCTGCAGTCGGGCTCCTGTGGGCAGCTCCTGCTGTTTGCCTGTGGGAAACAGTCTGGGTTTTTTTGTTTTTGTTTTTGTTTTTTAACTTAATCAGGCAAATCCCTTTTACTTCTGTGCCTCTATTCTGACCAACTGGGGCTGAGTTTTAAGCCTTTCAAAGACACCACAATCAAGCCCAAACAAATGCAAACCAAATTAAACTAAGGCAAATGTGATAGCCTGTATGATAATTGCCCAAACTAAGAAGTGTGAGAACAAGAAACTTGATGTAGATGACTTGTGTAGTTTTCAGAGCTTTAGTTGTCTATTCTTTGTAGTGAAAATTATTCCTCAAAGGCTATGTTACTAATACTGACAAGTCCCTCCTTACACAATTCTGCAGTTGTAGAAGTGGAGCTCTCTAGCTGCCTGCTAATGTCTTCAATGGATTAAAAACTGGATGTGTGTTTGTGTGAAAGGCAATGACCACAAATACAGAAAGAATTTTAGAGTAAGTTTTCATAATTTCTCTGGCCTGTTTGCACACTTGCTTACTCTCCTAGTCAAGTCAACTAAAAGGAAAAAAATCTTTAGCTTCCATGAATCTTTGGGCATTTCCAGCCAAAGATGAGCCCATTTCCACTAGAGAGGTCATTTATCAAGACTGAGTGCTTCTGAAATCTCATTCACTTAGTCCAGACAATATGCCATCAAACCGAATCAAAGTATGATGATATTACAGCACAGCATCACCATGGCATGGCTGCAACGTGGAGACAAAATGATGGCAACTTGTGTGGTTTGAGTCCCATGGAGGAGAGGGGAGTGTGAAGAGTGGTATCCTATTATGTACTATATTTAGCCATCAGATGATCTGCAATGCCTACAGAGGTAGGAATAACAAATTGACAGCACTGAGGCTGATGATTTATTGTGAGCACTTACAGTGAGTTCCATGTCTTCCTCGTCTTTTTCTTTCACTGGCTTCTCTGGTTCCTCTGGATCCTTTTCTTGAAGATGGATCTCATTGGCCTGGGTCATGTAGGGCATATCATCTTTGTTCTTGAACTCCAAGCTGAGGATTGAAGGAGGAAGTAGAATTCCTAGAATTACCTAAAGCAATAATAATGATAACAATAATCATCACAGAAAACAGGTTATGGTCATAATGGTTACTTAGCATCAAATGGAACAACTCCCTCGGATATTTAGGAAAAGAAAGATACATGTGCATGTGAGTTTCTATGACAATAAAGTATTTGTCATTTGGGGTATGTCACCAGAGCACTGAAACAAAGCATTTAACTTCTACTAGTGTTGCTGTGAATGCTCTTGAATGTTTTATGTGCTTGCACATCATCAGATGCATAGTGCTACATACTAGAATGTAGGTACAAAATATTATATGAGGTCAAGAGTAGGTGGGACCATGTGGGTGTGCAGACCTGCAAATATCTGCATTATACATAATACAAAATATCAGTATAAATGACACACAGAGAGTATTTACTTCTACAGAGAGGGTTAGTAGGTCTCAAGCTCTCTGTGTCCATGCTTAATGCACACTGGTAGTCAAAGTTTAACTGTGTGTGGATCTGAGGAGATAAAGCAAAGCCAGCAAAGGCAAATGCTGATGCCTGGATTTGCAGTCCCTTTAGATTTTGTTTCAGTAACCAGGCAGCTGTGTAATGTTAATGCCAGTTCTTTCTTTTCTACCTTCCCCCTCTTACAATGCAGGAGTGTAGAAACCACTAAAATTACTTTGTTTGGATATATAAAGAATGAACAATACTTGGGGTTCAAACATTAGTACAACTGAATAGATATCACTGTAATACAAAGCAAAGTCTGTATTCACAAGCACAATAACTTTTCCTGGTTATGCTACAATTTCATGGAGAATGATTTTCTTATATATCTCTCCCTGAATGACAGTGAAACCAGATACTTGACTTCTTGGCAGGCTAGGGAGGCTGCTTGTGCTCATCATAACAGCAGAAGCCTGTGCTGTAGGAAACATTCAAAGTACTCAATGAGGAGCAGTTAGTGTATGGGAATGCTGTACCCAGCCTCAGAAAAGCTTCCTCCACTGCTCCTGCACTCACGAAAGGATGAGCCCAGGGAGAGGGGGTTACAGGCAGACCTGGCTTCACAGAAAGGCTACTTTTAAGAGAAGGCAGAATTAACAGTTGCCCCTAGCCCTTCCCTTGGTGCTATACATCCCTGGCAACAGTCTAAAGGATTATATTAATTCTTCCTGCCATTCGTCAGTTTCAAAGGGACAAAACCATTCTTGGCAAATAAACCATGACTCATGCCTGCAAATTTATTTCTTTGTCATGCTGCCTTTTGCTTATGTAGCTTGTAGCCTGCTTTAGCTTTAAACAAGTTCTGCTAATGAGCTTCAGTGAAATAAAATACAGACTAGAAACTGAGTAAAATATCCTTGTGAAGCCCTGGTGTTACAAGAAGCTGAAAGGAAACTGAATGTGTTACCTCCCATTATGCATTATGAAATAAAGGTCTGTTTTACGGCTTAAGAAATGTGTGCTGAAAAGTGGAGTGAATGTAGTAGGAAATCAGTTGCTGCACTGCTCTCCACGTACCAAGGCCGAATATCTGCAAAGCCAAACAACAAACAAAGCAGCTGTCCCTCTGCAGGATAACAGGCCTGTGAGTTCAGGAAATAGGTAGTAGGAATGGCTTCAAATGTGAGAATATTTTCTATCTGTAGCAGAACAACACAAATGCACAGGTCCTGCATAGGAATGCTATCAGCCACTTGTTCTCATTCATTGCTGGCACTGGATTAAGAGCCAGTATAAAAGCAATGCAGGTACTCCTAAGCATTCTTGCCATTACTGAACGTCTTTTCACATGGCAAAACAGCTGAGCAATTACCACTTTTCACACAGGCAATTAGTGCAGAAAAGAGAATCCCTTCACTAAAAATATTTCTCAGTGATCTGAGAGGAAGAGGCAATTCTTGGGTATCTTCTGACTGATGAGTGCTTTGGTGAAGGTGAAACATGCCATGGACTCAAATTCATCTCTCAGAATTCACTTTGCACTGTTAGCAGTTTTTTCAGCTGTGGAAGTAAAGCTTAAACAGGTTTGAAAACTGAATTACTCTTTAGACACTCTAAAGTAGTCCCTTCCGATGCCATCAGGAAGATTTGCGAGGGTTTGCAAGGGAATTTGTGCTTCTTGCTTGGCATGTTCTGGGGAAGGTTGTCAGATCAGCACCTTTCACTAACGGTTAATTCACTTACACTTCCTTTTCCTTTTTTTATCTCTAAAACTCTTGACTAACTCCTCAAGTATACAGGCAGGGTGACACACTAACCTCCTAGCTCAATTCTTATTCTCATAAATGATATCAGAGGGGACTTCAGGAAAGGGAATGAAAAAAACTAATTTGCGTGCTTTGAACTTAGGCTTATGATAAGCCCCTGCTGGAAAACTGAACACAGGAAGAATAAACCCTGCTTAATGTCACTGCAAATAAGCATCTGAAATAGGGTTAATTTAGACAGTTATTACTGACTTGTTGCGAACCCTGTCATCATCTATTAGAATTCTCTGAATGTTAATTTTATTTTAAAACAGGAATGACCTTTAGGCCAGAATTTTTTCGCATCCGGAGACGACCCATCCACATGTCTGTGAGCAGCATTTGGCTGCAAGTGTGAGCAATGAAGTCCCTGTGCTTGGCTGCCACTGCAAGCTGCAGGCATGTGGCATTGCTCCAGTTCTTCAGCTCATAGGTCAGCAGTTTCATGGCCAGTTGCTCGTCCTGCTTGTATGACTGGTCCAACAGCTCGACCGCCAGCTGGCCGAAGTCCCTGCAACAGAGGGACATCTGTTCACTCCCATTAGCACACACAGCCTCGTGCACAGAACACCTGTCTGCAACTGACAGTCGCTGCACGGGGCACATCACCTTCCATCATGCAAACTGTGATGTTGACTGTACACACGGAAATCCACATTTTCAAATGTGAGTGGCTAAGGTGAGGCATATAAATAAGTGCCCCAACTTAGCAGTGATGAGCACCCACACCTACCAGCTGTCTGCTCCCACCTCCCTGCCCACCTCCTCTGACATTTTCTAGCTGAAATCATCTGGTTATCTGCAGCTTAAAGGATTGTTTCTCTTCTGTTTGCCCATGGCTTCATGGTCAAGTCTCCTGAAAGAAGGAGTATCCAATATCCTTTCTAAAATCCTAAATTTCTAAAATTTTAATATCTAGTATCTTGCCTTGCTCACCTAAGCATGATCTCTTGGTTAATTAACACTTCTGTCTGAATGGTATGCTTATAAGGATTTCAGTAACTCTTCTGCTTGGTATGTACAGAGTATCCTGAATAAGCACAGAGAAATGTTGCAGTCTGACTCTTGAGGCCTCAGGGAGAACACATAAACAATATAGATATTTCACTGTCTTGACATCTTCTCATTTCAGAAGTTATATTGGTAACAACTTTGCTACTCTGGCAGTTAGATTGTTTAAAAGCCATTTAGATTTTCTCTAAAGGGACTGCACTTCCCCTACAAGTTAGAAATAAAAGCAAGGTAGCGATATGAAAATCTTAGGCAGGTTCAGAAGTCTCTCTTCCCTCTTTCCTCCCCCCCCCCGCCTCAGGAAAGTGTACATGGAAGGAAATTCACCTGGAATTGTGGTTCAGCTCTTGGGATATGTCATCCACCATGTCGTTTTCTGATGCTTCATGGGCCATGGCTTTGCAGAGCTTGCAGGCCACCAGTGCTTTAGCCATAGCCTCTTCCCCATGTTGCCAGAAGAAGAGGGCCATCTTCTGACGTTTCATCAGCACAGCCCACACCATCAGCTCGTGGAATGGGAAGGGAAAGTGATTGATCTCAGGGTCATCCATATCAATATCAACTTCTTCTTCTTTTTTCTTTGTTGTTTTTCTCCCTCGACGCAAAGGGACATCATCCTGTGGGAATTGCAGAGAAATTTTTTTCATCAGTGAAGGAAATGAATCAATTCACACAATTCATTGAAATCAGTACCTAAGATGGCAAACACATTTTCTGCAGGCCAGTCCCTTCATCATTTTTTGTACAAAATATTTAACATAGGTAAACAATAAAAAAGGTATTGGTGCATACACTGTAATTAAGAAGTCAGTAACCAGGGAAACAGAGCCTTGGACTGTCACTCTGAATTGCTCTTGCTCCCTAATAACACAGGGTACAATCACACAATATCCAGAAACATTTTGGAAGAGCCACCACTAAAATAAAGCTAAGAGTTCACTGCAAATGTAACATCTGCTGTAATGCATCTGCCTCTTTCCACTCCAGAAAGTACACATCCAGAGAATGTTCTGATCTGCTGAAGACTCCCTCTATGATTATTCTTGTTTTCTCCCTTCACCTCCTTACAAAGGTAGCAATCTGCCTTCTTTACTCCTATTTTGCATGTTTATTCCTTCTTTCTCAATCCCTTTGTTGTTTTTATTGTCTTCAGTTTCTTTCCTATTTTAGCCTTTTTCTTTTATCACCTGAGCCGACCTATTCTGTCCCATGTCTATGGATAGCAAAATGAAAGTTGTTGTATAAAATAAACAAACATGAAAATACTACTGTCCCCTTCAAGCATTGGCGTAGCCAATAGGGCCAATAAAACTGAGATAACTTTGGCCTACATGAAGATTTCTGCATCATTCTCTGCGTTTAATTTCTCTGAACACGTTTTAAAGTTAGATGCTATCTGACTGAAATTCTGCTTGTCCTGCCAGACTGAAACATTTTGTTAAATCCTCATGAAAAAAAAAGATCCATAGGTGGGCTAGAGCACTCTTTTTCCTTATCTATCTCCTGGACTTTTATTAAGAAATGTTTCTTAATCTGTCCCTTGTGTAAATATGCTATCTGGATGAAAAATACAATTCATGCTTTCATTACAGTGAATTTAAACATTATCTGGATATAGTTTATATTTGTCAAAGAAGGAAAAGACATCAAGATTTGTCACAGGTTGCCTACCTCCATTCCCAACAGCTTCAGGGCTTTAGGCTGTACAAAAAAAGTTAGAAATATGTTATTTCTCACTGAATAGTGATGAAAAGCTGCAACTATTTGTATATACATATGCACGTAGAGTGACGTAAAATATACAATATAATATAGATAATATATACATAATGTAATATAATGTAGTATTTTATATATATACATATACCTCCCCGACACCCCCCCTCCCACTCCCCCAATCAAATAATTACATATATGTAGTTTTTTCAAACTTGAGTTTGACATTATTTCACCAAAACCACAACATAAGACATACATTTGGATTCAGGTACAAATTACATCTGGTTAGGGCCTGTTCTAGCAAGAAAGTGATAAGGCGTGAATGGATTTCTCTGGCGTACAAGTGTGTTTTGGCCACTACCCTGGAACACTTTTACTGGCTGTTGTGGTGCTGCTCTGAGTGTTGGTTCAGCATTGGTGAAATCATTACTCAAATGCTTTTCTCAATGGAGTGACTACGGGAAGGAAGTCTCTCCCAGCAGCTACAATCATTTCCCTTTCAAATGTGAAGTGTCAAAGCAAAAGGAAACAAACCCGTTTCAGGTAGCCATCTACAACCATTTCACAGAGCTGTTGGTATTGATAGCTCTTATTACTACATTCAGTGCTCTGTATTGCTACAATCTGAAATGCGAGGCAAAAATAGACCAAGAAGGAGCTACTAATCTTACTGGGAGGAGCTGAACAGACTTCTACTCATGCTGGATTGGGTCAGCAGTAATAAGGATGCCAAAAACCAGCTTTTGTGTTTTAGAAAGACCTTACTTTGTATTCACAGTGTTATAATTCATCAAAAGTGGAACCCACAAAAATACTTAACAGTGGTTTTGCCATGAGCCCAATGACTGCTGGAGCCACATCCAAAAAAATTAATTAAGTTTTGAGTTATGGGTTTCTTTGCCCTGAAATCTTCACATCACAATCAGGAGATGAGCCGTAAGACAGGAAATGCATCTAACAATGCTCAAGTTCTTCAAGTGTAACTCAGGAGTTAGAATTATACTATCATTTGTGCAGGTCAATGACTTGTCTTTTAAAAGCTGTGAATACTCATAATTACAGGTTTTAGAGTCAGAGGAGACTGTTTTATGAGGAGACTGTTTTATGTGCTGGTTTCAGATGGGCAGCAGAATGCAACAATTTTTCATTAAATTAATAAAAACCATAGCTTGTGATTGGCTTGTGATGCATTATAGTGAGATAACTGCAATGTACATAATGGAAATCAATCTGTAGAATGAAGAGCGTGTACATTGGACCCCACCAGTCCGGAAGCATGTAAGAAGCTATGGTAATCCCTACCAGTTGGTACAGTCATGAGGATGGCAAATAACTTGTTTCTTACCCTCTTGGGCCCGAACAAGTTGTGGTACAGTGTTCTGAACCGCTTTCGGGTGTAATTGCAGCGATATGCTCCTCCCATCAGGTATTCTATCACCAATCCAATATCAATCAGACTTATCCGATAATCAGGAGGTAAGTTTCCCTGCAAGGAAAATAGGGATGGTGGGAGAAAAAAAGCCTATTACTGGCATTGTTAAATATACTTTATAATGGTTTTAGAATAAAACAAATTAAATAGGTAAAAGCAGGAATTTATTATTATGCTGGTTAATTAATTCACCTTAAAATAGATCCAACCGAAACCTGGATATTCTCGCTTGGAAAGAAGACATAAGTTAAATAAGGTGAAGAACTTGTTGGAAGTAACAGAAGATAACGTCAGTACACAGTACTCATATTCTTCAGCTGGGAAAACAAGGAACATGACTGCAGAAACAAAAACATGAGGATCGACACACTTGAAAAGTCAGGCACAGTTGATGGACTCTAATTCTCCAAGATAGCACCTTTTCTGCAGCAGCTGTTACCCACAACTTGTCCCGGCATCTCACATCTTTGCTGGCATCTCTCTGGACTGCCTCATCTGAACTGTCAAGGCATGGTGAACTGACATAATGCAGCATCTTTTGTGGACATGGGACCAGCTCCTTCCCATTCTGCAGTGTTTCCTTCCCATGTTCCAGGAAAGAAAGTGCAGGAGGAGTGGTGTTACAACTCTAGAGGACTTACACAGTACACGAGCTACTATTATTGCTAGTTTCTAGGGGCTAGGAGAGTCTATCAGCACTCAGTCTTGGAGTAATGTTCAAAGAATACACACCTCTGCGTAAGTTTCACACCGAGAATGAGGAAAGCATCTGTATGTACGGAAGGTGTAATAAACAAAATATCTGTGGCTAATTATTTCGGGGTTTGTCTATGGAGAAAACTACAGGCCTAGCAATTTTTCTAGATATCTACTACTTGAGTTCCTGACATATACTACTAAAAGCCCCTTTAAACATATAATCTAATTACGTAATTTCCAGCAGAGCCATGGAGATTGTCTCACAAGAAATGAACTGAGTTTGTGGCAAGGGTCATTAGCAGGATCCTGGAAAAGATGCCTAAATACTTGTCCTTCCATTTCTTTTCCTTTCTTATCCTCTGTTAGATATTCTTATATATCTATGTTTATGTATATGTATATGATGTCTTCAGCATGTACCTTTCAACCTGAAAGGAAGAAGAATGACAAATATATCCACATCTCACTGTCCTCTTAAGGTGAACTCCCTTGCACACATCCTCCTTCTCTTCACTGTCAAGTCTGAAAATGGCATCACTAAGGTTACGAGTTCTCCAGTACTTCTGGCTTGCAAAACTGTGAAAAAAGATTTCAGTAACAAATTGTCTCTCACTGCACATGAACTTGCTTTGAGTTAATGGGGCATTTCTGTTCTCCCGTTGCAGTAAACCCAATGGGGCACCTCGTAGGCCAGAACAATTTCAGGCTGGGGTGCACTCACTGATGTGCCAGTCAAGTCTCTTGGGGTCTCTGGCAATGGGGGAACAAAACCCCATGTGGGCACACCTGCTCTTCTATTCCCTCCAGTGGAACTCCTCAAGGAAAACTCTGATCCCTTTACAGGAGGAAAGGACTAATGGGAAGGGAATGAACCCAAATGAAAGTTTGCTTCCTTCTGTAACTCACTGCTTCTGAGTTGATCGGATGACAGTTCATGTTTCAGATAGCATTCCCTACCAGAAAAGAAGGCATGATTCAGCAAACTGTGAACAGATCACCTGGCTCTACTGACCTCACTAAGAAACCCTTCAGACTTACAGAACAGTCTCTGTTCTGTACGTCACTGTGCAAAATACATGACTACAAAATAAAAAGAGAAAAAGTGTAAAAAGAGATAAATTATCCTTCTCTGTACTCTGAATAGTAGCCTAGAAAAGAGGAATATTACTCCAATAAAAAATTATCTTATATAGTCAACACTGCAGAAGGACCAGAAAACTTTAACTCCTAGCTTCAAAAGTTTTCAGTGCACAGTAATAAAAGTATCTAATTTTCTATAATGATGTACAGCACCAATTACAGTGAGCCTGTAGCTCTTTTTATGTGTTCATTAGAAGAAGGTCAGTAATTCACATGGAGTAATTTTATGACTGTCATGTCTTGCTGGAAATATCTGCATGTCTGGAGATATCTGTCTGGCTTCTCTGGAGATGTGCTTATTAGATTAGAGCAGAGAAACACTAATGGAGAGCAGATGGCAACTGGTTCTGCAGAAGAGAAAAAGTGGATGCAAATATCCTTCTTCCTTTTCTGCCTCAGCCATGAAGAGCAAGGCTTGTTTCCAGCCCCGCTACCACAGTACAAGCAGCACACTGAAAAGGCTCAGGAGGGAGAGAGGGAGGCAGTGCTCTGGTGTACCACGCTCAGCAATCAGCTGGCATTCAAAGGGACAGAAAGTCAAGCAAATTTAGTGGAAAAAATTGAGCTGCCAACCATTTTTAAGCAATGTCCCCTAGCACATCCTTTTGCAACCTTCCTAATCCTGTCTAATTTGATGGGTGGGGGAATTACTGTGGTTTGCAGGAATGTGTATTAGCTTAGATAATTTGTACATGGTAACACATATGCTGAACAGTTTAAAGAAAAATAACAGCTAAAAATAAAATGAAAAATAAACCTAAAAATTAAATCAAAAAATTAAATTCTTCTAGGTTAGTTTGGTTGGTTTTTCTGCCAAAAATGTTCTTCTCTCTCCAGAATCTGTAAAGTGATAATTCTACTAGAACAAGGATGAAAGCATTAGCAGAAATGGGAGCTGCAGCTCCAAGGCAGGATTGTAGTTCAACAGAGTCCTTCTATCTTAAGGCCTTCACTCAAACTGAATGCTTTAATATTATTAAGTGGCAAAAAATATTTGAGCAGTTAAGAAAGAGCAAGAGGCATCAGGGTGCTACATGTGTTACAAAGGGTGAGTTCCTTTATAGAGTTCTGATTTCTAATTTTTAATTAAAAATTTAGGAAAAAAATTTCCATTAGAGTAACTTTGATATAATATGCATCTAAACCTCACAGATAATATTGAAATGCTTCATTAAGAAAATTCCCAAATCCACAGCAAAAATACACATTTCATAAACATTACTTTTCCAAAGTGAGAAGCCCTAGTAAAGAAAACAGCACCATCCTTGTGAGAGGAGTTACACACATGCCAAAGCATTTGCTGTATCAGCAGACAGCTTGAACTAGCCTGGCAGTGCTAAGAACTCTTGTAAATGAAGCACAGTGGTGCAAGTGGGACAGAACTGCCCCAAGAACAAGCCAAGAACAAGAATTTGGTTGAGATAATTCTACTGCAGTCTAGATGGTAAAGAATGACAGAGGAGAAACTTTGATTTTGAGGTAAGATAGGTGTCCTGGTTAATAATCATCTGATCTTCTAATGTTGGGGAAAACTCTTCAATGTTAATGCACTATTCTTCTCCTGAAGAAACTTCAGCTTTAAACTGTAGCTAGTCAGTTGTAGTACTTTTTTCACTTCAAGTGCATTTTTGTGTCACCAAGTATCAAACCTCTGAGTTTACATGCTGAGGAAAAAATATTACTGTCAAAATTCTGTATACTTCTAGTTTGTTCTCTGGAAATGCAGGCATACAGCAGTAGTCCAAAAAACCCCCAAATCTGGAAATGTAAATAATCCTGAAGTGGAATTGAGATCTGTTAATTACATACAACTTTTTGCATAAGAGAAAAAAAATCCATCTGTTAATTTCTACTGATCTTCATCATCTAGTTGAGGCAGGGAGGGATTTTTATTTTTTTTTTAAATTTGTAGAGGGCAACCTCCACTTGCAGACATGGTGTCCAGCATGGCCACTTTCTGATTCCTTCTGCTTAGCCTGGGTACAGTCAATGGAAGGAAGCCAAACTTACATGTTAAATTCTGGACTTTTGACAGGAGATGTCAAAGTGGCCATGAGGCAAAAAATGCAGGCAGTTTGGTCCCACTATGTACTTACGGAACTGAGAGGACTGAAAGGTGATATGAGGCAGAGTCATTATATCATAATTTGTCTTGTTAATACATGCAAAATATATGCACATTTTGATTACTGTAAATTCTTTAAGATTGTGCCTCCAGGCCTTTACAATATGCTGCCTAGGCTATCAGTCTTCACAGCAGTATTTAGAAATCCAAAGGGAAAATATATTGTTGTGTGGGAAAATAATATGTGTGTCCATGTGTGTGCGTGTGCATATGTGTCTACAGGCTGCCACAAACAGAATGTGATAATGTGACTTCCGTTGTTCTAATTATTTGCTTTATGAAGCAGGCAAGATTGTTTTTCAAACAAAACAAAACAAAACCAAACCAAACAAAAGAAAACACAACAAAACAAAATACCATCCTACTGATTTATACAGCTATATAGTACAATAGTAGTAAATTACTGCTTCTACGATTTTTAAGCATCCATTTTCTATCTGAGAATCCACAATGATCCAGATGCAAATAATTTTTTTTAGCATACACCGTTTTAAATAGTGCAGGTTTTAAAATTGAGATGTACGTGTAAAAGCACAGTGTGCTTTTCATATTGTGTATTTCATATTGATTAGGTGCTGCCTCAAGCTGATGTATGACATACTTTTGTATTTATATTCTGTGATGCTGTAATTAAATCTGAGAGGCTAGGTATATGGCATCAAAATATACATAAACTCAAAAAATTAGCATCAGCAGAATGGTCTGTCTTTTTTTTATGCATGCTGGGCCATCTAACTGTCAAATGGTGATGTGTCCATTCAGAAGTTATTTCCAAGGAGGTGTTTTCATTTAAACTGTTGTCGGATCTGCTGACTGATTTATGGCTTGGTTGACTGGTAAGGGATCTGTTCCGCTGGCAGGGCTATGGTGAGCTGTCACTTCTCCCTGTGAACCATGGCTGTTCCTCATCACTGACAAAATGAGAAATACGGACCCAGAGGTGCAGTTTTTTTCCTGAAGGTGCTAAAGAGCTGCACCAGCCTGTCTACTTTTAAAGTCCTCACCTATGTTCATAAAACTGATTCAATGTAGTTGGAATTACTGAAGATTTTAGATATGCTCAGAGGAAAGAAAGATAAATTTAAGGAAAGATAACCATCACCTAATATTTAGAAGTCACTGTGGAACAAATAATGTCATCAAATATAGGGTAAGTTTATTTATTGTCTATCAATATACGTCTGTGAGTACAGATCATCTTTGACTACCTTGAAGCCTTTTTTTTCCAAGAGTTTCTTTAAAAATACGTATTTGGCTAGAGGCTCAGAAAAAAGATTGATACTACTTATTTACTCAACATACAATTTGCTATGCCTTTGAAAAAGGACGTGGAAAGGTGATTCTGGGGGAGAGAAGGAGTTTGGAAAGGTAAATACTTTAAATTAGAAGAAAGATGATGCTTGTTTCAAATACTTAAGAGTTACATAAATTACATAAATTTAGTAAAAAAATTATTCTGGAAACCTGGGCTTCAAGAGCAGTATCCATTCTAAATATACTCTAGCTTTACTCTGCTCATTCCAACAGGATTTGTTGTGCATGGTTTCTTCTGTAGGTGTTTCAAACTTTTCAATGGTCACTCATAATTGGACGATGGTGACGCCATTTAACACACTAACCAAAGAATACCACCAGAACCTTCCTAAACATGCTACTGACTATTCTGTAGAATTACTTAATAAAAAGATGCTCTATGACACATTTCCACTCTCCTCCCTTAGCTGACTTCAGTTCTGTTCAGCTGTCACTGACAGAAGAAACCACTAAAACCTGTGCTCTTAGAAAAAATGTCCTCTCCTTTTAAAATTTTCTATCTAGTCCCATGTACAGAAATATCCTTTCTCAAGTATGGTACCCTTGAGGTCTGACTTACATAATGTGCAAGGTTGTAATCTGCACGTACTTTGGGAGAATATTCAAGCTGATGAGGTTGTTTGCAGACTCAATCTCCTTACCTGATCCATATATTTAAAGGATAAGGGATTTCAATTCATTGCAGCTGCTGTGCTGTAACATTTTAATCCTGAGCACATTGGTAAAGGTATTTGGTATTTCCTTTCTGCCACTATACCTTTCAGTGTTTCTGTCCTGCTCTTCTAATGGATTTTTATAATTCAAGGCTCTTGAAATTAACATGATAAGGGTCAAGGGAAAGTAGCACTACTCATTTTTTATATTTCTGCTGAGGAAGATGGCTACAACATACCACACAATACAGAATGAGGAACTGTTTCAACAAGGCAGGATCCAGCACACAGGTAACAGCTATTTTACAGGCTTGGAAGTAAACTAACAACACAGAAAGTAGCTTTAATAACAGTTGCAGGTATGGAAAAATACAAATAACAGCATAAATCCACACAGTATGTAAGAGCCTACAATTATGGCAGCAGACACACTATTACTCAAGCATCTAAAACCACAGAGAAAGCAAGCCAAATAACTTGCTAATTGTGCTTAGTATGCAAAAAGTTCATATTTGGAGCACACAAACAGGACACTCTGTACTGGCAGGAAGGAGAAGGCTCTGACTGAAAGCTCATGCAAAACTGAGACTGTATCTAGCTACAAAAAAGCAATGGCATTATTTTCAACCTACCGTCTGTTGGGCTCTTACCTTTTTGACATCCCTGACTAGATGATGCAGAGTATTGGATGGTCCATGTCTCTGCAAAGGACAAATGAAGAAGAAAAAAATAGTTTGCACAAAATGTAAATGTTAGGATAACTTTCTCACCTTAGTATTTTAGAAATCAGGCAGCTGAGAGAACTTAAATTGTGCAGTGCTATCAATTAAAAAACCACAAAACAATTACAAGAGCATTATTTCACCTGAATCCTCTTTTGTAGAAAACTCTTCCATAAGAAAACCCTAAGAACTACTGTATTGGATGAAAACTGAAGTCCTGTGTACCAGGTTAGGCTTGGAAAAGCCAGGAGCACAGCACAACATGCACTACCTCTGGGAAAGAACGGACAGAAAACCAGCTGCTTTAGTCTCAGCCACTTCCTGCACACTTCCATCGCTGACGGCTCAGAGAGACTGAGCCTGGCATTGATCCTGTCTCATCTGAAAGCCACTGTCCATGAATGCACATGTATGTGAATGCAGCATGCACAGTGTGTGAATTTGTCCAATCTTCTTTTGACTCCAGCTGGCATTGCAAAAATATTCTGAAGAGGAATACCGCAATTTCAATTTTATTATTATTATCGTTGTTGTTGTTGTTTTTATATCTTAATTTATTTTCTGCTTTGTTTTTGACTGTTGCTGATATTTTAAGAGACTTTTATGAGAGGTCTTCTTGGTCGTAGCTGATGATGGATGAGATCATTGCACATGTGTAGAGTCGATGTTTCCATACATGCATTGCTCTGCACTTCTCAACAGTTATTTTTACATAAACCCATCTCTGAGCATGATGAGACTTACCTGTGATTCTTCATATGCTGCTTCAGATTTTCCTACCCTGAGTGATTCTAAATCATCTGTGAACATTATTGTCTCTTCTGTAGGTACCATTTTTCAGATCTTATATAAGCAAGCTGAACAGCTGTGGTCCCAGGACAGGGTCTTCTTCAATGACCCTGGTCATAATGTCCTTTTGTGGTGAAAACAGACCATGTATTCCTTCTCTCTGTTTTCTAACATTCAAGTAGTTTTTAAACCAAAAGTGTCCCTGATCTTCTATGCCATGGCTATACTTCTTTAGTAGCCTTTGAAGCTTTAAAATATTGTCAAACAGTTTTGCAAGAAAAAAGGGGACCAAGTGCAACATCCTTATTCTCCTGCATGTTGATTGCAGAAATGGTAATGGATTTCTAAGGCTTAAAATTTTCCTACAGAAGCTGGGTAAACTCTTTGTTGACATAAAATTGATTCCCTTGTCTGTGAATTCTATAATTTGTCCTATTTTTACAAATTTGCCATGGCAGAGGTAAGATTCAATGGTCTGTAGCTTCACAGGTCACTCCTAGGTCTCATGCTGAAATATGGTATTTTTTAACTGGCCTTGTGATTTTTCTGGTGCTAAGGCTACTATGGATGCATTTGATCATATATTATAATTGGTAGTTTAGGCATTTCACAGCCCGGATCTTTCAGAATTTGTGCATGAAAAAATTTATGCTGATTTCTATAGCAATAACTTAATTCAATTTTGTAGCTCTAGAACTGAAGACTTCCCTCAAACTTATTCCCTGTAAAAGCTGGCTTTAGTACAAGAACTACACTGCTTATCCCTGTTGCAAGAAAGCTCACAGGCATTCTGTTCTTAATACCTGGGTGCTAGTCCATAGGCAAAGTGTAAGGTGATCAAAGATCAGATGGGAATTTGTCTCTAGGGTGACATGGATACCTGTTTCTCTACATTTTGCCCAAATCTAATGAATTCTTTTCATGTTTGATATTTTTGCAAGACTGACTTCTGGTCACCATCAGTGTGCAACACCTCTGGATAACAGCCCAGTGTGGCAGCTTACGACGGCAAGGGCTTTGAACAACCTGGCAGAAGAAAAACTTTTTGAAAAGAGATACGCTCATATCACAGACTTTCTCCAACACACAAAACTGGGAATTCTAAGAACTAGACAGTGCTTTAAGACTTTTTTCATAACACATAGGAAGTTTGAACTTTCTGAACTACTACCTAAGTTGGGTGAATGCTGGAATGTGTTTTGCATTTGAGAATTCAGAAGCAAACTGAACTTGTGCAGTTTTCTATTCATTTTAATGGCAAAGATTAAAAACCTGCAAACAGGTTTTTAAAAGTCGAAGGTATAATTTTTGGAACACTCAGTGAGGGCATGGGAAAGTCCTTCACTATAACAGAGATTGATTAAGAGTTGGATGATTTTTCTGAAACCATATTGTCAGGAGTCATATAACACCATTGTATGGTCCTAACTTGCCAGTTAGTGTCTTCCAGCCAATGCCACCTGCCTAAATCTTAGGCTTGTCATTGGAATTACAATGACAAGCAATTAGCTGGTACTGTGTGGGGCTTAGTTCATGTCTTACAAAATCCATACAGCAGATTATGTGGGCAAGACACAACATGTTACATTATATGAGAGACAAGCAAGAGAGACAATATGGACTACTGAAAAATTTCTGCAGCAGGTGTTGACTGCCTTGTGCATCATCATCATGTCATTACAATACAAGTGGGAGCTAGAACAGTGAATATAGAGACAGAAAATTTGCCTTAGGTTGGCCCTACCGTATTGTACAGTTCCTCTAGCCGGGAGATGGTGAGAAAACGATGCATGCTTACTCCATTTTCTATGAGTAATTTCACAAAATCCACTCTGTCCAACACCAGTGCATCCAGCATCGCTTGCTCAAGGGAGCCCACCTGCAAAGCAAGTGATTAATTGAAGCTGTTCCTGGGCGTGGCAGGCTGCATCCAGCTGGTTCAGTCACTCTAGCACAAGCAGGGAATCCTGACAAAATTCTGAGGGCTGCTCTTCTATGCTTGAAATGGGATAATCACGGTTTTAATCTGTAACAGCTTTTTCTGACTCAGGGCTGCATTTCAAAAATTAATATCAGAGTGCTAGTTAACATACTCTAGGAAAAACAGATTAGGACAAAGGAACTGGAACCCAGAAAACTGGTGACCACATCTCCACCCTATTCACCATGTCATTATTATTGCTATTTCTTTTCCTGTCAAACATTTTATTTGTATTGGATTTATTTGTTATGGGCACACAAAATCACTTTAGTTCTGTTTTTTCTAGAGTTTTCTTTTGTTTGTGGTGTGGAAACTCAGGGAAATTTGAACACCCAGGAAACAGAAATAGCTTCACAATTTGCATTCCTTTGAAGGCCCAAATGCAAGAGGTCTACTCACACAAAACCCCTCCTTCTTATCTCTTGTAGGTCAGGTGGAGTTAGAATGATGAGAAATTACCTCATCCTTCCAGCTTTTAGCTTGCAAAATTATTTCAGTTTGCAGAATTTATGCAAATTTTTGCTATGATGTGGTGATGAAGAGATAACAGTAAGGCCAGTTTAGTGCCATTAAAATCCCTCTTTCGTTTTGACATACATGTCAAAATGATACGATGCACAATATCACAGACAAAATAAATAGTCCTGTTCACTCCATAACTGCAAAGGCGAGGATTTTTGTACTAGCTTTTATGGGCAGCAAGCTGCAGAAAGCTACATTTAAAGCAAGGATACTTAAACAGAAGCTGTTCCCATTGTTATAATTTTTCCATGGGGAATTGTAAATGCTCATGTAATGACAGCATGTGAAATTTTAATGACAGTGATGAAACAAGTGTCACAGTAATGACTATTGTGGTCCCATTGAAACTTCTGAGACAAGATAAGTTGGGCTTTGAGGAGATAAAGATCGAGGCTTTCTCGTTTTTTTTTTCTGGGTGACTTCTGTCCCTGTAAAAGCTGCAGCACAATCTGGGAGTTGACTCCTCCTCCTCTGCCTGACACAGTGTTCAACAGCCCCTCCATTTACAGCCCTACCACTCCTGAAGAGAATCTATGCCCCTGGTGCTCCCTGGGAATGGTGTGAGCTGGGGAGCAACTGGAGCACAGAATAGGACAGATACAGAGCAGGCAGATAGATGCAGAACAGCAGTGGGCACAAACATAAGACCACCTGAGGTCTGGAGCCACAGCCCATCTGCAGCGACACTGCTGATCAGCTCCTGCAGTCTACCTGACTTCCAACATCTGTGTGGCATATTTTTATGCCAAATCATAACCTTAAATTCAGTATTTGCATACAAAAGCATGCTGCTTGAAGAGAAAAAAGATGCTTTGACTTTCCTTGAATTTATAGCCTAGCACTAAAACACGGCTGTACACTTGTTTTTCTCAGATTGCAGAATCATGCTTCGTGGTATAAATCTGATACTTCCCGTTTTTTTCAGAGGTATGGTTTCCTACTCTTAAGGCATCGCTAGATGTCACCATTTCCTTGGACAACAGAACACATTACCATCTCTGCAACTGTGCCTGCCTTCAGCAGCTGTGATTGGGAACCATGTGTTTGGCAGGACCCAGTGTGTTTTAAGCCACACTAAAGCCACCATTGCCAACAGAATGGATTTAATACTCTGGAGGGTTCAAAGCGTTTTCAACAGAAGATGCTGTGTATATATATATATATATATATACTGTACCGGCCACTGTTGCCCATAAATAAAGATCTGACTGCGGGCGATGTCTACTCTGTTCCAGGCTAGTGCTAGGCTCAGCTGGTCGGGAGCAGATGCGTTAGCTCCTGTGTATACAGACAGGGGTGCAGGGAGAAAAAAGAAATAAGACATTACGCTCATAATTCCATGGTAATTCCTCTTCTTGAAAAGTCTTACAGATGTCCATCTCATTTCTGCAGCTGATCTCATACTAAAACAAAACCAAACTGTCCATTGCACCTGTAAAAAAAATTGGTTCTCAAATCTGGATGTGTGGTTCTCAGATTGTCTTCTAAACATTAATTATTTCCTCATATTCCCCTTCAATATATAGCAGATACTGGTGATATCAGAAGAGGGAATTCGTGGTGGACTAAACTGGTTTCCCTCCTATTGGATAGGAAGCAAGAGAACAAGCCAGGATACAGATGGAGCTGCAGGAATACACACACCCCCACACATATCACTGAGAGCGCACACACACACACACACACACACGTGCCTCTAGCAATTACAAGTAGATTCAACTCATACAGACACCCCTCATTTCAGTAGTTGTGCTTTTTTTGGCATCTTATGCATTTCCGCTTGGTAAGAAGCATAGAATTTCTCCCCCGTTTGTACTGAGGGGTCTTGGTAGGACAAATTTCCCTTCACATATGAAATATCCAAGTAAGAAAGCATTCTATAAAGCTGGTGTCAAGGTATAATACATCCAAACTAAATCAGAAACTATGTGGATGATAAGATGGATTTGGAGCTGTTTGTTTTTGGAAGAGAGGGTATGTTTTTCCCTGCAGTTTTAATGGACACTGTGGGACATTCCTGTCCTGCTGTGCTTTTTTAATATTTCACAGTTCTGAGCTGATTTGCAATAATAAAACAGCATTTGTGCTTCAGTGTCACAGGGAGAGCTGGCCTGAATGAACTAATTCACCAAATAAATAAAGGGCCCTTTGACTTTTAACTACATATCTGCTTGCAGTGGTTAGGTGATTGTATAAAGGCTTATTTTTTAAAGAACTCATACCTCTACTGTTACTGTGTCTTTATTAATTCTTATACTGATATAATGGAGTGAGCATAAGTAACAGCTTTTCATTACTTCAAAGCATTTCTGTCCCCATTTCTGTACTATTCAAACCCACGCTCTCCAGCTGAAAGTGGACTCTGAAATTGGAGGCAAGGAAAACATAAAGCTGGCTGTTGAAATTCTCTATGAAGACCTTAATGAAAACCTTCATGAAGCCTAGCCTGTAGTTTAATTTCATAACTCTCAACTTTGAAGTCAGTTCACTGCTGACATTGCCAAATACTTGTCAATACCTACAGTGATTGTTTGGGAGATAGTGGATTGTGAATCATCCAAATCACATTCATACAGAAATGAGCTCAGATAAAAAGGTGAACAATGCAGGAACAAAACAGAATTGAAACAAATAAAGGAGGAAGAAAAAAGTGAAAATATTTCTGTGACTTCTGTGGCTAAGAAGTACCAGGAATGCCCCTTTGCATAAGACACAACTTCTCATTGCTATGTGCTACAACACAGACAAAAGCTCTCACAAGAGACCTCAGGGGGAATGCCAACATCTGAAACTTCTGGAGTTTCTTACATAAGCAACACACAGCATTCAAGAACAGAAAATATTTACCTTTGGAAAAGGCAAAAATGTTGCTACATTTCAACATCCCAGGATTTATTTATAAAAACAGAAAACAAAATTACCTGCAGAGAATATGACAATGTAAGTTTAACACAGAGAGCAAATAATGTTCTTCCCCCTTCTGATGCAAACAAGAGATCCTCTCATCAGATCTCCCCCAACCATGTGCCTATAGGAGAAGTGAGAGCTTTAGCAGGTGCTCAGGTAAGGTTTTTGGTGAGCCATGGAGGAGGCACATGGATGAACTCTAAAACTGGGGGGCAGTGACAGTGATCCCACAGCCTGACAACATTTTGCACATGTGATGAGGGAGCTCCAGTTGCTGATTTTCCTCCCACAGCCTACAGTCTGGGTAGCCAAGGGTGCCGTCTAGTTAGAAACCATTTTGGATCAAGAGTGGATCAGATGGACTTGGGGAGGGAAGTGGGCTACTTACACTGCCCCCACTTCAGACAGAGGTCAAGCTAAATCACTGAGGCTCCAGATGAGTAACTTCTGAGCCCTAGCAGGGAGTGTTCTCCAGTTTGTGTCAACTGACCCTAGCAATCCTGGGCCTTTTCACGCTTTAGGAAAGATTCAGCTGGCAGATGAACAGAGGGTCTTCTGGCGCATTTGATCACAGGAAAGAGAAGCTGGCATAGGGCCTGCTCATCTGTTCATCAAAATTGTTTTGTTTGAGCATGCTCATTGCTGCAAATACTGAGCAGAGGGGAAAGCAAGCCATGGTCCAGCCTGTGTCCTTCCCATCTCCCTTCACTGTGCTTAAGGCTGCCAGCAGTGGCCAAGCTTTCCTGTGGGTGCACGTGCAGTCCCAGAGCTGATGCTCTTCTCAGTGCTTGTTGCCATGATGTTTGATTTCATTGTCTCACAGAGCACTGCAGATATCTGGCAGTCAAAGGGCATGTGTGGTTTCTCAAGGGGATGCTGTACTCCACGTCTGAACCAGTCTATCAGCTAGGGTGTAGACTGGGAAGTACAGGTGTGCATGCTGGGACTCTGGTGCATTTGGTGGGATGGGTGCTTCCAGAGTAAAGTTTCTTGCTGGAAAGCCCTTGCTTCCTTCTCCTCTTTCCTGTCTTCCTTGAGGTGTTTTCAGGTGAATGTGGATAACACTGATGTTACTTAGGAGGAGAAGGAAAATCAAAGCTATAAATGTTTGTACAGAGCAGCATACGGGCTGTGGATGCCTTTTACTTGATTTTATTCTAGGATAGAACTGATGGCCTTTGTCTCACATGAAAAAGGAAGTATTCGGTAGGTGGAATTTTACCCAGTATTAAGAAGTATGAATGTTTCCACTCATATATAGAAAAATTCCCAGAAAAAACAGGAGATGGCCTTCTTAAGACACTGTCTCCTTTCAATCATTTCCTTGACTGCATTCAGTGCCATAGAACATGGATTTGAGTCAGTAGGAAGAATCCAAAAAGTGATCTTTCTGGGGATGCATCTCACTCATGAGCACCACTTTAATACACCCAAATCAAAGCCAAAGATATTTGGGAAATAAAGAAATAAGGTACAGTAAATAACCTATTGTACTGCATTATTTTAATTGCCATATCATACTTATTGCGTTAAATAATGTTTTAAGTAATATGACCAATGTCTCTATAATATTTACTCTAGTAAATTCTAGTGTCTGGCTGATTGTAGGATATGTTCCTCAAAAGAATGTTTTAAGTCTATGACAGCATCTGTATTGTGACCCCTCCTTTCATCTGCTCCTAGAAGAACAGTTGCTTTTGGGATGCAATTCATTGTTTTGGCAGTACTTGGTATAGATATCTCTGGATATAGATAGACTGCTGGGACAGCAGTTAGTTCATGCAGATGTTAATTTTCTGTTCTTAGGCTGCCACCTAGGACTGCTTGGGTATCTTGCACAGACTCTTCTGGTAAAAAGTCACATTCTCTACTCAATATCTTGGACCAAAAATGCAATACTCCTTGGTGATAAAGCCTGGGACCATAAACTCAACACTGTATCTTTGGTGAGCCTGGGTACACATCAGACAGTGAATGTTGTGCACTTGCAGGATTACTGAAGAGCTTTTATATACTTATTACTACAGGCTTTTATATACCAGCTAAAGCTTACTGTGACCAACATAAACCCCTGAAGGACTCTTCTGGAATAGCCCATGATCTTGGTGCTCAGGAATCTGGAAAGCTGAAATGACACAAAACTGATCTACCTAGACAGAAATTGTTGTGGGACACTCATTTCCAAAGTGCACCCAAGCATGTCAGTGTCGTCTCTGAATCATCATCTAAAGAAAAGAAATAGATTAGGAAAATAGCAATCCTAATTAACTTCTTGCTCTGTGTCTCAGCAGGTCTGATGCTGTCTTCTGTTTCAGCAGCTCTTTGGTGCAAAGGCTGTGTTTCCACAGCATTTGCTACGAATCATCTTGGCATTTAAGAAGCCAATTGATAATATAAAAGCAGACAGCAAAAACAGCTATAGGTGCACTAGCCACGTATCTGACCTAACTCTGAAACCTTTTTGTGCCTGTGATTTCATGGCTGGCAGACTATCCCAGACCATCTGATACTACATGATGGCTGTTCAGTGAGCATGAATCATGATTTACTCACAGGCTGGAAAGTATGCAGAGACATCACCTCTGCTTTAGCCTCATCTCAGAGGGTTACATGGCAGTAATATCACTACATGCTCATACCACAGAGCATCTCTTTCCCAGTGCTGACAATAGCACTGGTGAGGCTTCTGGAGCACCATCTGAGCCATGGCTGGTGCTAGTCTGCTCCAGACATTGCAACAGCTTCGTGAACTAGGATCTTTGATGCCACTTCAAAACAAGTATTTTTTTAGAACATCTCCATATGCCGTCTTTAACTTGCCTGTCATATGCCTTCTGCTTTGCTAGCAGCTGCAAAAGGACAAAATCCATTACAATGTGAGTTCCAACTGTTCAAGTTAAGAGAGCACAAACAGTTAAACTGCATTGATAAACTTGCCTGCTAAAACTCATGCCTTTGGAAACTTACTTCCCACATTTGTGTCTCTCAACATTAAAAAAAAAAAAAAAAAAAGCATTTGCAAACCATATGCTGTTGTGACATCCATGAAATGTAAATTGATAACCAGTTTGGATGCCATTCTGTAGTTTATTGAAGACCACTTCCAAGAAAGACAGATCTTGCTGACAAGATTAAACAAGTGAAAACAAACAAGGAAATAATCTGCGGTGCTGAGTTTGGGGCGTGTGGAATATGCTGCCCAGGAAAGCTCCTGAATTGGCAGTGTGTCTGGTGTGGGTTTAAAAAGAGATTAGTTCATCACAACTTTTACACAGCAAATAGGAAATGACACTTTGTGTTTCCAAACCCATGTCCCCCTCCACCGTGACCAAATCACTCACACCAGGGTGGGATGGGTCATTAGCTGATATGTTCCTCTTGCACTATCAAGAGCAGCAAATTCCTCATCAGGAAGACTGAGAAAAAGTTACTGGTAATCACTCACCAGTTTCATACATTGTGCTGCCCCTTTTTTCACACAGTACTGGAGAGTAGGAAGACTAAATTAATTCTAAAATTTAAATTTATGAATTTCAAGATAACTCAGACCCAGGCTTCAAATCTCCTTATTATTTTACTTATTATAATTATTACTTTTCTTTAATTTTAGAGACAGGCAACTGTGGAAAGTAAGTTTCCAATGGCATGAAAATTCCAACACCATGTAAATTCCAACAGCATAAAAAAATAATTTAAATTTATTTTACTTATTACAAATAAGTTATTTATTAAGAATCAATAGACAAGTGGTTCAGCATTGCTACCTTAGACTTTGATGAAAAACCCAAGTATCCATCAGGCTAATGAGGTACATTTACAGAAAGTCAGTATTTCTTTCAAAGTGGGCCAGAACACTTGTACAAGGACAGGGTGTAAATAAGGACAACTGACTTGGCCGAGACAACAGATCTCATCTTTGCACATATTTGTTAAATGCCTTGTGATCAGGAGGCTTCTATGGACCAGAGGCACCTGGTGAATCTGATCTTCACTGAATACCTTCATAATCAGAAAGTCCTGAGGAGCAGGGAAGATGAGGTGTAAGTCTTAGTTTGTCTGGCTCTTTCTCGAGCAAGAAACAAGTGCTGCTGCCATCAGCAGATTTTCAAATCAAGATTCTCAGACAAGCATGAAAGGAGATGTCAAAAGTACTTACACAGATCCAGGCACTTCCTGAGCTAAAAAAACGTCCTTATGATGACTTGCACCCTTAACATGAAGAGGAAAGGTAATTTTATTTTACTAAGGGGCCAACAGCACCAATTAGGCACAGCAAAATGGATATTCCAGATCAGGGAGGACTACTCATATACTGAGACTGCAACCTCAAAACAGTTGCTCATGTAAATACTGCAAAAGAACATTTCAAATAGAAAACAATCCCTCACAGGCCTGTGATTTATTTTCTTCAGCTTCCAAGAGCCAGTTTTCAGAAGACTCCAGGGATCTATGTTGGGATACAGACCTTGAAAATACATCTAGAAAAAGTGGAATCACAACTCTAAGGCATTCTTTGCCTTATCAATAGAAAACAAGAGCAGTACTTCCAGGGATTGTCTTAAGAATAAATGTGAAGAGAATAACTTCACACTGAGGACAATAAAAGATTCAGTTATATTTAAGATAAAAATGAAAGCTGAAATTATATTATTTCCAAGGGACCAAAAAGAGAAATTTGGTGATCGATACAATTCTTGATCCTTGTTTTGAATTGATTTATTTTTTCTTTCGTCACCTTGGTTTATATTTTTTCTGTGTGAACATGTTCCAAATGCCATGAGGTTTAATTATGCAAGTAGTTAAAACACACGTCAAACTAGTAGCAGCAAAATAGTCATGTTACCTGCAGGACAAACAACTGGTGTCTTGATGGAAATTATCTAAAAAAGTGGAGAAAGCAATACTACAGAAACCTAAAGAAACAAAAACTACCGAAGCAAAGTAACTCTAGCTCATTTGCTTTGTTGATAGCTGTCAGCTTTCAATGATACTTTTGAAGTGGCCAGTGCTAGTTTACTTTTCTTCTTCATACTTTTGCTTTAAATGTTTGAAGTGAAACTTTTAAAATGGGATTAAAAATCACGCAGAAGGTAAAGTGCTACTTTGCATGGCTAGATGAAAGTTACTCAGGCCTGCTCTCTTCACACAGCTTTTGTGAGTGTGAACAGGAAGAAATTGAGAAGAAAACTAATCCCTGAAACATACAGGAGTAGGTCCCATTACCTTTTGAATATCCAGTAAATCTATTATATTTTCTGCTGTGACTCAAATTCAGGTCTGCCACACCTGTACTATCTTATTCAGGTGTGGGGGTGGCAATACCATGCTGACAGCTAATATCAAAGAGCCTCATGAAGCGTAACTTTTCCCAGTCACCTTTGGAAGTCCATTCCCTTGCGTTTCTCTGGCTGGACTTTAAATTTGTTTGGTATGTCTTATTCTCTGTTTTTTTAAATCAGCATGGTATTACATAGCACAAACCAGTCCAGACAGAAAAAAGATGACCCTGGTGATTGATAAATGCAGTTTGTGAAAATCCCTTTTTGGGGAATACCATTCAAATGGAGGGCTAGAACCTCCCAGTTCTTGTTTAGTAGAGTTATCCTTCATTTGGGAAGTTCAATGTGCTTCAGAGCCTTCAAAATCTCACTTGTTTCTGTATTTGTAAGCAGATACTAAAGTACTAGATAATATAATATTTTGAAGGAAGCTAAGCTAAACGGCATGTTTGCAAGACCAGGGTCTATAATGAACTGTAGCAACAGCAAATTTATTTTAAGACAACCTTTTAAGAGCATAAATGCCACCTGTAATGGCTTAGGAAGATGTAGCAACCAGCCAAGTTTAAGACAAAAAGTCCAACCACCCCAATAGCTGAGTTCTTAACTCTGCAAGTGGAGGCTGAAAGGAGCCTCACACTATTTCCAGACTTTCCTAGGAATGACTACAGATAACATTTTACTTTGACAATAGAGCCAGCTTTATCTAAATGGAAGTTCTAGCTACCAAGGCAATCTGAGTAGTTCTTTGGCTGTCTTCTTGTGAATACTAATCTTCTCAAGTAACTGGTGTGGGGGTCACCACTGATGTTTCTTGTGACACATTAGTGATTGTGGGTGGGAAACAAAAATTCAGAAAGGAAAAGCAGTAGCTATTTAAACATTAAAGAAAG
Organism: Corvus kubaryi; assembly: GCF_017639235.1. NCBI lineage: Eukaryota > Metazoa > Chordata > Aves > Passeriformes > Corvidae > Corvus > Corvus kubaryi. The sequence goes on from NW_024582075.1 coordinate 4,936,770, forward strand.
AGCTGGATTTGTATAAAGCAGATAGAGAAAGATGCAAAAATTCAGTTTCACAGTATAGGTTTACCATCTTGATAGATTCTGTCAATAAATGCAGGTTTCAGTACATCAGAGACACAAACTGGATTGATATAGACTCACTGTGGAGTTTAACTCTTTTACCTTTTAGTAGTGCTGTCAGGATAGCTAAGTCAATATCCTGGTGTCCTTCTGATCCCATGCGAAAAACTGTGATCTGCAATGTTAAAAGACAATACAATTATTGAAACCAGGGTAATTAAAAAAAAATAACTTAAATCAGGGCAGCGTGACTTGAATCTTAAAATGTCCTGATGGCTATGAGATAATCTTTATTCACTTTATGAGAAATTTATTAAATAGGATTAACATACAGTATTTTTTGTGACATAAAATTTGATAAGATAGAAACTGTATTAATGATCATATGGAAAAAAGGTGTTCAGTGTCACAGGGTGAAATTGGAGATGAAGAAATGTTCTTGTATTAGAGTGACACTAGACTTAAATGCTCCCAATAGATTACAAGGAAGATTTAGGTATATTATGAGTGTGGACCTAACTGATGGCATATGGCACAGAACAGATATTTTCAAGTGATATTAGAAACCTCTAAACTCTATATAGGAGAGAGTTAGATAAATAATCTAAGAATTATGTTTCTAACAGGTCCAGGAATGTCTTCAACCATGTATGGTCAATGACCTATCACTCAAAGGTTTTGAGGCAGTGAGGCGAGATACACAATTCATAAATAGTAAGAATTAATATAGGGCAGCTGTTCTTTCTAGCCAGATTCACTCTTGGTTAAGACTGCACTGAAACATACAGAAGTGTAAATCCCCTTGCTCCTTTTGTTGCCATAGCAATAGCTGGTTTTGAACCTCTGGTTCTTATGAGGCAACAGAGATTGCAGTTTTTACTAGTGCCTTCCTTTACTCATGAAAACTATATCATCATTTTGATCTGAATGCTTGTTATCTGTTTTTTCTTCTCTAAGTATGGACTGCCTCATTTCCTTTTTTTTAGAGTGACACCTTTAATTAGGAATTGCATAAACATATTTTAAATTCATATTAAGCAATGTATGTTGTTTCCATGTTCCTAGATTCCTACTCATACAGCACTGAACTGCAGCAGCATCTGATATAGAGCAAACGTCAGGTACGTCTACCATCACAGAAGGAGATAAACAAAGTCTGAAGGACACAGCAGAACTTCAGTGATATGCTTCAGTTCGGCATCTGAAAAGTGCCGCAGAGAGTATCCCAGGAAATCCAATGCAGCCCTCCTTTAGCACCTATTCTACCTTCATTTGATCCTAGAGCTCCAGGACTTTCGGAGGCTTTGGCATCAGTGAAAGTAGTAGCATCTTAGAGGCTAAAAAGCAAACTGGATAAAGTAACAGGAAACTGGCTTAGCTCAATTAGTCAATTGAGTTAGGTGATGTCTAAAACAATTAATGTAAGAAGTTACTTACATTAGGCAACCTCCCCAGTTAAAGTACACTATTTCCAAGTTAGACTTAGTTTGACCCTTCAAAGTGTTCTTGATACAAATCATAAATGATACTTTAATGAAGTTTTTTCTCTCTCTGAAATTTACAGATACTTCTGGCAAACGAATTGATGTCTATCCCCATACCACAACTCCAGAATGTCATAAGATTAGAATAGAATTAGAATAGGAATAGAATAGTAACAGAATAGATTATTTCAGTTGGAAGAGACCCTCAACAATCATCTAGTCCAACTGCCTGACCATTTCAGGGCTGACCAAAAGTTAAAGCACAGTATTAAAGGCATTGTACAAATGCCTCTTAAACAACGACAAGCATGGAGCATCAAGCCCCTCTCCAGGAGCCTATTCCAGGGTTTGATTACTTTCTTGTAAAGAAAGGCTGCATGATAATTTTCCTAATTTTTTTCTATTTCCTCAATGACTGGCAGTGAAGCTCTCCCTGCAGTGCAGGCAGTCTGCCCACAGGTAATGTGAGTAGAAATACACAATTCTATGTATGTCTCATCTCAAGCCATAATCAGTATATGAACTGATGAGATCAGACCTTCTGCTGTACATGGTCATGATGAGCTTCCCATGCCACAGAAGACAAACTTGGGGGTAGCATGAAATGGCAAAACGTCCTCCTCTGTCTTTAAAGCCTCAGGTGAGGCAGTCTGCACAATGGGGACTGAATACACTGGACAACGGAGTTGGGAGGTGGAACAAACAGCATCTCAAACCAGCACATGATCAGTGAACTCCCAACTTAATAAAAAGTAATCATATAAACTGCAAGCACTGAACAGCTTATCACCACAGGAAAATTAAAGAAAGTACTTTTCATGTATTGGACCACATATAACCTTAAACTTCCAATTTCTTTTTCAACCCTCCTCTCTGCATGCATCAGAAAAATAAACCCACTTCAGCAGAATGAAATGTTGCTGTATTAAAAATAAAATGGAACTATGTAAATTAGTTACATTAGAATAAAAAGGCTGTCTTTCCACATCAACTACTGCTTTATTATTATTTTTAAGAGGCCTAGCATAATTAAAGTAGTAAATTAAAGAAGAAAAATAATTGTGGAAAAAAAATGGAAATTGAAGGAGTCCTCAGACTCATACTAGAATTATAATTTTGGGATCATGTCTGAGATCAAATTAGAATTTCAGACAGAACCAAGGAAAAATATGATACTTCCTACAATCACATAATCATAGAATTTGTTAGTTTGGAAAAGACCTCTAAGATCATCCAGTTCAACTATTAACACAGGACTGCCAATTCCACCACTAAACCATGTGCCACATCAACTCATCTTTTAAATACCTCCAGTAATGGTGACTCAACCACTTCCCTGGACAGCTGGTTCCAGTGTTTGACAAGCCTTTCAGTGAAGAATTGTTTCCTAATATCCAATCCAACTCTGCATCTGGAGCAACCTCAGGCTATTTCCTCCACCTCTGTCACCTCTTACCTGGGAGAGGAGACTGATCCCTGCCTCACCACAACGTCCTTTCAGGTAGTTCTAGAGAGTGATAAGGTCTCCCCTGAGCCTCCTTTGCTCCAGGCTAAACACCTCCAGCTCCCCCAGCTGATCCTCATCAGATCTGTGCTCCAGACCCTTCCCCAGCTCTGCTGCCCTTCTCTGGACATGCCTCAGCATCTCACAGAATCACCGAATATGCTGAGTTGGAAGTGACCCACAAGGACCATGGAGTCCAGCTACTGGCCCTGCACAGGAAATCCAGAAGAGTCACACCATATGCCTGAGGAGCATCCAAATGCTTCCTGAACTCTGTCAGGTTTGGTGCTGTGACCACTGCCCTGCACCTGTTCCAGCGCCCAAACATTCGCTCAGTGAAGAACCTTTTCCTAATATCCAACCTAAACCTCCCCTGACATAACTTCAGGTCCAAAACTGATCACAGGACTCAAGTGTGGCCTTACCAGTTCTGAGCACAGGGGATGGTCACTGGCCCCACTGTTGCTGATATGAGCCAGGATGCCACTGGCCTTCTTGGCCACCTGGGCACACTGCTGGCTTATGTTCAGCTGGCTCTCAACCAAATGCTAGCTTAATTTCAAAATGCTCTGAGTTTAGGACCTCAAAGACTCAGCTGGCACTGTGGACTTCGGTCTTTTCTGAATGCACAGAATATTTCAGACAGTAAACAGATATGTCCAGCCTCTTCCTATGGTTTAGATTTACTGTCACTGTCCACAGCTGCTTTCTCTCTGTGGCAGATGCACCCCTCCTGTTTGAGGTAACTGAATGTTTGTCCAGGCAGATCCTCAGCAAGTAGGAGCGACTGAAGCTAATCCTATTGTGTGAAGCTGTCAGTGAGAACAGAGCACCAACCCCAAAAAAACAGTCTGGGCTGAAAAGCAGAACACAGCAGAAAACCTGAGTGTGAATTAACCACTTTATATACATCTGCAGACACAGGGCTGTTGGAGCTATCCATCCATAGCAGCTGGCTGGGTGGCCATCTCTCCTCCAGCACAGATGCCTCTCATGGTTATTCCTTGACACTGAGAGATTTTTTACGTTGCACCAGATGTTGACTGGTTGATAAAGACATTTTTCTGCATGCATGCAAGTTTTAAAATACATATAGCAACCTTAATTTCTGTAGTCAGAGGCATGAAGAAATGCAGACACGTCCTGAAGTATTTATGCAGAATTTACACTTAGAAATGTCCAATATCTTTAGGTCTTAAAAACCTGACTGTTTTGCTGGAGACCTCTTGTTCTGGTGTTTTCTTTCCCCCGAGTTAACAGGTAAGAATTTTATGTTTGCAATGAGGTCACCTGTTGCAGTGGGGATACTGCAACACGCATATACCAAACCAGGTGTCCCATGGAAAGGAAATATATATGGACGGATTCTTGCTAGATGTTTCAGAGATGTTTATTTCTCCAGCCGCATGGCCGGAGAATGGCCAGAGCTCTGATGAGGAACTGCTCAATCACGGGACCAAGGGTCCTTCTGCCCGCGCAGGGAACACAAACCAACCCATGGGAACGAGGCTGAGCAGGGGCAGGGAAACCCCGTGTCTGTGCCCTCAGGGCCCCTCTCCCAGGGCTGCACGGCGGGGGAGGGACCCCAACAGTCACCTAACTCCAGGAGTCATTAACGTATCTCACAACCTGCCAGTGCTACTCACAAGTACACTCATGGGTGAATGTCTGCAGAGAACTGATAAGCAACACACTGGTGCTGTTATAAGAGAACATTGGCTGGAGCCCTGTTAGAATGGGATACAGAAGCTACTACACTAAAAAACATGCTGTGCTAAAGGAAAATATCTGGGTCAGTAAGGTCCCAGCTACCTCTTTCTGGATGAATGTCTTCCATCTCAGTAGATGCAAAAATAATGGAAAATTAAAGACTTAGAAACCCATTTAATAACTCATTGCTAAGAAAAAGTAAAAGCCTTTCTTCTTTCAGTGAAGAGAAAGTGCCCAAGAGCTTTCCACCTACCTACTGTAGACCCTTTAAGCCCGTTGCTGAGTTGCACCCTCTGGACAACTTTAGTGGAAAAAACATGGAGAAGGAAGAACAACCTAGTAAGGTGTGCATATGGAATCCAGGACATTTCATTAGAAAATAATAAACCCCAAGATGCTTGTGTTAAAAAGTAATATATGCTAAGCACTTGCTTACATGCCAAAAGGAAACAAGGGGGTAAGAGCGGCAGTTTTAGTCAAACTACCACTAGACATTTTTCTGTATTGCTGTGAAAAAGGGAAGATTGGTTTAAGAAGAAATCTTCTCTATCCTGCTCTGTTTCACATTGTAGCTATGAAAATGTTTCCTGGTTTTCATAGGAGCATTGTATTAGAGAGTAAAACTACCATTTAGCCTACTCAGCTGTTTCTTTTGAGCCAAAACCCAATTTACATCCAAAGAAGAAAACCACAAAATCAAGTACGCCTTTTTTTTCCTGTAGGGATTTGGGCCACATTATTATCTCTGTAGCTGGTATTTTCAATTGTTGGAGTTAAACTAAATGATTTTAAAATAACACTTTTTTCTGTTCCGCTGCCACCCGATTAGGTATTTTGGGGATGGTCTTTTCCTGATTTCCTCCTTTCTTTCCTCAGTGTTTACATTATTTACAGGCTTGAAATGACTTTTTCAGGTAATTTTCTTAGTCAGCTCACTGAGCAACTGTGACTTCCAACAGAAAGCATTTTTAAACAAATAGTTTTCTTTTCTTATTTACATATATCATAGAAGCTGGTGTTAGCATTCTGTACAAACACGAAATTGTATTGCACTGCACTGAAGAGACAGATCTTCAGACAGACATACCTGAAACAGGCAAATGAATCATCAGTAGAGGTTGCCCAACAAGCTGCAAAGAGGTTGATAGGCAGCCTCTGGATTCTTGCTAAATGTCTTGATTTCTTTTGGTGTGCCCATAGTGATCTACTTGCAAAGTACAGTAGCAGATACTTTCAAAGCTGGGGACAGCTGGACTGCTTTCAGGTGGAGGTGCTTGGAACCCAACAGTCAAACTTTTGTTATCACAACCTACCTCTCATTTCCCTCCACAAAACCTTCCTGAGTAAAATGCATGAGATTTACCCTTCAAAGGAGGAAGAGACACATGCTCCCCTGCCCCCCACTAAGCCTCCCCTGCCAAACAACAAACCAACAAACCACAAACAAACAAACAAACCCAGCAACAAAAACCTGGGAAGGTCTGCCCTCTACCTCATTGCAGATTTCACTGAACTATTTTAATGTGAACAGGATTAACTTCCAGGAAAATAAACTAGGTGCATCCTCATTCTGCCTAGGAAAATGTGTTAGGAAATCATTGAGCCAAAACGGACCTTCTCTGCAAGCAGGATTACAGCACACTGTGATAGCTGCCAGCAATAATTACAGTCCAGCAGAGCAGAAACCTAATTTTCAGGCAGAGCAGGTAGAAAACAAGTAAATACCAAGAACATGGAGTAAAGAAGAGCAGCAGGATAGAAAGCAAGGTGGGAGGAGGCAGGAGAGGAAGCAGAAGGAAAGTACTATCTGACCTTGGACTCTACCAAAACCACCTATTTTAAAACTGCATTGCTCTCTGTTTATAACCTCTTCCATCCTTGTTTGACATACTACTTTTTCTTTCCTTTTCTTGTACACAGTTTCTGGCTCAGCAGGGCCAGTTTAGCTTTACGTATTTCATTAATTCTTTTGTTTTTCTGCCTTCATGCTGATATTGCATTGAGCTCCTAGAGGCAAAGTCAGGTAACACTATTTTACCTGAGAGCAGTGAATACCAAATAGACCTTCAGAAATCACTCACACTGAGAGACAGAGATAGTACACTGCCATGTGAGATTTCCCCAGTTCTCTATGAATGTACATGCAGGGTTATCTTAGACATATAATTTATAGCTGTCCATACACATTCCATAGTGGCACCTACCAATAAAAGGAACAGCTAAGACAAGGATACCTCAAAAAAATGCTGAGGAGGGAAGATTTGTGAAACAGAAGGAAAATATGGTCACAGGTGAGACAATCCCTGAAATGGCAGGAGCACTGAGACGCTTTAGAGGACAAGGTTTTGGTTGTAGTAGGTTGAAATGGGTCCTAAACCAAAATTTTCTGAGTTCTTCAAACTTGTTCTTTTACCCTCAATAAATGTTCACACTTCTGTCCCTTTCTCATCTGGGTGAGGTAGACCTATCATGTGTGAAGAGGACAGGACTTGTGCAGAAGACAGACAGAAGCAGTGCTAGTGCCCAGATTAGCAAGTCATAAGACACAAAAGTTTGTTTTGCGTTATAGAATGCATCCTAAGCCATCATAACTGTGTTGCTGTTTGCCATATTCAGGACTAGCTGGATATATAGGTTATGAACTTTCATCAGTATGAGCTGCCATGCATTGGACAGTATGCACAAGATTGTATTCTGCACAGGCAGAGTTGATTTTACCCCTAGAATGAGAAGCAAGAGCAATAGAAAATAATAATCAACTGCAGTTCCTCTTTTTGTGCCTTTACTAGCCAAAAAGTGAGTACTTCCTTCCTAGCATTTATTCTGAAAACTCCACAGAGATAGAAGAGCTTATTCTGTTTGGGGTCATTGTAAGGGGCCAGGATTAAATTTGAATAGCTACGCAGCACAAGGCTGTACTTGGCATTTATTCTACAGCATGTGAATATTTATTTTTTTACAGTATGGTTAACCTCAACCTCTTCAGAACATGAAGAGCGATCTGAAATATGCTCAGATTTTTAGCATGTATTTCTTTGGAGAGGGAAAAACCACCAAAACCAGAGGGAGACTGATGTGCACATCTGCACAGAAAGATGTTTTACCCTCTGTCATGAAGCAGATGAGATGAAGAAGAAAAATAATTCTTTAAACCTCAAATTGACTGTGCCTGCTGACTAGACAATGGATAGCTGAAGAATAAGGAAAAAAACCGGACAGCAGTCATGAGAGCAAAGAAAGCATCAAGTGTGCTTGGTTTACAAACTTAGCATTCTAAGAATGCTGCAAATTATTCATTCTTTTAGAGATGTAATTTTTTCTCATCATCATTTCATTATGACATCAGGAGAAACTACATGGTGCTTTAAAATATATTCAAAGTGATTTTTTTTAGCTACCTCCAGAAAAATTTTTAGTGTCATTAAAGTTCATCTCTGACATATAAACTTTTCTTATGCATCTCAGTTACAGAAGTCAGAATAAAACCTCTTCTTTCCTAAAAAAAGGCAGATGCAATTGTGAGTGCAACATGAAAGTCTCCCGTTTTAGAGTACAGGCTGGTTCAACAAAATAGGCAATTTCTTCCAGACTACATGTTGACATTCATAATTTAGCTAGGCCTACTTAAATGTTTCAGAGGAAAAATACCCCAAAAATGAAAATTTTGATGAGAGTTTGACAAAATAAAACATTAAAGGAGGTCAGTTATGAAAAGTGTCAAAATGGTTCAGATAATCAGGGAAAGCATTTCCTTTTTCTTGGAAGGAATAATATTATATAACACAGGGATACACTGCTTGATGTGGAGGCATACAAAGATCAAAGTGAGCAGGTGAGTCAGTGGGTCATACCGCAGAAGAAGGGGGATGGCCAAATAAGAGGAAATTCAGGAATAGAAAGATAAGAGAGAATTGTATTGAGGGAAAACCTAAATTAAGTAGTTTGCTATTTTGAGGGGTACAAAAAAGAATTCCAAATGAGGAAATATGAAGGAGCAGATATGAGGGGAGAAGTCTGAATCTTGGTCACAAAATTTTAAAATTTTACAGCTCATTCTTCATGGTGCCAGCACTGCAAGATTTCATGTTTTAATTTGATTTTTCACAGACTCCATGTCTAGTAAAAAGCAGAAAACAAGCAAAACAATCAGTGCTTATAAGAAAGGCAGCAATTCTGCAATTGAAGAGCCATCAATTGACAGAAGTTAGTATAAATGTTTGGCTTCCTCTGTATTTGGTACCTTTTTTTCCAGACTGAACATCAGAGGCACCCTCAATGACAGGTTATGAAATCTCACAGCTCTGTCCCATTAAAAAAAATTTATGTTTTATGATGTGCACATACTGTTTAAGTCTTACAGTACTACCAACATTTTGGAATAGAATGTGCATATTTTCCAGTGGAATTAATGTCCAAAAATGTTTTGGTAGTAAACCCATTTCTTGTCCCCTACACAAAAGGTTTCATACAGGTACATTAAGACTTTTCACTGCCTGAATTACCAGTCCCTGATTTTCACGTTGTCAATATATGAGTAAATACAAATTGTAGGTCACAAAGCGTATATACAGGGTAATACAAATCAGATGTCGCCCTTTAAATCACTGGGCTGTGCACATCACAGACTGTGAAGTTATGCAGAAATGAGATTTCATGTAGACTTGCAGGGTAGAAACTTGTTAAGATCAGCCAAAAAGAGAGAAATGGTTTTAACTGTTGAGATAGACAATTTCATTCACACATTGGTGTAATCCAAGGTCTTCCATTACCCTGATTCAGACAAGAAATGCGGAGCAAGTGTAATGTGGATCACTTCCTGCAACTCTTCTACTATAGAGAGAGTTCTTGGAGGTATTGGCAAGACACTGACCTAATAGATATTCTTCTGAAACATAAAAGTCACAAGTTATGGAGAAAGTTCATCACTGAGATGGATATTCTGTTACTCTAAGAAAATAAGAATTCAGTTTGGTAATTTCCATTGCTGTTTATGCTGAAAAATTGTGTCATGAAAGTCATGGCCCTAAAAAATACTGCTTTCAAGACTTACATGCACACATATGTCTTCTAATCTGAACTGAAAATGCTGACCTTAGAAGGAAGTGAATTGATTCGGTGGCAACAGTATTAATGCTGGGGACTGTTGTTCCATGTTAAACTTCAATTTCTAGTTTTCCTTTGCAACAGTTTTCAAATAGTCTGACAGGACATGGGTGCTTTACTATAGATGATGCAGTCATGTGCCCAATCAGTATTAATATTGACAGTGTCATTGCAACACACAGAGACCAAGCACAGAAATAGCCACAAACCATTAGTTTCTTAGCTGGTTTGCTGGTGAGACTAAATAGGCAATACTTGGAAAAGGCATATCACTTAGTGTGAGATATTCCTGTTTGACAGTAAATTTGCAGTTCCTGCTTTATCTACAGGAACCCTGCATCTCATACAGTGAGCTCCTTGTCTGTGACTGAGATATCATAGCTGTAATTAATGGGTCTCTGTGCCCCATGTAAAGCCCAGAAAGGATAACTTTATTTTCTAAGAAAGACGAAAGAAATTATGACTTCCCAGACACAATAGAGCCTGGCAGTAAGAAAGGTTTCTGAACAGTATCATGGAGAGAGTACACAAACTGCACTGAACACTTCCAATTCCCTGACTGCAGAAATTGGTTTATATTATCTAATATGGAATATGCTGTGTCACCAAGTACTGCTTTGCCTTCAATTTCCTTACAGAGCTGTATAACAATTCAGTGTGCATTTCCCAGTATTACCTGTTAATAGCCTAAATGGGGTAATGGATATTTTCCCAAGCTTATGTTCTTAGAGGGAATAGCAATATTCTAAATTTTATTTCTGTAGCTGCAATTTTTACCACAAAATATGTAGGAAGATAGAAAGTGAAAAGATTGGTAGTAAGTTGCATTAGTATCTACCAGATGACTTCACTGCATGCACAAAATAAAACAGAAAATGTCTGCTTATGGAGTGTAAGCAACAAAAGGAATATTGGTCTTTGCAGATGTGTTCCAGATGCAAAGATGGCCCAGCAGAAGCTCGGGATGGACCCAGTAAGCGACTAAATTGCACACACTCCTGCTTCAGTGGTAGGTCTGACATTTTTGTACTTTCTATTAGCAGATGCTCTACCTCGTCTGATGGTAGTTGAAAAGCAAATGGTACGATCAAAAACTTTTCCAGGGTTAGTTAATACAACAGCTGTCTTTTGGTTTTTTGGAGTGGTATTCTGTTTACCCAGATGCACTTCAATCCCACATTTCCCCCCTTCTTTTCCTTGCCCCTAGTCCTGGCCACTCCCTTGGGCTCTCCCTATTGGCTCCTGTACCCCAACTCCGCCCATGTACCGCCCCTGTGATCTGACAAAACCCGCCTGCGGCCGGCTCATGGGTTCTCTCTGCCTCTGGGCATTGCTGGGAGAAGATGTAAGATTAAAGATCCTCTGAAACCCTTATGGAGAGACCCTTCTCACCTCCTTTGCCATCACTGTGTTGTAAGGATAGCTAGCCAGAGCAAGAGTGCGGAGCCATCCAAAATGGACTACAGGAGGGTGAAAACAGTTGCACTGCCCTAAGCAGCTCTGCTGAGCTCTCAGGGAAAGCTGCAGCTTGCTAAACTAAATCTAGCATTATAACATTTTGGTTTGGTGTTTTTTTTCTTTTTTTTTGGGCAGTTTTCTGGTGTTTATTTTTTTTGTATATAGCTTCTTTTCTTGTGAAAGTTGTTCTCTGAATTACTGAAATTAAAAAAATACTCCTAGGATTAGTTTTTGTTCTCTGTGGAGTCAATGACTAACTTCAGCTAACTTCATGCGGCTTCTTGGCAGCTGAAAACACAAAATAAAGTCTTAGATCTTTAGCAAAAAAGCAATTAGGTGTGGTTTGCAGGATTGAAAACTGCTCCTCATTATCTTAACACAGAGGTAGAACCTAAGTACTAGACTAATCCTATTGATTTGTATGGGCTGGAAAGGAGGTTTAATCTTCACCAAAAACTAGAGTTCCACACTCAATCCTGAAGTGGATATGCACATCAGTTTGGACACAGAGGACGAATTATCTTTAGTACGCTTTATGCTGGAAATCTCACAGAATGTTTCCATGGGAGAAACAAGAGCTGTTCTAGCAACCAGCAGGTCAGCAGTTACATGATCCTTTCCTGCTCCAAATGCCTGCTGCCAAATTATATGCTGTTCACAGCAACTATGCTCCTGCAAGAACTACAGTTGACTTTTACTGTTTGAGAAGTCACCAAGCCCTCTTCAGCCTCCTCTCTAAGAGAAAAAAATTACATCAGCATATCATCATTAAAAAGCATTAGTTGAAGTTATTTTACTGTTTTTGAAGAAAAATTCTTGAAAAAAACAGACCTAAATGAACTTCTAACCTCTGGAAAGGGCCAAAGAAATCAAGTGACAATATGCTAGTAAATTCTTAAAAGTCCATCTGATTTAGCTATTATTTAATTCAGATCAAAGTGTATGCTAATAAACAGTTGCAGCCAGTATTTAATTAGCATATAAATTCACTGAGCTTGTGTTGGGAAATGGTTGGAGGATCAGGGACATGGATCATTGATAGAATTATGGGATCAATAAAAGAACTGTACAAGCAATAGGCCTGCAAGCAAAGGTTAGTGTGAGAAACTGTCTCCATGAGAAAATCCCTGTGTGAGAAACAGGCCTGGGAACAAGAAGGGAGTTTGAAGATTTGCAGCTGTGCAGATAAAACCTGGAGAGGGGAGGGTGAACTCTGAATTCTTTTAATCATAACATAACTAGTAGAAGCTTGCCAATGTAGTCTAATTATGTAGAAGCAGAAATGTGCTTGGATAGGTTTTAAGCCACTTAAGAGTTAACAAGCTGGGATACTATATAAGTGTCTATGGATTGCTAATAAAGGGAGCTTGCCTTTATCAACCATATTGGCTGGATTGCAATTCCTCCCCCCGCGGGAGTCCACAGACCTTTTCCAACAAGCTTGCACATCCAGCTGAAAAGCACAATGATTTTTGCAGCCAGTATATGATCAAGTTAACTTTTTCCCCGTATATACTCTTCTGGAAACATGCAGAGGTTTCCAACAGTAGCCCTTTCAGTCACACAGAAGTGAAGCTGTCACAGATAAATAAGCCTTATTTATAGTCCATATAGAAAAGAAACTGCTAAATCACTGTGAGATACTGGAATGTTAGAGGTTCATGACTCAAACAATTGACCATTTGCAAAAGCAGAGGATGCTTTGCTGATGATTCTTCAAGTAACCGCCCAGGTGCAGAGGGGGTGCACAGCCATCTCTGGACACTACAGCTGGGTGTTGAACAAGATGAGGGAAGAGGCTGAAAGGAGGCACACCCTGTGAGGTGGGATAGTGCTTTTTATCATGCCACAAGTAGCTCAGCTTCCATATTCATCCCTTCTGATGATTGGCTCAACTACACCAAATTAAGAGGCAGCTGTAATGCTGTGTCCCATGATCCACAGTTGTATACCATCTATGTAAAACTCCCCGTTCCAGCGGAGGTACCTGGGCATTCCCACCGAGCCTGAGTGTAGTATTAACCCACTGGACTTTCTGTTTCATGGGCTTCCCCCAGCCCCAACGGATCAAGACTGCGAACATTGCTTCAACCAACAGAAATTGCAACAATCAAATCTCTGGTCCCACAGGGGGTGAATATACACCTTTCTAATCTTATCCTCTCTTTCACTTTCTTTCCCTTGTAAATTTTCTTAAGTGTTAATTTTAATGCTTTTATACTGTTGCATTTCAAACCAAACCTGCTACATTTTCAAATTTGACGAGTACCTTATTCTACCTTTATGTTCTAAAGTTTGCAAGTAGAAGTTTGATATTGAACCTCCCAAGAATTTTGATATTTTTCCCATGCACTGCTCAGAGTAAATCAAACAACCTTTCCCAAGTGGACCAGGACATAACAATGACTTAACAGTTTCCCAGTACTTTGTGTAAGTAACCATTAAGAAGAGTCAAAGCCCTACATTTGTATGGCAATATTGGGATTTGAATATTAGCCTTGCAAGGCAGCCTTCTCATGCACTCTGAGTTTTAAGAAAATTGGGATCCATCTCTGTTTGAAATAAAAGCACAATAAATAGCAAGCACCTGCATGATGCAGGTTGTCTTGATCTCAGCTCAATGCACTCATTTACAACAGCATGACATCTGCTTTGTTTCAATCTGACAGCACCAGAGCTGCAAGTTACACATTAAGTCATCTGGAACTACCTACTTCCATACACATCACCTCTACAAAGCTGAAGTAAAGTTTACACTGTCCCTGAGCAGCCATCATGATTGCCACAGCAACCATACACTGTGGTACATGAATAACAGTGAACAGTAGAGGCAAGAACAAAATATCTATTATTTGCTGCCATGAGCTGGAGGTGGGATTTTACTGTTTTTCTTTTAGCAGGAAACTAATCAAATTGTATCTCTTGCCTCTATGTGGAAATGTGTTCCAGGAATGAATGAATGTGCCCAGAGACCAAGCTCTCTTTGTTCTGCAATTCCTTCTTGTAATGCAGTAGTAGGCAATGACACTATCAGATTGCTTTATGTAGTCACTGAAACTTCAAATATTCAAGGAAACGAATTTAGCAGAAAATGGCCAAACAAACTTCACCAGCACACTTTACTGCTGGAGTTGATGTGCCATTTTTATTACCAAGGTGCTTAGATTGGACCTATTCTGATTCACAGCAATTTCCATTTTCTATTAAATGGATAAAAGATTAGGTTTTTCACTCTCAAAACACTATTTTGGAATAATTAGTTTTATGACAAATGCCTCCCATTGCCACAAGTGTGATTATTTTCAGACACAGACCTTTCTGGCTTGCCAAAGTGGCCTTTCCAAGTGGCCGCCCAATGAAGCTCCACAGACAGACCCACGCAGCTTGCTGGAAAGCACATTCTGGCTTCTGAGAAACTCACGTCATGATTTGTGAAAAAAGCACTCCAGCAATGTGCCAGTCTAAGCTGCTAAATGAAGTGCTCCCAACAGAATAGAGCAGCCTGTATCTGTCAGAAAACTCAGACACCAGAATTACTGTCTTTAAGGGAAAATATTAAGACTAATTTTTTTACTGAGACAGAAGTAAATACTCCTTCGAAAGCTGAAAACAGACTTCTGAGCTATTATCCAACACAATGTGTTTTTCAGGGAGGACCTGAAGTGAAGTCTCCTAGCCTGCTTCTTGACTACTTAGCTTTGGTGAGCCCTCATGCTCCTATTTTAGGAATGTCTTTGCATAAAATTTTAAAAAGAATTATATGTAAATGTGACAATAGAGAATCTCCATAAATAATCTATACAATACTATCCTACCCTTGTAAGCTACAGTTATATGTACACAGACATGTATAGCCTACTTCATTTTAACTAGATTCTTATACCATAGCCCTCATTAAGCGCCTTGGTCCAAATACACTTCTGAACAAAACTCTGATGTTTGTAATGTCAATTCAGATAAGTATACAATTTCATAAAAAATATTCACTGAATTGAGAAGCGAAAATTGCTCTGTCTTACAAATCTAACAAACCTAGATCACTACTCTTCTAGGGCCTCACCTTATCATTCAGCTTGTGTACTTCAGATTTTATTCAACAAAAAATTTAAACTTAATCAAGTAAATGGAACATTACACATAATAATGATGCTTCCTGGGCACACAATTTGGAGACCATTATTTAGGAGTGAAATCCAAAACGTCAGAACTTGAAAAATCTCATGTTCTGAGAAAAGGGGTAATTTTTGCTATGATTATGCTTTTTCCCTGGCTACAACACTTGCGTCAGATTTATATAAGAGAGTCTTTTCACACATTTGAAGCAGGTAGAGAAGGAACAACTATTTCCAAGAAAGCTTTTTGTTCCTTCCATTTGTTACTTGCATTTTATTTTCTTTCTCCTCATCTGTGATTCAGCTGTATTGATGTACTTTACAAGCATATTCCTGCCTGCACCCTGTTTGCACTCAATTATTTAGTGGCACACAGTAATAAGACAAGCCTCTCCTGCATTGTCTACTTTGTTCTCTATCAATTCAGCAGCCACAAAATCAGATAGGCAGGCACAGTGACCACGAACATAGGGAAAATAGCTATGATCAATTTAGCTGCTGCTGAGCTCTCTGAGACAATCTGTTGCATCTTCCTTCTAATTTTTGAGGGGTTGATCAGACAAACGATGGTCAGTTCATCAAGCAGTGTTTTGCCCTATGTACAACCAAGCAGAGGGTCAAGCTTGAGGAAGGACAAGAGCTGGGACAGATGTGGCAATATGAAACATACAGCTTTGTATGAACAGGGAAGTCACCACTCACTCCTGGGAGTACTTCACAGCCCCAAGGTCACCCATTTCCTCTGGTTATGCTGCCTTCAGCACCATGAGCACCACCTCTCTTTTACATACACAGATAAGGTTGTGAGTTTTGCAGGACACTGTTAGACTGGCAACCACACCTCAGACATAAAATCTTTCTAGCATACCAATGTTAGAATTAGCTGAGTACAACTCAGGTACTAGACAGAAGCCACTGTTCTAATGTATTCTCTTTATATATGGTAAAGCTAGTGCTATAAATTCAACTTCAGAATACTTAATTTTGGGCACACCATCTCCTGGCTAATAGCTGTTCATAAGATTAGTAGGTAGAGAATGTCAGTGGTGACGGATGTTGCATATCTGCAAAGAAACTTGTAACAAACACACAGACATGCTTGGAATAAAAATCTTAATGTGAATACTGCAGACAAAATCTTCACAGTTATTTTTCAGTAGCAGGGTTTGTCCAAAGCCTGACAATCTGTTCTGGATTTAGATGTCTGGAATAATCAAGAAATGCATTTTTCTAGTCTAGATAATTCAATCTCTGCCTCTGCTTTCTATCCTTCATTCCTTCTACATTCCTGCCTTTGTGCCCCTCTACTCCTTCCTGTCTCCCTTCCTCCCTCCCTTCCTCACTCTTTTCTTTTATTTTCTATCTAGAAATATATTTTTTATGTCTATATGCAGAACAATGGTCTACAAGTAGGTGTTATTATTATTATTATTACTACTACTACTAATACTAGTACTATTATTATTATTACTACCTTTACCACTAATGCTACAGAAATATCCACAAAATAATTAAAAAGAAAATTCTCTCTGCTAATCACTGATCAGAAATGTTACAGCAAATTCATTTTAGGGAACTTTCATCAGCTTGGAGTTCCCAGAAGCAGTGATATGAACCAAATCCAAATCTTAGAAGAAATATGAAGTTAGAAAATTGAAGCATGTCTGTCCAGTCAATTTGTGACAAATAAAAGTCCACAGAAATGAATCCCAAATTTTTTCAATGTGCTTTTTCTTCAAAAATAGCTCTGCAAAAGCAGCCTCATTTATCTCCCAGAAATTATTGAAAGAACTTGTGTTCTTCAAGAGAATACAAGCACGTATGCAAGGCATAGCCTTGCCACCGCAGAACACGAGCTTCAGAGACAAGCTGCTTTCCTTTCATGTCACATATTTCCATAGTAAGGCAATAGTTCTAGTGATAGTTGTGGAACTCTAAAGCATCTTTATAGTAGACAGGGACAGATACATAATTATGCCTTCTTCTGCCTTCTGTAGTTGAATGAGGTAGAATTTTAATCATGATGCGCCTGAGAATGACTGAAAAGTAGTAATATCCATACCCTACTAGCTGGACTCTATGTGGTCAAAGGAAATGTAGAGGAATTTACAAAAGGGAAGAGATCTGTTGCATTAATCACTTTAAATGCAAAAATACTGAGTAAAGCAAACAAAAGCCAGCATGATATCATTTCAGATTCTGGATCACAGAGATCAGATTTGTGATACCTTCCAACAGGCACATAAAAGACTTGATCAAAACCATGCATAGAACTCAACATACCAGCTCCCTCTTCTTCATGCACTCCATGAGGATAATGAAGAGGTGCTGTGCCTGGGTTCGGGTGTATGTGAAAGTCTTCTGGATGGTAACTAGCAACTGGTCCCTCAAAGACTCGTTGATAAGTCTGAAATGCAAAAATAAAAGATTAAGTAAAAAAACAGACATGAGGGAACATTTTAACTTAATTTCAAATGTTTTCAGGGAAAAAGGTAGAAAAAATAAGAGTCAACAGATCACTGAAGGTTATTTAAGGTGGGTTTCAAGACCAGGAATTGCTGAAACCATCAGAGAAAAATTGAAAAACACTGTTCTAGGAAAACATGTTGGTTGTGCTGAGGTCCCTCATCTACAAAGTTTTTATATCAGTTCCCACATATTGCATGACAGAAGGTCATTCAAACTATCAGCTCTGTGGGATTTCCCAACAAAAACAAGAAACACACTGACAGTCTAAATTTGAGGGAGACCAACACTTCTAAGTGAACTGAAGACTCCTTTCTATCAGTGAGTTAGAAAATTCAACTCACAGTGAATTTTATGAAACTGGGAAGATTTATGTTTTCAGTGGTTTCAATTTTAACTTGAAAATGTTAACAGTATCAACTCGCCCTACTGATGTTACACAGGATCTCGTAAGAAAACAAACACATTTCTCTGTTCCTCACTGCACTCAAAGAAAACATTTTGATTTTGGTCATGTTGATCTTCTAGGAGTTCAAGAGAACCCGTTTTATATTCCTCCTCAGTGCTAAGGTCAGTACTTGCAAAAAGTGGCCCAACAGCAGAAATAAATAGTAACAGTACATGAAATAGTAGTACTTGAACCCTATCTCTTCATAAAAAATAGCCTATTCCACAGGACTTTTCCGGGTGAAAGATTTCTGGTCTCAATGTCAATGTTACAAAATAGTGGGCTCAAATATAGAACATGTATCCTTTGATGCTTCTACACTACAGCAGTTTTCTCACTTAAAAATTGTAACTGACTGTTTCAAATTAGCTAAGTTGGAATATTTTATGGGATAAGTCATCCAGTGGAGTGAAAATCAGGGAATCTTCATGTATCATATTTTAGGCCAGAAGACAAAAAAATACTTATTCCTGCAGCAACTGCAGAGAAATATCAGCAACAGCAGGTATCTAAAAGCCATTGTTAGCCTATGGAAGCTGCTTTGAGAGAACCATGACCGAATCCCTGATTTTTTCATACTGTTGGCTAAAGTTGCTTGTACTTCTCTGCAGTGAAGAGGCATGCAGAATATTCATTACACAACTGAATTTCAAATCCAATTTCATTATCTAGTCCTCATACCCACAGCAACCATGTTGTTAGAAGAGACAACAAATGGAAATGGGAAAGAAGCGTATGGGAGAATACAGAAGATCTGGCATACAGAATTTGATTTTGGCTGTTAAATATTCCTGTTGAATAGTACTTTGGCTTCACAAAGAAGCCTGGAAGGCGTATGTCAATGTGTTTGGATTAAAATGAGTTTACATAGGGTTTTAGACCATGCTGTGTGGTTTTAGACGGCATTGTCTAAAACCCTATGTAAACTCATTTTAATCCAAACACATTGACATATGTTCTTTCTGTGCCTGGCTTCTCCTGCTGTCTTCAACTTTACCACAGACTCCCTTTGAGTGGTGAGTCTACTTCTGCACTTCCTGTTTTCATCTAGGAGCAGTCTGGCCCTAGATGTGCTATCTCCTGGGATACTGGAGAGGCAGCAAGAAGGCATCTACTGCTCATGCTTTAGGCAAGCACTCCTTCCCTGCAGCGTAACCCGCCTGCCTCACAGAAAGGCAGCACATGATGAGCTAAAACTTCCAGCCCTCTTGGTGGATAACAGTGGAGCTGGCAGCAGAGGACTTGCTGTGTGGGAAAGACAACCTGACCTCCTGTACAGGAGCAAGGATGTCACAAGCACATGGAGACATGAAACAAGATGTCAGAGTACAGCTAGAGATGTAGGACTCCATGCTAAAGAGAGACAGCTTGGAAATACTCATAACCTGACAAGCACTAATATACTTTGAGTTGCAGATTTGTAGGTCATATATGATATAAATTCTGATTTTAGGCTCTTGAAAAAAATGTGTTGTAAATTTGCTTTAATCAAATTTAAACAAAATAGTGCCATCCCTGTATTTAAAAGTGGTTCAGAACTATGCAATTTTCCATCAAATGAAGAAAGAAAAAAGAGGCTATTCACAATGAATAAGTTTCCTAAAATCATCAACTGGAGCAGCTAAAAAGATTCATATAAATACCTAATTCCCTTTGTAAATTATATATGAAAGTGAAGTACGTGAAAGAGTATGAAAATTATATGAAAAAATACATGAACTTGGAAGATTCTCAAATCAAAAAAATTTGGAAAAAAATTCCAAAGTTTCTGAAATGTAAACCATCCTGCTTTCTTATAATAATCTGATTTTCCTTAAAAAATGTTAGAATCCAAATCTGAAATTTCATTTTAGAAATTGTCTCTCTTTCAGGCTAACACACAGAAAGCAAGAGAAAGTTGCATTGAGTGAAAGCAGAATTGTGTCCTGAGCAACCATCACTTTTCTTTCTCTAATTAAAGCTCTCAGAAACTGTATATTAGCATACGTTTAAGCAGCATGTAAAGCAAACTTTATGTGAAAAATACAGAACTTAAACCCCAAAAAATAAAGAAGTGCTTCCCTAACTACAGGGTAAAACATCTGTTCAAGTACTGCTGCTCAGAAACTTCCTGTAGTCATAATTTGATTTATGCAGCTATCTAGCCTCACTGAATGTTTTTCTTTAACATCTCCTTGGTCTGCAAATCTACATCAAGCCTGTTCAATACCTTTGTGAGATCAGAACCTTGAAGTGATTGTAATCAGAAACAGAAACAATAATAGCAGTCTTTCTAATAAAGTAACCATAGCTTTGTGTGCACTGAAATCAGTCATATCAAGACTGTACAACTTTTATTCCTTAGGAATCTATACGCGTTAGAAGGTATCAAATCAAAGTTCCCAATTGTGTAACCCAGCTGGGACAAACACAAACTCTTCCATGCCATTAAAGGCTAAATCTATGATGCAGACACCAAATCAAATTTGTGTAAAACCAGTAATTTCAAGAGTACTGTGAGCAAAACAACTGAGACTTGCAGGTGGGGTGATAATTTATCTCCTTTGCAAACACAACCACATTTCTTACACACACACCTTAAATACATGCTTTTTAAAATCACAGATTTCTAGTTTTAGATTCAGGGAAAAAGAGATGGGCCCACTTCACCAGACTGAAACACTACAATTATTACTTCCATCAAAGTCAGCATAGACTGAACAGTGTCAGAAGAAGACCATATTTTTATCATCTTTCTACTAGGCTTCAGTTCTAAAACTATTTTGCAACGTGTCAGTAAAATCCTGCTTGGGGCATTTTGATGGCATGATTTCCTGAATTCCACTTTTCCATGGAAAAAATATTGCTCCTGCCTAAACAAAATGTACTACAAAACAACAGTTTAGCCTGTTCTTTTTTTTCCTTCCTCATGTGGTTTGAAACTGTTCTTTCATTCCCTAAATACGTTAAGACATGCCCATTTTCCTACCAGTCCAGGTGTATTCAGCTTTTTTTTTCTTTCCCAGAGGTTCTGGATTGCTGATGGAATTTAGGTATCTAATGTCAATAATCTGTCATCTAAAGTAGAAAAATACACATTTACATTTATTTCCAGAACAAAAATTTACTCATAACTGTTTCCTAAGAGTGTGTGGGTTTGTTTTGTTTGCCTGTTTTCAGAAGATGCCAACCTTAGTTTTTATACATCAGATTATCAGAACTGAACTGTATGGCATTACAGAAAAGGCAGGATCTTGAACTTTAAGAAAAAAAACCTTGCACAGGCTCAAGAAGTTTGTCAATAGGACCCCCTGGGAAGCTGCTCTCTGGGCAGCAAAACTGCCCTGGGAAATTGCCTTCAAGAAGCTGAACAGAGCTGGCAGATCTTTAAGGACACTTTCCATAAAGCACAAGAATGAGCCATCCCCAGGTGAAAGAAACAGGGCAAAAAAGGCGAGAGACCATCATAGATGAGTGGAGACCTGCTGGTTAAATAAAAAAACCCCAGAAAATGCACCATCAGTTAGATTAGATATAAAGAAAAACATGTTTACAATGAGGATGATAAAACAGTGAAAGAGGTGTCCCAGAGAGCTGGTAGGTGCCCCATCCCTGGCAACGTTCACGACTAGGTCAGAGAGGGCTCTGAACAATCTGATCTACTTGAAGATGAACCTGCCCAGGGCAGGGGCATTGGATTAGATGACCTCTAAAGATGCCTTCCAATCAAAACTATTCTGTAGTCCTATGATTCATTGTTTAGGATCAATCAGGAAAGGCCACTTCAAAAACCTGAACTCACAAAGAATAAAAGGCAACAATCTGTTTCTGTCCAAGATATACTGGATGATTAAAAAGTGAAGCAAAACTTTTTTCATTGCTTTGACTGATGCAGAAGACAGATGACAACATTTTGGCCTACTCCCTTCTCAGAAATTATGTTTTTTTTAAGCTATACTTAATAATTGAGGACATAAGAGACATTTCACTTAATCTTTCAAACTCATGGCATATGATTTTGTAGTGATCATTGGAGAAAGATCTGGCCTATAGTCCACCACCTAACTTGTTTAGCTTTCTTTTTCTCCGAAGATTTTTAGTACTGGAATCATACAATGTACTAGAGAGTTACAAAGATTATGCTCTAGCTCACTTTCAAAATGCAACTTCATCATAGATTTTTTAAAATGTCTTTAAATAATATACTTCACTCAATGAATTGCACATAATCAAACTTTTCATTTGTGAAGTATTTTTTTTCCCAGGATAAAGTAAAAATATCCATAAAATATCAGTGGGATATGAAAACTATTCCCTGCCCTTCTTTATAGGAAGCTTAGAGGATTTTTTGTTTTAATTATGATTTGTACTCTAGACAATCATACCATATGTAAGAAACATGACCAGAGTCTCTGCTCATATTTTCTTCCACTGGAATTACAAAAAAGATACAGTTGTGTAACTTTGTGGGACTGGCTGAATTTCTTACACATTTTCAAATCCACACATTTTGCATATCATTTTTATGAGAGGAGACAGAAAATAAATGTAATTATTCCTTCATTGTATTCAAACAGGGGTGATTTCTGTGTGCTTTTATGAGGAATCAGCTTCACTGCAGACCTTCACTGGTAGTTGTTCTACATCACTTTTCCCTGACTACAGTTTACTGAAAGGTTGTTCCCCCACCAAAAGAGAGAGGACTATGTCAACCCTCCCATGGTGCACAAATTGATTTTCTTCTGTCCAGATTTTGATTTGCAAAGTACTTTGTTACAAGAGAAAAGTAATGATATGAATTTATGCAATGTGAAAATAATTTTACAAATTAATTCAAGAGTGATTTGGATCCATGATCCCCTATGATGGGGGGACACCATGGGGGATGCCGAAGAACCATATCACTCTTACATTATGATCCCTTTTGCTCAAAGTGAAAAATTCCTGTATTTTGCCTATTAGTAAAAAGAGATTTAAATAATATTCTTCATATTTGAAGCCTAAAAACTATGCCACAGTGAATCCGGAGAAAGATCAATCCAAAGGCAGTCCTCAATGATTCTCATATGAGGATGCTCATTTACAGCACAGAGAATGTTTGATATTTCCTTGTGAACATTAGGCAAGAAGTACATTTTTATGGCATTATATTGAGCTCTTAAGGGTCTCATGCTTGCAGGAGTAGAACTGATAGAGTAGTTAATGAGCTACAAATTCAACTTGGAGACTACATTCAAATACTGCAAGTAATTTCTCATTCTGTAAGGAAATATTTTTCTAAGAAGTGACATAATTTTAACCTAGTGTTTCATTTTTCTTATTTTAATTCAGTATTTAATAATGAAATAAAAGCCTCTGAGCATTAAAAGCTTCAAAATATTCCTATACAGATGCACTTTGCAGTTGTTTTACTTTCAGCTTTTGCTTTTATGTAAGTCAATGAAATGAAAAGGCATCCATTCTCGAATATACAGTCCAAAATACTCCCGCTGTATGTGGAGGAGAGTTACTACCAACAAAGATATTCACTTAGGGCTTAGTAAGTACTAAATTCACATATTTTTGATTATCTTATGCTCTCACCCCTCGATGCTGTTCATTGTATTTTCAAGTAAAAGAAAAAATAAGTGCTTCAGATCCTGGAAAACCTGACCTTTAAATCAAGGCCAATAGTGAAAAGCAGCCAAATGATTCTTCCAATTTACCACATGGGGAACGTTGCATTTAAGATGCGTTCTTATTTAAGCTGTACTGTGGACATAGCTTGTTTGTCATTAAAATGTAAAAGGTACCAGGAATTTACTCAGCTCTACTAAATTACTTCTGAGAATTTTATTTACTTGTACTGAAATGTAGCCACCTATTGCATTCCTAAAACTTTGTTCCAGACTTTTCCAGACCAAGGCAAAATGTAGTCCCTGATATTAAAGTCATAATAAACTTAAATTCACCCCCAGTGTTAGTTCTGCATACCTGATATTCATAATGCTGAAACCTCAGCTCAGTGGACAACTCCACGTGTGCCTTACCTCCCTTCAAAACGTCAATGAGAGAGATGAGAAAATGAGACCTCAAAACTGATTTGCCCCTAAAGTCTTTTTTTCCTTCGAGATGTGCTTCACCATTCCTTCTGAAGTGCTCATGGTACCTCACAGAGCTGCTGGCGGCACCTCCCGTGAGGCAGCGCGGGCACAGCTCTGGGACGTGCTGGCAGCCTCCTCCACTGAGGCTGCGCTCACAGTGAAAATGTCTGCCCAAAGACTGTCCTAGGGGAGTGGAATGTCTGCCTCGTCATGAGGAAAGCCTACAATTAGGCCTTAAAAAGGCAGATTGAAGCATGTCTCCTGTCTTTTCAAAGATGCAGAGGCACTGGCATTGTAAAGGGGTACCGCACCTTCCTTAATATAAGAAATCATTCATTTTTCTGCTATATGGAATGTTTTAGGAAGAATAAACAACAAGGAAGGAAGGCTGGCACATCACGATTCTTTGAAACCCAATACAAAAGGACCTACTGGGCAGATAGGTGATTGTTCAACCGCTAAAGGGTTTCTTTAAATTGATGGATCGGCACAACAGTGATCAAAACTCAAGCAGAGAGATGTATTTGTTCTCCTACATCTCCAGACATAGTTATTTTCCCCATGGAAACAAACTTCCAAATTGACTTAAAAACACACAGAGCTCAGAGCAGTGCTTAGTAGACATATGCACACATTCTTATGTGTAGAAAATTAATCCTTGTTGGGCTGCCATGAGTAAGAATTTGAGGCTGTGTAAAACCAGCATAATAATATAAACATGCAAGTGAGTTTCTTTCTGCCATTAATGATGTAAGTGTTGAATTATTTAAATCAGGTACCCAGTCCATAGCAGTTGAAAGATACGCTGTGTCTCAGAGAACACCCTACTTCTGGTCAGCAGCCAGAATTAAAATAGATTTTTGACTTGATAGTCTGATTACACAGTGGACTACAGAATTAAAGTTTGCATGCAATTTAGATTTATTACCTTGATTTAGAGTTTAATAGACACAGCTTTGTATAACCTACTTAGATTCTATCCAAAAGAAAAAGCTACTATCTGAATTCAGTTAACGTGGCAATTATTTGGTATTCTCCTCATGGTGCTAACCACTATTCAAGCACAGGTTAAAGAGGGGAAAAAAGGATCAAATTTGTACCTGAAGTCTAATGTATTTGGATAAAATATTTTTTTGAATATAAATTATATAGGTGTTTTACTTCTGGTATTATTAAAAATATCACTGCATGCCAGACTGATGTTTTCTGAAGCAGGATGAACACAGAGATTTCCACTAGCTAGTTTAACGAATTTCATCATTTGTGCATTCTATTTAGAGCAAGGTGAACAGAAAAAATGAAAAATTTTGTTGGTTGATAATGTTGCAGGACACAATCTGGAATGGGACCCCCACAATAAGAAGACCCTTAGTGAGACAGAATAATACCTTTCACAAAACCAGGTATGAGAGTGTCAGGTAAGAAATTGCTTGTTCTGCCTCTATTGATACTATAACTTGCCTTTTTTACAGGCAGGAGTTCGTGATGAAGAAATAGAATCACAGCATCATAAAATCACAGAACCATAGAATGGTCTGGGTTGGAAGAGATCCTTAAACATCATCTAACTCCAACATCCCTGCCATGGGCAGGGACACATTTAACTGAACCAGGTTACTCACAGCTCCATCCAACATGGCCAGGAACAATTCCAGGGATGGAGCACCCCGAACTTCTCTGGGCAGCCTGTGCCAGTGCCTCAAGACACTCACTTTAAAGAATATCTTCCTTATGCCCAGTCTAAAGCTACCCTCTTTCAGTTTAAAATCATTGCCCCTTGTCCTGTCACTACAGGTCCTTGTAAAAATTCTTTCATAGAAGTCCCCTTTATATATTGAAATAAATTAATTCATTCTCTTGCTGTATTTTTTTTTGTGATGACAGCAGAACACAGACAAAGTAGACATACATAGCAAATAAATGAATAAAGCATATTTGAGTAAGGTTACATGAAGTGCATTATCAGTGAGGTCACTGAAAACAGAGAAACAACTTCTCAAAGATTCAATGAGACCTGACACATCCATACCTATCACAGAAGCAGTTCTGGACTAAGCATGAACCTGAATATAAAATGGATTTAAGTATTTGTGGAAAACGATCTTTTTCCCAGTAGGAGTTTTAGGTTGAGTGAGTTCATGATCACACTTATTTCTAAAACACATAATAGTGCTTGGTCTAGAGCTCAGTATTTACAAATTTATATTTTATTATTTGCTTATTGTATGTGTTAATAGATATACCCCCTCACATTCTAACACACACAAAAATGAGTCCCCAGGGAATCCCAACTGGAAGATTACTGCAGCTACTTGCAGCTGTAACAAAGCATGTAAGCATGAAACAGCTCTTAGTTATGAGAATCTGTGGGATTTTTGCTTCTGCTTTTATGTTTTGTTCCAAAATTATTAAATCTACTCTTCATTTGTTATTTTCTACTCTGGGCATCAGACTGAGTTCTGCTCTGGGAACTTCTGAGAGGACAAAGTCCACTATCATTGCCGAACACCTGGAAACACTCCGAGGGTGCTTGTGGTTGTCAGGTAAGGATCAGGTTAGGGCAGCCACAAGGCTGTGGACCAAGAAAGCTCCAGCATTTTCTAATGGAGATACTGCTACCCTTGATCTAGGGTGCTCAATCTAGGCTGCCCTTGATCTGGCCTTACTTGCAACTGATCCCTTATGAGGCAGGGACAAGACCTTGTTAACTGGTGCCTGGAAAAGGCCTATCCCAGAACCAGACCAAGAGTACAGCCAAGCTTGTGCAGCAGATTCTGCAAGAGGATGCAAAGAAGGGGTCCTCACCTTAATTTGTTCCACCAAAAATAGTCTTAGGTATGGTGGTGACACGCTAGAGAGTAATTTTCCCCAGGGCTGGAGGAGCTGCCCTTCTCAGAGCAGAGGCTTTGATGCACATGGAGTTTTCAGTAGTGGATGCAGCTCTTCAAGTCATAGGCTGCAGTGCTCAATTCTTGATGCTAGGAGAGATAGCCTTTTTTCCTGTAGGTCTGTGGTCTTGGAGGAGCTCCACCATCAAGCACAGAATTACGTACTTGGTGAAAACAAGAGTGTTGTTGGAGATAGCCCAATAAGATGAGTGCTATCCTTAGTTTTTCCCAGATTAGAGCAATATTGTGGTAAATTCCACAAAAACTTGAGTGGATGAGTCAGACTTATGTGCACAGGCCCTCATCCTTATAGAGAATTTTAACCACTGTGATACCTACTGGAGGGACAACACAGTAGGGCATAAGCAATCCTGGAGGTTCCTGAAGTGCACTAAGAAGAACTTCCAGATTCAAATAATAGAGCAGCCAATGAGGAGAGATGCTGTGCTGGACCTCATAGCAGCAAAGAGGGGCTCTGTTGGGATGTAAAGGTCAAAGGCAACCTTGGCTGAGTGACCATGAGCTGCTGGAGTTCCAGATTTTGAGAGGAGGAAGAGGGCAAAAAACAAGTCCCAAGATCCTGGCCTTGAGATGAACAGACTTTAGCCTCTTTGCGAATCTGCTTCAAAGGGTCTCACAATATGACCAGAGGGAAGAATGGCGCAAGAAAGCTGGTTAATATTCCGGAATCGCCTCCTCCAAGTTCAGTTAATGGGGCAGGGAACCTGGTGACATAGGAAATGGAAAAAGATTAAGTACTAAGTGTCTTCTTCAGTCTCAGGCCACAGACACTTGGAGGAAAGTCTGGAGGAAGGAAGTGGAAGATGGTAAGATCACAAGTTCATGGATCCTGACAGTGCGTACTCACAAGTGCTGTGGGAGCTGACTGATGTCATTGCAAAGTCATAATCTTTGAACAATCAGGACAACTGGAAGAAATGTTTGTGGACTGGAGAAAAGCAATGGTCACTCCTGTCTTACGGAAGAGCAAGAAAGAGGATCCAGGGAACTACAGGCTTGTCAGCTTCTCCTTGAGCCCCTGTGGGGCTGTGATGCACCATTTATTCCAGTCACACGAAGGAGATGAAGATGATCAGGGGTAGCCATGCTTGACAACCTGACCACCTTCTTTGATGAGATGATAGGATTGGTAGATAAGGGGCAAGGAGTGCATATTCCTCCTGTAGACCTCTCTAAGGCCTTTGACACTGTCTCCCGTAAGACCCTCACAGACAAGCTGATGAAGTATGGGCTGGAGGAGGAGACAGTGAGGTGAACTGAGAACTGGGTGAATAGCTGGGCCCAGAGGTTTGTGATCAGCTGAAGGTCAGTAACCTGTGATGTATTTCAGGGTCCTGCTGCCCTCTGGCATATCACAGGCTGGAGAAATGAGCTGGCAGGAAGCTCATTAAGTTCAGCAGTGGGAAATGCAAAGTCCTGCACCTCAGGAGGAACAACCCCATGTACCAGTACATGCTAAAGGCATCCCAAGAGGAAAGATGCTTTCAGAAAAGGACCCCCCAGCTTGAACATGAGCCAGGAATGTGCCATTGGAACAACAAAGGCCAGGTATCCTGGCCTGCATTAGAAGGAGTGCTGCCAGTAGGTCAAAGCAGGTGTTCCTCTCTCCTTAGCACTTTAGACGACATATCTGGAGTCATGTGCCTGATTCTGGGCTCCCCAGTACAAAAGAGGGATGCACATACTGGAGAGTGTCCAGCAAAGGGCCACTAAGATGATGAAGGGGCTGGATCACCTCATACATGAGGAAAGGCCAAGGGAGTTGGGAGTGTCCAGCCTGAAGTAGAGAAAGCTCAGACATGACATTGTCTATATATATATGTGTGTGTGTGTGTGTGTGTGTGTGTGTATATGTATATAAACACAAAAGGGGAGGGTGAAAGGAAGACATGGACTGTTTTCAGTAGTGTCAGGTTAAAATATCAGAGACAATATGCACAAACTCAAACATGTGAGGTTCCTTCTGAACACCAGGAAATACCAATTTTTTTTTTTTTTTAACTGTGTGGATAATTGAGCACTAGCACAGTTCACCCAGAGAGGCTGTGGAGTGTCAGACCTTGGAGACATTCAAAAGCCATCTGGACATGGCCCTGGGCAACAGGCTCTATCTATGTGGCCCTGCCTGAGCAGGGAGGGTTGGACCCGAGGACAGCCAGAGGCCCTGCCCAACCTCAGCCATTTTGTGACTCTATGCTTGTTTATTTATTTAATTTTTTTTTAATCTTTGAGGGCAGGGAGGGGCACAGTAGAAGAACAAAGTATATTAAGGATTTGGTCATTCAGTAATATTCACTTTGGAACCTACAGAGCATGCTTACAGCCTGATTCAACAAAAGCACAGCTGAGTCTTCTGTAATAAAAACTAAACAGTACTTTTGCCTCACCTTGAGTCTGCAAAGAAAGGGACAGAGCAAAATACAGAGCAATGCATAAGCAGTAGTGTCAATACAGACAGGTGTGCAGGAACAGGCTCAATAGGCAGGGCAAATATAAACTAGCTTATGTGAACATGTAGGCTAAATGGAACTTGAAGGCAGCAGTACTCTATGTATCTGCAAGGTGGTGAAAATAACTCCCCTTGCCCTTGGACTGAATCCTTTGGCCCATAAGTGCAAGATACCATACTTGTACTTGTCAACTGTATGGTACAGTTCCTACACCTGTTTTATTCTGTAGACTTTCTGTAGTGGTTCTTCAAGGCTTGTTTTGTTTTGTTCTGAATACCTTCAATATTTCACCCATATCAATGATGGAAACAGCCATGTGAGGTAGGTGTTGCTTTTGCACAATATTGTTAGTAATTTCCTGTGCTCTACTTTATCACTGAATTGAACCCGTGGATAGGGAAGGAACACACACTATGAAATGACTTACCCTCCTTCTTCCGAGTATTTGTGACCAAAGGCAAGGATGTCAGATGCTCGGCCACTGCCATCGCATATCACAACAGGAACGGGAGGAGTGTCTCGCAAGTACTCCAGAACAATGGAGATGACATTGGGACCTCCTTCCACAATAAGGGCCACCACTGGAACCCCTTGGCCAATTCCTGGAGCAAAAGAAAGAAAGAAACAAACCAAACCCAACGAAAACAACACAAAACAAAACAGCCAACCAACCAAATAAACCACACACACACAAAACAAATAAATTAAAAAATGCAACAAAAAAGAAACAAAAAATGCAAAGCCATCAAGGCAAACAAAACATAACAGAAGACAGAAGAAAAAAATATCAGACTGAAATAACTGCATTATGACTGTACAATGTTACGTTAGAGAAAATGCATTCCGAGAATCAGATATTTTAAGGACAGATGGGACCAGTGTAGTCATCTCATCAGTTCCACCGCATAAACCAGTATTTTCTAGGATTATCTTCTGTTTTAAATACAATAGTTATGTTTAAATAGATGATGATTTTTTTTCTTTTAAAGATCAAGTCTTGTTTTGAAATCATGAAGAAGTTACTGCATTTCTTCCTAACATGTTCATAATCAAGACTCTATTCTTGCTTGTAGTCTAGGTTTTGTATGATGTCAGTTTCCCTTCTTTGGGTCTTCCAAAAGTTTTGCTTGCTGTTTCAAAATCACCTCTATGGTATTTTTCCTGCTGTATTGGAGGTTGCAGCTAGGTAGCCCTTTAACCTTCTCTTAATAAACTAAACACTTTCTGTTACAAGTTAGTACTAGTTTTTCAGTTCTAGTCAGCCTCACAGTTTCTCTCTGAATTCTCTCCAATCTACAGCATATTTGTTGATTTGCAGACCCCATACTGGGAACATTGCTCCAAAGAGAGCTGAACTAGTGCTTAACCAAACGAGAGGAATCTTCATTTTAAGCAGTTTCAATGTAATTTCATGGGAACCCTCTGCAAATTTGCAGCACAGACTGCCAGGAAAGTTGTGTGGATTTAGAGAAAGGCAATCTGACACCAGGCTGGTGTTAACACAGCTGAAGAAGTTTTTCTGGTATTCACTTCTTGACCAATTGAGACTGGGGACATTCAAAAGGACTCAAGCAATAGAAGGAGCTGAAAATTTTCTATTAGCATTTTTTTCCTGACTTTTTTTTTTCTTTTAAAATAACTTTTTCTAAGAAAACCTATATGCATTCTGCACAAAATTCTGACATTTCATGGGAAAATGAAAATAAAAAGATTGTCCTACGCTGTTAACAGCTGGGTTGGAAAAAGTTGCAGAAAGCCAACAGTAACAACTGTTAATATGTCTGCTCAAGTTTTCATTTGGAGAGAGTTCAATTCCCAGAAGCAAAGGTAAGCCTGTGAGGCTGGAATATTAAATCTGGTTAGACCCCCTAGAAATATTAATAGATCAAATGATTTTCAATAATTTTAAGGACTTGAATTACTGACAAAAACGAGATGAACTATTCTTTAAGAAAGAAAGAAAGAAAGAAAGAAACCTAGTTCATATATTTAAGAGGAAAATACTCTTAACACTTCCTGAACCATTTTGTAAGCAAACATCATGTTTCCTGAAGTAATTCTCAGCATACCTTGTTATGCCTCTATCTACTGTTAGTTTTTGGCTTTTCTGTCGTATACCTTAAGTAAAATGTGTGGTGTTTATTTATGTTAAGAAAACTACAGGCAGAATTATAAGATGTAGGCTAGTGAAAGAGCATAAGGAGGGTGGAATATAAGAAGGTGATCAACAGAACGATTTGCACAGAGCTCAAGGGTTAATTTTTTCTAATAACATTAAGGACTTCCCTGAATTGCTGCTCTACTCAATCTAGACACCTGCTAATAAAATAATATTAAGAAGTATTCTTAGTCATGTCTGGATGGGTATGGATGACATTGAGGATTAATAGAAAATGAGGAAGTTCACAATCTGAGATGGAAAGTCATTTACTTGGTGTTTAATAAATCCTTCTGTAAACTGGGAACTCATTAGGAGGAAATACTAGAAAAGCTGATGACAAGAGAACTGTCTTTGGTATAGCAAGACCACTAGGAAAAGTTACGATCCTGGAATACACACAGCAAAATATTTTCAGTAGGAAACAGGGGCAATTCAGTGCCATTATGCAAGCCACTCAGGAAATTCCATGCAAAATGCTATCTGTACCTATGCTCAGCCTTGTTCAGAAAGAACAAACTGGAATGAATGGAGGAAAAAGCCAAAAGGAGTGTATGGGGAATAAAAACTTCACCTTATGAGACAAGATTCAGTGAGTTTGGGTCATCTTCCTTAGAAAATTAGAGGGGCAAAGACACCATGACTGAATACTGCCATGACATACAGCCATTAGAAGTTAACAGTTTTAGATGGATCTCAGAAGATTCCTGGTTATCAGAGGAGTGAAGTCTTTACAGCCCTCTTGTAAGACTAAAAGAGAAAGCTTTTTGTATTGAAATGATGCTCTGATGCTCACTAATCATAACAGCTGCAGTTGCCTTATGTATCTCAAAGTGCTCCTGAAGCAGGTTCTGTCCTTCTGTTGGAAGTCTGTTCATTTCCTGCGTCTTCTACTTGATATGGATCAGCTAAATAATTCTAATAATATAAGTGATTATGGTTAGTCTAAGCAGCTGAACTATTTTTGCCTTTTTGGGCCATTTGAAAACATATCTACAATTCCTCTTGCAACCTTTGATTTTCCTTTCAAAATTTTTTTAAACTTTTTATTATTATTATTATTTTTTTTAAATTTAAGCTGTTACAGTCACAAGAGTTGCCTGGAATACAAAAGTTCTCTGCAAGTGTTCCAGTTGTGTTTCACTGTGGTTGATCAGGTGGCAGTTTTTCTGTTCTTTAGAAACATATTCAGCATGAAAACAATCCTTTAATTCAAGGCTAGTAAAATAAAAGGACTTTTCTCCAATTCAGACTTCAATGAAACTTTGTAGCTTTAAGTTAAAAAAACCTCCAAACTCATGGTAACCTTGGTTTATCATACACATTAAGTTCCCAATCGAAGTTCAAATCTTTTAGCATTCTTGTACATTTCTCTGTGAAATAGAAAAGGTATAAAAACAAACTTGATATCTATATCTCATTTTCCTTTGGGAAATTCTCTCTGAGTTTCAGCAAATAGATGATTTTTTATTTTAATCTTCATTGTTCACTGTAAATAATTTTGGTTTTGAAAAAACTATTGTTTCTTTAGTTTGGAGGGCAAATTATTCCAGTTAATTTCTGAAATTAGAAATAATATTTAAAATTAGTTAATAATACTTTACTGATATTTCTTCAAAGTATAACCATTTCTGTCTTTCAGGAAAGTTCTCCAGACTATAGCTGTCTGAATCCTAATGTTATGAACTTCCACAGATTTATGATAATTAATTTCTGAGCAGTGATGGTATCCACAGCACGAAAGAAAGTCAATAGACACAGTGAAAAAACAAAAAATTATGCCTGCTTGAGTACCTCAGAATTTCAAAATATGGGTTAGTGGGAATTACCACATCCTCAGCTTTCTGTGATGCTCCCAATCATATTTAAATTAGTTATGACATTATATTCATTTTGGAAAAAATACTTAGCTACTTATACCAAGAATGTCTGCAGCTCAATAACTCTCAGCCAAAATGCAAAGTAGATCTGAATTAAACTTTTAGATGTCTTGATACTAAAAATTCCTGGATGCTTCCCTGCTGCTACATATTAGGAATTTAGAAATGAATGTAGAGGGTCTGCAGGAAAATTTCAGTGCATCTGAAGACACTGACTGACTATATGAACACTGCATTTACAACTATGTTGAATATAGGAAATTGAGAACTGACTGTGCTTTGCCTTAATGTAACAGTGGGACAATTCGGAGAATGTTGGGATATGATGCCAGCAAGACAGAACCTCTGACTTTGAAAAAAAGCTGATGGACCTCTCTTTAACTGCTAATCAAATGCGTTTCCTACTAAATCTCCTCAGAAATAAAATCATCAGAAATGATCTGTAAGAGTTCTATTTCAGCTTGTGCATGCACAGTAGATGATAGTCTGCAAAGAAGGGGCTGGCAGTGCCTGATAGATCCACAGGGAGCCTTTGGTTTCAGACACTTCATTTGGAAAGATAATGTCAGGCTGTGAGGTGAGGTCCTAAATGTGAAGGTAATACATTCCTTACAATGTCAAGGACATCATCACAAAAAGAGCTTCTTGCTCGAGTTGAGATTGTCAGAAAGGAGGCAGCACCAAAACAAAACCTTGCTGATATAAAACTGGACTACAGTACCGGACCTGCTGTCTCCTAGCACACATCTGGAAGGTGGGAACTTTATGCCAAGCACTAAAATGGACACTCCAATAAATCAACAAGGAAGAAGTTTTCCCTTCATGTGTTTTTGTGGAATTTACCACAAAATTGCCCTAATCTGGGCAAAACTAAGGATAGGACTCATCTTTTTTGGCTATCTTCAACAACACAGTTGTTTTCACTAAGTAAGTACTGTAAAAGTATGCAACCTTAAAAATTGTGTGTTTCACATTTTATTAACTGGAAAGAGAGTAGCATTAATGCACTCCACTGAAATACTGCCCAATATAAGACTGCAGGGAAACTTTTTTGGTACAGGGCAATGCAGTGTTATCAGGAAAGACTCTCTGTCACTTGGTGATGTCTCCCAAACAGAGAAGAAAGTACAATTCATTTTCACATATATGGGTATATTTTTCTGTTTCCTAGAAGGCATTAAATGACATGTTACTCTGCTTTTTTTTTAATACCCTTTGTAGGGAAACCTTTTAAGTTCAGGTGAATTATTTTTAAATGTCTGAAAAATTATGGACATCTGAGAGTTACATGGAGGATTTATTTTTAAATTTATTTAATTCACTGTTTTTTCAGCATTTCTAGATGAGTTTTGGTTTCAAAAAATCTTTCCTCCTTTTCCTTTTGGAAGATGGAGAAAAGTCTTGTTAGCAGTATATCTGTGGACTTGAAAATGGCTGTGAATAACTATTGTGTTATAATTGTGATATTTAGCTAACTGTACTTATATTTCAAGATGATAAATATCTGATTGCAAAATCAAGGGTCTTCCAACTTAAGAGTGGTCTCTGCATTTTTATTCTGTGTTATTAAAAATAGTTTGTTAAGTAGAAAGGGGATGTTTTTCCCTCAGATTTTCAAAGAAATATTTAGTTTGTATTTAATAGCAGGTATGTCTGAAACATCTCATACTAACTGGCATATTACTATTTAATAAGCTCTTCAATTCACATACTGAATTCTTAATATTCAAAACTAAAGGTAGCCTGTCATGACTGCATTAATAGAATACAGAAAAAAAGTTATTATTTTCACTCAATATAATGATTCATGCAAAAAAAAGAAGGAGTACCAAAGACCTGAGGCTCATCAGTATTCCTAATTCCTAAGAACTTGTATTTTGAGTATTTCAGTAAGTACGGATTTTTGCAGGGTAGATTAGACTGCTTAGTGTTTCACAGTGTCAGGTATTGTGGATACTGCTGGTGAAATTAGACAGCAATATTGTCTAAAAGATTTATGTGGTCAACTTAAAGCTTCATTACTGTGTTATTGCCTTTGTGGTCAGCAGCTGAGCCAGTGAGACTTTCCAACAATTCTGATTCCAGGAAGGTATGTACACATCAGAACATTTTTCTCAATGTGCAGCAAATAGCACTTGTAGGCCTTCATGCTGTTATAAAAAAAAAATAACATAATTTCCCCCTTGACACAGCAGTAATGCATAAATACGTGAATTAAAATAATAAAGTAGAAGAAATGAGTAAATTTGGAAATGGAAGGAAGGAAAGCTGCATAATGTCTGTGTTGTGTGAAAAGGCACTAAAAAATATCTGCCATGCTTTGCAGAAGCTCTACTTAGTTTTCCCTGTTCTTGGAAAAACATGAATATTTTATATTGTGTGAGTATATTTATAAATAATGTATAACTGCCTTATAAATTATTACTAATTCTTTTAGTGAAGAGCTAAGTATGAGTTACCCACGTTCTTATAGACCAACAAGTGAATAAAATACCTCATTTACTACAAAATGCATTTACTACTCATGTTTTTAAGCATGCTTATAAGAGTAACTGGGATATATCGCTATGTTGTATACTATCTGTAAGTTCAGCCCTGAGTTCAGTCAAATAAAACAGAGGCTCTAGTTGACTACCCCTGACAGAAATGTCTCTAATTTCAGTATCTTAACACTGGGTGGTGGTAGGCACATCTGAGCTGATTTCCTGCAGGCCACCTTTGCTCCTCCATTGGGGTCAGATATGTTGGTGTGAGTTGCCCTATATTAATTTCCTTTTTCTACCTGGAAATTTTGACTGGAGAGTTTCATAATTATTTGGATTTGTTTGGGATGCTGGGGCCTCTGTCTGTCCTGCTGGAGGAGTTGCTGCACAGAGCTAGCACAGGAGTGGCGTACAGCTGGGAGCCTGTGTCACACCTCATGCACAATGTGCAGCTGTACAGCAAGATCTCCAGAAGCTGGAGGCAATGGAGGAACGTTGGGCTTAAGGTACACATAAGACAGAATCACTGTGTACATACTGAGAGAGCCCAAACTGTCCCAGAGAAGGGGCAGAATAAGCCTGCACAAACCTTCACAGGATGCACATGCAGACAACCTGACAGCTCAATGTCTTTTCCTAACAAGGCACACACTGATCACCTGTGCAATGTAGAAACAGGATTCTCAGCCTTCCTAGAAAACTGAGCCTACCCTAGGCAAGTGCAGGGATGTAAGAGGCATCACTGAGCTGGAAGGGCTCATCAGGTCTTCAGGAAAGCAGGTATATTGCATGAGCAAGGATCCTCCAAAGTTTTGCACAGGCCTACGGTCCACAGATTGCTAAATCTTCCTGCACCCAGATGTACTGTGGATGGTGGGGCACAAAAATTAGCGGGTTTTTTCACTGGTCATCATATCCTGGGTTTGCACGTGCCTATCTCAGATAATGAGACCATGGACTCTTAGCAGTAGAAAATTCCTATGACGGGCTTTAGATTTGTTTCAGACCTTCACCTTGTGTGCATCCTGCAAAAGATCTACCACTTGTGGGCAAGAACTACCTTTCTAACTGCAAAATTCTCTTAGGGTAATGGCTTCTGTTAGCGGTAAACTCAATGGTCTCTTACTTACTGACAAATAAACAAGTCCAAAAATATGAATCAACAGGTATATCCATGTTAGAGTTCCTACAAGTGTTTGCCAGTGCACGGCACATGGACAGGCACATAGACCATTTTGCACAAATGCTCCATAGTGTAAAAAACCCTTAATTGCATTGAACAGATGACATGTTCCCAGATACAGGCTATTAATTCAACAGATGAGGTTATACTTCAGGAATTTTTAATGCAAGCATTGTTTATCTGAGGTATTTAGTAGAAAATCTCATTTAATTGTCAGTGGACGATTGATGAAAGTGTTGTGAAGTTCAATAAAAATATTGATGCAGTTACAAGAACTTTGACAGCTTTAAACTACAATTTGATCAAACATGATCTTAGTTTTAACCTAAATACATATGATGAACTATGGTTTTTGAGGGGATATTGACTAATAAGCCTTATTCATTCGTATTTGAAACATGGCAAAATACCATTCCCTTACGATTTTTTGAGAGGGTTAAGGCGTCTTGAAACTCCAATAATAATTTGAGGGTTCTGGTAAGTTAATGAAAAATTAAGTCCTTAGCTCAAGAAGTCGTTTTAGAAGTCCAGTTTCTAGGCTATTGCTGTGCTTCATGGGACAAGCAGAGTACGCAGCAGTGTGATGTATTAACAACGGCTGAAAGAAACACACCACACAAAATCTGTGGCTTTCAGAAACATTTCAGTCCAAGTGTTTGCATAGTGCTTGGATATCCTACTGCAAGCTACCTACACAGAATGGATAAACAATTAAACATGACCTGGAATTTTAATATGCAGAAGTCCTAGTGTAAGCCTAAAAGATTGAGGAAAATAATTTTTAATTTCTCAAATAATATTTGCCTTACAGTAATACAGAGTCAACAAATACTGCTCTTTGGTTGTTAATACAGCATGTCTAACCACATGGTAAGTGATGTTTAAAGAGATTTAAAGTGGTATTGGATTTACAACAGTCGTTAAAAGGTTTGACCACACAAATATGTCTGCTTCACCTCTGGATATCTATGTGGCACTCCATCTGGACCCAACTGGCTCAGAAAGGCTAAGTGTAACAGAGAACATCCTAAAATAATCCAGATCCTTCCTATTAGGTTACACTGAAATAACATTACAACTTGGGTTTTTTTCTAGGCAGTTGTTTTCAGCCTTCCAGCCTTTTTTGGAAACACCTCCTGATGTGTATGAAACTTTTTGGCTAAAATATCAATAGCAAATAGCAAAGAGGTAAGATCACCTGCACATACAATATATCTGCATGCTCCAGCTCTGCAAATCACACCTGCAATATATTTACCACTAGAGCAATTACATTATTAACTATTAAGTGAAAATAACTGGAAAGGAAATGTGTCTTGCCTTCACTGGATGATGGAAAAGAATGCTGAGTCTTATTACCCAGAAGTACAGGAACATCTCCCAGATGTCACAACTAGTTCAAGCTTAATTTCACATAGCTGCACTTTTTACAGTCAGCTCTCCCTTTTCTTTGCCCACTGTCTCCAGCATCTTTGCTAGAGCAGAACCTCTTATTTCAGACATGGCAAAGATAAGGTGGGTATTTCTTTTAATCCTTCAAGAACTGTTCAGTAACAAAAACAGAGAAACTTACCGATTAAAAAAAAAACAAAACAAAGTAGAAAAAACCCCGCATTCTACTCTTTTCTGAATACCTTTAATAGTTTTTATATCCAGAAATTAAGGGGAGCTTTCATTTGTTTGGTGAATTGTTGCATGCCCTGTGTCTAGAGAAATCAAACTGATCTGATAAACCAATACAAAAAAGTCTAATAAAGTTTGCTGTGTTTCTGAAATTCACAGAACTATTGGATTATGTGTGGTGGAATGACACACAACCACTACTAATAAATGTGGAAATTTATTTAAAATAATAAAGGAATAGCTTTTTATTTTAATTCTTTATTAGAAAGAATTCCTAATAAAGGAAAGCGCACAACAATTTGACTTATTTTTTCCTTTCTATTTATTTTTTGACTTTTCTACTACAGGGTTGTTGAATATCATTTGCTATAATTTCCTTTTTATTTTCCTGCTTCCCAAATTTAAAATCAGTAGTATGAATTTTATTTTGTTCATCTTTGATTTTTTCCTCTGTAGTTTGCATTCGTTCTCCTTGTTCCTTAGTTAGTCTCACTTCCATTCTGCATTCTTATAATTTCCCTTTGGTAGCTCAATCACATTTTCACTTCCTCTCTGTCTCCTTCTCTTTAATCCATAATCTTCCTTCATCTCCTCTATTTTTAGTTTTCCTCTTTGCTAAGAGTATGATCGTATTACATTTGTCCCAGTCTGTTCTCCTCTCACTTCTGCCCTACCTTACTACTTTCACTATTTTCATTTGTTCAGTGCTCCTTCCTCACCTCTATAAATCCACCTGTTGATGAATCTGCCATTGTACCAGACCTGTCATTGACAGACAAATTTGTGTACCTGACACCTGAAACCATATCTTCATTTAATACTGGACTGATCCAAAAAAATTCTCAAAGGGAAATCAAGGATGGTAACAAGAAAAGATTTGTGGTACCTTCTTTTGATTTTCGTACTTGTCTTTGCAAAAGGACAAAGTTCAGAGAGTTCTCAGAAGAAACATGACATGGGAGCAGTCTATGTAAGACTGAACTCTGGGATTTGTGAGCCTCACAAGCATCCAAGTAACCACCCACTTGGTTACTTTCTATATAATGGCAACACACAGTTCAAAGCTGGCACTTCAAGTTCAAAGACACACACACACACACACACAAACACAGAGAGAGAACCTTTGTAGATTTCAGTCAAAACCTGCCATATCTGTCCTTGCAGTCAACTGCTTACTAGGGCAGTACCAGAGGACCTAACTGGTTTCACCCTTCTTGGAGCTTATCGCCCACAG
Source organism: Corvus kubaryi (assembly GCF_017639235.1). Classification (NCBI taxonomy): domain Eukaryota; kingdom Metazoa; phylum Chordata; class Aves; order Passeriformes; family Corvidae; genus Corvus; species Corvus kubaryi. The sequence continues at coordinate 4,977,094 of NW_024582075.1, forward strand.
GCAATGGCCTAAGACACGCAGGAGCAACTACAGCTTCAGAAATTCTCACATTCTGTCTGATCTTCCCTGGAGCTTTCTCTGGCTCCCTTTGAATGTGAGCACAGTCACATATTGTACACGGTACTTTAGAAAGTTATCAATCACACTGAAACATAATCAAATTCTATACTACCTCATATTACATATTGAAGTGTTTTACCTTGTTGTATTTTGCTTATTTTTCAACATATTTGACACTATATAATCTCAGAAAATTATCCCTTATTCTCACCTGTTTTAGAAAACTACAGCAGGTGAGATACAGAACAGCAAAAATTTGGTTAAAATGGATTCATCTTAAGATAATATTTCTAAGTTTTGCAGCTTTAAGAATTCAATAAATCTAAAATGTCCAAAAATTAGGGAGCTGAAATGAGCTGTACTCTTTCTCTTCTGTATAAATCATATACTTATTTGTGAAAAAACATATGTTTGAAAAAAAATCATCTGTTTAAAGTCAAGTCCGTGAACAGAATTTATAGATCCACTTGCATGGGTGTATTGTGTGCTTCAAGAATGGTATTTAACCTAGTGCTTTCCCAGCCCTTTATGAGATATGTTTGTCTCCAATGCCTGATCAACAAACATCATGATGCTTTTGATGAAATAACCCCAAGTTTCCAATCTCTAGCAAAATCTGAAACGAGTCAAACTTCACAGAGTTCTAGGTTTTACTGAAATTTCGCAGGAGTCAAATTTTCAGTCTTGCAGCAGACTTCCTCCCCTAGAAAGTAGTCTGTACCTAGATCTTCCCAGCTATGTAGTTATGAAAATGCATCTAGGACTGCACAGAACATGAAGAAAAAATCTGAATCAAATGAGAATTCCAATGCATTTGATGATGATGTAATGGTCAGAGAAGATGCCAGTGATGACAGTTGAACGTCCCTTTGCCTTCCCAGCCTCCTTCATATATTCTCAGGCATAGGATGACAAAGGGAAGTCCACGGGTCACATGAACAGGTATTGTTGACATATTATCCTGTCTAAACTGCCTTCTTTATCTAATCAAATCACCCAACTTTATCCATCAATTCCTTACTCAGAGGCAACTTTTTCTCACAGGCCTACTAAAACTCAGCTACATTAACCGGCTCCATGAAGAAGAAAGACTAAATACAAGGACACAGATCCCAATGCCTAGGGTCTGTCTGTTTCTCAAATAGCATGTAGTGGAGGTAGAGCAAACCTTCAGCACCAAACGGCATGTTTAAAATTAGAATAATTGCAGCATGACAATGAATGGAGTAAAACTCCTCATTAAGTGCTATGTGGTCTGGATCTACATAACCTAAGGACTTGGTGTGGTCAACTTTCTAATAAATACCAATATGCTTCAGTGTGTACGAACTGACCTAGCAGTGTAAAGTGGTTCTTGTAAGCTTCAAAAAGGCTAAAGAATGTATTGGTTAAAACATTTATAAAACATTAAAAAGTTAAAAAAATATATAAAATAAAGCAAACTACTTCAAACTTTCTGACCTTTTGAAGGGGTCTATTTCCAATTACACATACACTGCCTTTACATCCTCTGGCTCAACATTCTGGTTTCAAATATGTTTTCGGTTACACATCCACATTTTTACATTATTTCTGGCTCTCTTAGAAATGGAATTGTTAAAAATACAGAAAAAGGGCTTTCTTTTTTCTTTACTTTTTTTCTTTTCCTGCATAACTGTTTCTGAAGAAGAAGGTAGTGGATAATTTTATGAAAAGAAAAGAGTTTTCAATAGAAGAAAAAAGTCTTTCTTCCTCATCAGCACAGGCTGGACTCCTGCGGGCTAGGTGACATTATATATGCTTGTTATCGTCATTCCTCATGCTAGTGTAGTCCTTTTGCCTCATTTCATTCTTTTCACCTGCCTCTTTCCTTCTCTGAGGTTATGTCTCATACTATAAAATGTCAGAAATCTAACAAGTAAGGGAGAATCCTTTACATCATTAGAGGAAATATTAGATCTTTTTACATTTTAATCTATGATGGGAGCTGTTAACTCCAATTTGAACATCACTGCCTCACTGACTGGACTCCATCCATTTCCAAAGCAAATGTCAAGAACGCAAAATCTCTGTCAGATAGTTACAGAGAACAGAAAAGTCTGGTGGTATTCTGACCAAGATTTTAATATTTTGATGGATGAAGCCTTCAATATAAGTAAAATACCTGGATTTAAAAATAAAATGTCATTAGCATGTGGTCAGTATGTTTCCCAGGCCATTTGTCAGGTATGCAAATATCACACAAAGCTTATTTATTTTGCTCTTCGAGCCACGACATTATTTTTTCCTGACAGATTCCTTCCTAACACATGCTAAACACAAATTTAATTACTGGCACATATGTGGAGTAAGTCATGAAATGTACATGAAAGACAGAAAATGACTGTATGTTTCCCCAAATGGTTACGCATACACAAGGACATGCTGTAGTGCATGCTGTGCTATGCTATGTGTCATGTCCAGATTCTGATATTGCTGACAAAATTATACATGCTCTTTTAAAGAAAAACTGACAATATTCTAATTAATTTACAACACCTTTCATTCAAATTAAAAACTTTCACAAAGGCTATGTTCAATGATCATTATATCTATAAATCATTTGTGTCCTTGTCTTGCGCCTCTGCTCCAGTAAGAGTATTCATATGAAGGAAAGTAAGCATCTGTGATGGAAGTGCTTGGCAACCATGCTGTAAGCTCTTTAAGGACTTGAGAATATTTCAGTCAGCAGTAACAATTCAGTTAATAGCAACAACTATATCATGTGAAAGGAAGGCCTTAGTGCAAACAGAAGGAATGAACTCCATATAATAAAAATGCAAATATGAGTGCGGAGCAAAAAGGGAGAAGCTTTAGGAAGGATTTTTGAAGATTCTGCAAGTCCTGGTAAAGGCCCTTTTTATGTAATATGAAGTAATTCTAGACCACACTTGTTAATGAGAAAGCATTGTTCCATCTAATCACAAAATGAGTGAAACCCACAGCATGTCAACCTATTGGAGTGACTTTGTCTGAAAATGATTAACAGTCCTCAGATCAAATGTATTAGCTGAGTTGCTACACTTGCAATTACTCTAATCTAACCATCCGTGGAATAGTAGGAATGAATATTTTATGTCTTGTAACTTCCAGCGCACATTTTGTAGACAGATTTCTTTTATATTTCTGGTTCAAGGCATGACTGATGTGCCTACTGCATGACTCAGCAATATTATTCAGAAATGGTAATGATGTACATCTTAGCAAATGACCAGGCCATTCTACAACACCTTGGAAAAATAGTTTGTTAGTGCCTAGGAATGTTACAATTGGAGAATTTGCAATAGGTCATCTCTAGTAATTAGATGCTTCATTTATATGCTTTCTCTGTTCATAGATTACATCATCTGTTTGGCTAAATGAAGCTACAGACAAACATACTCAGCACTGAAAATACTCCTCTTTGAGAAGAGACTCAGATTTGGGACCCTCAGAGATCAGTCTATATGTAACCTGTCATTCTACAAACAGCTGTGAACTGTCTTGTGCTCAAGGCAATGAGACAGAGTTTAGTCTTTTGAACACTTCCAGAAGCAGTGAATCAGAAATCAGTAAACTGGCTGTGGTGGATTACATCAGCCTCACACACTGTAGAGCCCCTCCTGCCACAAAACGGTGTAAGCAGAGCATCAGAGATGGAAAGACAACTGCCTTCCACTTCCTGCATCTCTAAAAAATCACCCCACTTGAGCTGGGAAACTTTATTATGTTAAAAGTCTCTATATCCTTGTCCTGAGAATCTTCTGCTCATTAATGCAGTATTTCTGGAATAGGATGGACTCCGTATTTCAATGTAAAAACTTTCACATGAACTATTGAATTAACTGTGTAATGCTATACAAATAAACTATATGGCAGAAATAGTTACTAAGATATCTTTCCTTCCTTCCAGTGTATATCTTCAAGTGATCTCTGTGCCCTGAAAATTCTGCAAGAAGTCCAGGACCCAAATGTTTGTGTGGATTGGAAAGCAGAAACATTTCTGATCAGATTACTTTGACTATTTCCTTTTGATCTTGAAACACTTTCAGAAAGAGCTCTTCTTACTTTCAGAATTTTATACTACAAAATGATGGACTTTGAAACTCCGGGTCTTTGAGACAACTTGCGGCTCACTTCAAGAGATGGTTGCTGGGCTGTGTTAAAATAGTCTTTGTGAAAGTAAGAAAAACCTGTGCTGAGCATTAAAGCATCAAACTGACCTCTAGGTAATTGCACAACTGAGTGACTCCATGCTGAACCTGCAGGCTCAGGGCCACAGATGACACCCTCTGCTCGTCTGAAAAGCATTTTTTAATTCCTGAGTATTTGCTGAGGACAAAATAAGAGCAATGAAAGTGGTAAAACCTGAAAAGGTAGTGGAAAATGAATACTCAATAAAATCTTCTTCCTAGTGTTCATAAGGCACATAATTGGAGATTATTCTTATTCTTATAATTCTTCTTATTATTATTCCTGTTCTTATTCTTATTTAATAGTACACTTATTCAGGAAATTAGATACTGCTGAATGACTGATAATGATCCCATATTAGGAACAAAAACAGCTGAGACTTTCAGAATTATCTGACATATTTGATGCCCCAATTTAGTCTTAAATTTTATAAAAGGGACTGTCACTGTCCTAGTCTATTTGAAGGGAAAGCTATTTTCTGTGTCTTCAATATGTGAGAACAAGTTTAAAGCTTCCCTTTGTGAACAGCATGTGACCCCAAATATCCAGGAGAACTATCACTGCACTGGAGAAAGACATAGTTAAAGCAAAGGAAAATAAGTAAGAAGAAATGACAAGCCTAGCATGTAAAACTCAGGCAGGCTTAAAAATAAGAATAAAATCTACTTTCAGCACTATTGGCCAGGGACAGGCTGTGAAATAGAAAGTTACCCATTGTTTACTAGTTCCTAAATCTGTTCTGTTTGCTAGAGCAGACTCTTTTTTTAGTGATTAACTAAAAATTGCACCCTTTCCTGACTCTTCAGCAAAGAAAATTGTGACTCTGTCAGTGTTGTCCCTCATTCCACATGCTTACAACTGGAATATAGTAAGTAATGACATACATGCATGGCTGCACAGACTCCCATTTGGATAAAAATCCCTTGGCAGCAATGCCCTGTCACGCACAGGATGGAGGATCTACATTGCTCTGCTATAAATAAGGGTAAAGGAAAGCATCGGAAAGTGGCCATCTGTTTAGCTGACCCAGCAAGGCAGGTGGTCTTTCTCACCCATATGGCTAACTTCCTATTAACTAGAGGGTGGGCAGGACTCAATCACCCTCTTTTAAAGCAAAGAAAAACAAAACATGGCAGAAACATTCTGGATGTCACTGAAACAAGATGTACAAATCTCATCGGCAGTCTTCTTTTTGAACAATTTTTTCACATTTCTATTTTGAGGAAGTGTTGTGAGATCCAAGTATCTTTGTGTTTATAAGACAGAGAGGGAGCGAATTGTTAAATGGTAGAGAGTTTCTGTCACAGAGGAAAGTGAAAAGGAGAATGCTTACTCTTGTCTATGTCTGGGGTACTGCAGAAAGAAACCAGAAAAGAGAAATCCTTCCTTTTTTGTGATTGAAGAAGTCGGGCAAGCATTTGACTTGAACCACCAAATCTGGAGTTCCATCCATCAGTCACTTTTCAAAAGATAAGCCTCTTGACCAAATCTGAATTAAGTCTTTCTAAAGAGATTTATTTTTTAAGATAAGATTTTGCCATCAAAACGTTGTGCTGTAAACTGTAAAAGCTCACATTTTTCTCATAAATACCTTCAAAAGAATTGCTATTTATGCCACAATTTCACATAGTTTCATGACACGCCATTTTCAAATGTGCATTTTTGTTGCTGGTTGAGTTAGGATTAGATTATACTATCTTCATCTGCTAAGGAAGCTCCTAGGCATGCACCCACTGCTTATGAGGCACACATTTTGTGCATATCTACATAGTGCTCTCTGAGAACAAGCAATATAAGTCTGACATCCTAAAAACAGTAAGCCTGTAGTGCGTGTAGTTCATGCAATGGTGTTGAAGGCTGTAAATGGCACATCATTTCAATTTAAACAAAGATTATACTAATCATGCAGAAAACTTTATCAAGCATGAAGAACATACTAGTTTATATTCACCCCATTGATTCTGCCTGTAACTCCTTGTCATCTGATGTCTGAGAGCTAAATGCTTTTCCTAGTTTCATTCCAGTTTCACATGCCTACGTCACAAAAAGTTTCACCGTTCCTCAAAACTGCATGTTTAAAGAGAGTTGTTGCACAGCAGAAAGGCTGTGCATATGATCACTTTTGAAAAACTCTATCTGTTTTCATTCTTAAAGAAATCGTATGGAGGTACAACTCTGACGTTTGTGAGACCAAAAACAGAATTGAAATTAAGTCCCCATCTCAAAGCATGTGTACACTACATCAAGCACGTGTACACTACAGAGATAATTATACTAACATTGAGATATCATATTTTATTTTATCCAAGCAGAAATGCTTATTCAGGTGACTATTCCTTTTTTTAGGCAGGAAAGTGATACATGAAAAGAAAAAATATAACTTTGAGAGAAAAACTGAGGCTTCTGTCTGATCATGATGTGATATCATCAGGATTGCAAAAGGTGAAGTGAAAGGACCACCTAACCTCATACTGGTTCTGGCTTTGGCTAATGACAGCTCCCTAGGAGAAACTAATAAGCAAAGTGCAAAGGTATAGTAGCACTTCTACGGAACACTCCCACAGCCAAAAAATATCAGTGGCTCTTCAACCTACAAAACATTTATGAAAAAAAAGCTCTCCTTTACTTTTTGTCACCCTTTTCTTTAACTGTATTAATTTCACCTTATTCTTTAGTGAATGAAGGACAACCTAACTGTACACAGTTATATGGAAGAGAGGCTACCAAAGACGTAAGTGGAATCTGAACCTTAACCAATACTGCTTGAAACTTAGCAGAAACAAATCCAGTTATTTGTGCTGTGCCTCTACCCACTGCACTCTAAAATAAAATTTTATTAACATTGTTCATCATTATTTGCTTTTCTTAGCTCATGCTCACCATAGACAGTAGAGCTACTCCCCCAAATATGCAGAATTATTGCTTCTTTATGCTGAGTGGTTTTTATACAATTGCAATTTTAAGCAAGAAATACAAGCAACATGTTACTCACTCGTATTTATCTTCTGAAGTGAAATGTGCTTTTCCAGGTGTCTACGAAGCTTCACCTCTGCTCCATATTTACCAGTAGTACCATTGTCAGCCAAAATGAAATGAGAATGCATGCTGTTGAGCACTGTCAACTTGCTCATGGGATTGGACATTGTCTGGTATGGTCGGACCACCTGCATTTGAATGACAGAGGAAAAAGAAGGTATACTAAACAGAAAAGAACCTCTGAACTAAATCAATTCAAGATACGAGCTGACAAGATGAAACAAAAGAAAAAATCAAAATTACAGTACTGCACTTGAGCATTACTGTCGTTTATGTGTACAGTAGAAAATGACCTTAACACTGCTCTCTCAGATGCAGACATGGCTTAAAGGGTTTTCCATGGTAACGTTTCAGTAGCATCGGTGTTCACTGTTTCCTTTTAAAATCCAGCTAATGGTCAGTGGTTCAAAGGTCTGGGTGACTACACACACACACACACACACTCTGTATATCCTGCGCGGTGCTGACAGAGCAAGAGCATTTTTGTAAACTCTCACCTTGCTCTGACCAAAATCTTTGATTCTCCCTTCACAGACCCCCACCCAGCCTCATGCCTCCAGTGTTGGCTCATCCAGAGCCACCAGCACTGGAGATACTGTACGGACACACAGGTGAGCTCCACTCTTGCAGAGGTGTACACATGATATTACACCACATTTTCAATTTTCTTGGAAAAAAGTATTGGCCCACTCCATGCACTAGTAAAAAGGCAGTCATTTGTGTTCACAACAGCTTTAGAAAGTTTCTGTTCAATGGGGAACTTGCTTCACTTCTTTTATTTGATTTCATCAGGAGAAACCGTGCAGCAGACTGAGTAAACTGCCACAGAGTTACCCCACTCATATCCACCAGACAGACCAAATAGTAGCACTGGGCTGCATCAGGCTGTCAGGTGCTTCAGTGGGTGTCTGTTGACATGAGTAAGACTGTGCTAACATGGCAAAAGAAATGGTGTTGTGTCAAGGCATCCTGGCTGATACTTCAAAGGTTTTCTAGCAATACTGTTCCCTGCCTTTCTGCTGTTACATCTTGTCTTTTCGGAGAGATGTAACTGAAAATCTGAAAAATGAACTCCTAGATGAAGAAATTCTGTAATGTCTTGTTAGAAAACTCAGCTGGGCTATCCTTTATCTGCAAGGAATTTTCTTCAGAGTTCTGACATTTTTCATTTTTCAGGTCTTGTGCTTTTAATGCACAAATGCATACACTCAAAATTTGACATAAATGCTTCCAGACAGAAATATAATAAGTTATTGATTTATTCCTAAGCTTTTCTCCCTTTGTAATTCTAAAGAGATCTCTGAGACATAATTCTTTAAAAATAATACATGTTAATAATAATAAATGTTAGCAATTCTTTAGCCAGAGATCTCCCTTTATACATAATTTTCACTTGTGAATGTCTGCCTAACTTTGATCAACTTTTAGCTGGCAAGAAAAAATCCACAAACTTCTTTTGCCGTTATAAACTGTCATGCAAAGGGTACTCTCTAAGCTGTTCATCCTGCGAAAGGGAGGGAATAGTCTGAGAAGACCTAGAGGGCAGCTGGCCAACAGCAAGGCAGTGCACTACTTGAGAACAGCTCTGGCTCAGATTTCTTTTGGTGCCTCATTCATAACAATTTACTCTACATGTGAGTATGACAACAAATATCAGTACACTGCTGGAACATGTTTAATAGCTATCTTCTACAGATACAGAAACCATGTACCCCATGCCTCTGTCAGAAAGAAAAGGAAGGTTCTTTCTCACATCCCTAAGAAGCAAATAAAATCAAACTAAAACTGTGCAGATCTTTTAAACTGATAACCACCCTGTCTCTCAATAAATGGACACCAGCAAGGTCTGACAGCAGAGGAATCCCTTGGGTTGCCCGTTCATTGTATGATTACAGGTTCTCTTGGGGTGACCTTATGATGTGTATCCCATATTGCTGCCTATGCCCAGAAATTAATTCCTGTGCCTTTCTATGCCTCTAAACTGAGCCTGAGAGGAGGAAGGAAAAAACTGAGCAAAACTTTTTCAAAGCAGTTTGCAGCTTGCTCAAGGTCACACACAGATAGCAATTGGTTTTCCCTGCTGCGGCAGGGGAGGGAGGAAGCACCCAGCTTGCTGCTCCCAGGACAGTTTTTTGGCCAGTGGTTCAGCTGCTTTTTCTCCGGAGAGAGACTGAGAGTTGAATTTTTCCTTCCCTGGAATTTCGGATTTTTCCCCTTTTCTACTGGACTGCTTGATTTCTTCAACCTCAGAGCACATCGGGAGGACTTTCCACCGGGCACAGAGGGCCTGGCCCTGGGCCAAGCCCCAGCTCTGAAGAGACCAAAGGGAGGAGTTGAACACTTTCCCAGGTTTTTCTCCACAGCGAGAGATTTTATTATTTAGCATTATTTTCCTTTTCCGTGTGTTTGTTAAATAAATAGTTTTTATCTCTTTCACTTTCCTTTGAGGAAAATTTATTTTCTTCCCGAACCTGGTGGGGGAAGGGTGGTTGTGCCTTCTCTCAGAGTATATTTCTAAATTTGGCCAAACTGGTACACAGGCCACTGTGCAGGCAATTCTACTGACAGGTTGTGGTTTGTTCCTCAGAGCCACAGCTCAAAACTCTAACTGTGACAGCTTGATCTGCAGTTCTAATGAGCTGCAGTCCCAAAGCCTTCATATATTGACTCAGTAATGCTGCTGCAGGACAGATTAGAACACTAGCCTATTAGAAGGCTTTTGTTCTGTGTTTAGCTACAAGGGGAATCACATTATTAATAGATTTTATGGATGTGAAAATGAGACTACAATTATTTTCAATTGAACTGTTCAAAGCATGCACAATTCAACATCTGAATTTTTTTTTAACAATAAAATTTCTCAAACCACACTGTCAGACTCTTCCTGAGAATAGGATAAGCAAAATCTTCAAGAAGGCAAGAACATCCTAGGCTTTGAGGCTACTTCCTTGAGGTTACTTGCACTTCCACAACAGTCAGCAAATCTTTGATTTCTGACTCTTGTAGTTTCTCTCTGTTCTTTTCAACCCCTTGCACTTCACAGGCAAGTTAAATAGCTGGAAAAAACTTTGACTTTAAGCTGTCTTCCCCTCCTCTTTTTACAGCCATAGAATCATACAATGGTTTGGGCTGGAAGTGACCTTAGAGACCATCCAGTTCCAATCCCCCTGCCATGGGCAGGGACACCTTCCACTAGACCAGATTTCTCAAAGTCCCACGCAACCTTGCATTGAGAATAGAGAGAATAGGGAATAACGTCCCTTGACATCTTCTTCTGCAGAGCTGAAAGAAACAGTTTATGCTCAAGACAGTCCCTCCAAATACAGTTTAATGAATGCAATAGCAGCTGTGCTGTGAAGCAGTACTCCTGCTGTATGGGTTGAGGGCATTCTGCCAGTAGGTGAAGGGCTGGGCTGACCCCAGTCCTTGCCTTTGCACCCTGAGGTGGCAGCAAGCTTGAATGAGAAGCATTGCTCTGCTTAGATTCCCTGTGGGCACATGACACTCAACACAGGGACAGCACTTGAAAAATCTCTCAGGGTAACTCACCATGACAACGAGCAGGCAAGTGCCATGTGAACCAGTGCATGAATCTGAGCAGCCTATGTGAAGGCAACGAATTTGAGACAAACTGTGTGCTCAAAGTAGTTATGGAAAAAGAAAGAGATGCATGCTTTGCTTCTCAAAGAGTAGCAGCTACTCTTTGAGCAGTTGTTCAAATCGAGCCATCTGTGCAGCCTCGTTGCTCTGGAGCACACCAGGGAACAGAATAGTTCCTGACTTAACTCAGAGGGTCCTGGAAATACCACAGTCCAAATTCTCCATATATGCTACAAATATGCCAGTCCTCCTCTTTGCCCCTGGTCTCCTACTGAGGTGACTTGGAATTAAATTCAAATGAGGACTGAACAGACCCTGGAAGTAAAGACATGCATGGTACAATGACTTACAAAGTGTACTCCTTTAGAAGGGAGAATGGTTCTGTAGGTAGGAAGAAACTTCTTTGTAATCACAGTTTTCTACTAGACTGAGCAAGCCACTTCCTCAGTTTTATCAGAAAATATGGGGAAATTAGGCAACTAACTCCCTTGTGTCCTCTGTTTTTAAATTAGAATCTGAGAGTGTTAAGAGTTGCACTGTTTTCTGCTATATTGCTTTTGTAGTACTGGAGTAAGACATGTCTCTTCAGGGATCTTTAATCATCACAATATAACAAAGAACAAACAGCAATAATATTTCCTTTGACTTGGTCAGTTTTCTTTATGCGGAAAGCCCCTGCAATTGCCCAAGGCTGGCTCATTTGGAAGGGCTGGTAAATATAATTAAACCCCTCAGCCAGGACTGCTGGATCCATACAGGCCAGGCACAGGCTGAGGCATTAGCAGAGGAGCACCTCTGCCGAGCATGCCTCACTCGCCACGAGGCACAGGGAGGCCACATGCACTGGGGCATGTGCAATGGCCACAGCTCCCCCTGCGCACGCCCTGTCCCTCCAAACCCCATGACTATGACAGTCTTCTGTGTCTATCTGATGCTGGAAGGGTATGTTTTGATAACTTTTCAGTTCTGATCATAATTTAACTAGACATAGTGCATATAGGCATAAATCCATATTGATGCTGGAGTTCAACAAGTCTTTTACTACTGGTTGCCTTTTTCCCCCCCTTGTATAATCCTTTGTGGCCTTTGCTTCTTGCTTAATGATGATTCATTTTACATGCTTATGGTGCTATTTACATTTCCCCTTCTCGGTTCATTTCACAGCATTCACCTCTAATGAGCCAGTCAATACAGCACACATTGATTTTTAAAAAGCTTCCAAAACAGCTTCCTCACCAAATGCTTCTAAATAAACTGCATGCATTGAATAAGAGAGAAAGCCCTTTGAGGCATAAGTAACTAAGGAAAGCCAGAGGGGAGGGCGGGAAAACCGTGAGAAGGAAAAGTTAATTTTTGTGAAGACTCTTACTAAGAAGATTTAGTGACATAAATGGCCTACCTCAAGCTGTATTGTATTCTGTTCAACATAGTTGTAAGGGCTTTGTGATTAATTAGAGGGTGAAAAACTTACAAATATTTCAGTGGACTAAGGTCTTCATAAAGCAGCATGATGATGCAATAAAGTGGAAGACAAAATTCGATATCAGTAAGCATAAAGCGGTATCATTACATGCGCATCAGAGATGGATAAAACCAGAAGTGCTTCAGCATTACATCATGCCACTGACCAATAATTTTATAAAACTATTAGGGGGAAGGAGGTTGAGAGGAAAAGGGTTTTTTTGTCTATCAAAGGTATAATTGAAAATATTTTTATCCTTAGTGATGACCCTGTAATTGTAACCCTACTGATAAAATTGTGTCTGCATTAATAGAAGACCTTATCCAAATTAGTTGTAAATTCATATTAAACTTGTTTCACTTTCTGTCTGAAGATCAGAGTAAGTATTCTTTCTTGATTTAATCAGAAAGTTCATTTTTTAAAAAGTTGCTTTTTTTAACAATAAAATTACCACACAACTTCTTGGTTTCCAGTTAAATTGGAATGATATTTAGAGGAAAGCATTAATTAAAGTAATCAGAAATCGGAGGAGCCATTCCACTTGGCTGGAACACCTGGGAAATCAACTTCTTTTTTTAGCTCTTTCTGCCAAAGAAGGCTCTAGATCCCCTTTAACAGGTGGTGACTACCTGAAAACAGAGGTAGGTAACTTTCCAATGGATGGAAAAAAGTAATGAAGGAATAGCAATGTTCCAAAATTTATGGCTAATTTTCTGGTTTTTCTTGACTTCTTTGTTCCTGCAATGTTTCCAGAACCCTGTGCCTAATCACTAAAGACTGTTTATTTGAAAATGATGTGTTCGTTACACTTCTTTAAGAAGATACAACTCATTCTTGTGCTTAGCTGTTTCTGCTAATCACTTTCTGCTCTGCACCTCACAGCTCATTAGTGGCTCAGAATTACTGTGGCAAAGTCCCATCCCGCTTGTTTGTGCGTATTAGAGTCCAAAACCCCATGCTAATACAGTTCCCCCTAACAGCTGTACTTTCATAGTGAATTGCAATGAACTGCAGTTGGATAATTTTCTTCATAATCATTGTAGCTCCTCTGACCTAACGGATACTTGAATCTTCTTCCCCTTCCCAACTTGCTCATGGATACAGAACATGCAGAGAAGAATGGGTTAGACTAATGAAGACAAGAAACAAGTTCTTTTGTAGATTGAAAACTGTACCTCTTATAGTTAGCCACTGGTTCTCAGTCAGATTTCTTAGGAATGAACCAGATGTGAGGAAAAAAATGGGTTCAGAAAAGCTTCAGGTAATAAATAACCAGAATAGGCAAACTATTAATGTATTTAAAATCAGGGGGTTAATCTTTCTGTTTTACAGTATAGTTTTAAAAGAGAAGAAAGGTGTGAAGGAATAGGAGAAACACCAGCCCCATTCTTCAGGAGGTGAACTATTTGAAGTCTGCTCTTACCTACAATACCCAATAAGACCTTTCAAAATTGCATCAATAAAAAATGTATGGGAGCAGATATATTCTAAGGAGGATGGTCTACAATTTTGAGTTTAACCAATGCATCACATTGAAGTTATTGTTTGAAAATAAATCAGACTTCAAGTTTTGCAATCAGTGTTTTCTTAAGCACTCTGCTGGGTTCATGAAGTTCTAAGGATGAATCTTTGATATATTTTCAATATAAGAATAGCTTTTAATGAATTTTCCTCATAATTTTTTTTAAAGAACATAGAGTGCAGGAATTTTTATTGTTGCCGTGTCAAAACCTGCCATCAACCCTAATGAAAAACCTGTGTATATATTGATTTTTTGCTGCAGACAATAATTCTAAGAGGAATTGCTAAGTGAGGGATGGAGAGGACAGGATAAATAGCTGGAAGACTTATAGATACTGAAGGCCATCTATATTTATATCGGTCTTACATCTTTGCCAATCAGATCCTCCTGATTTTCCACAATGCCCCAGGGAGCTATGCCGATGGTGCAGATCTTCCCTCGAGATTTTGAGGCATGATCTTTCAGGGCATCTCCAACATGCCGAATGACCCCTGGCAAAGAAACAGCATAAAACAGAAATTCATAATTATGTCTTTTTTGTTCATTATCATATGGATTTAGTATAGACTTGTTTTTAGGGAATACCTATGCCTACCCTTACAATTTAGTAAAACTATGAATACATTCCTGTTTATTATAATTAGAGTATTTCTGTGAATCCATTTTATTGAATCCAAAAATTAATAAATGAAGTTTTAAGAAAAAAATACACAGCTCTAGAAAGAAGAATAGAAATGCTGACGGTTGACTGCAGCTTACTTATCTGCACTTGTGCTTACATGTGCATGCAAGCATTTGTGTATTTCCAAGCACAGAAGGAAGCATAGGAATTAACTGTGCTCCCCACTCCCCAACTCCCTCAGAAGTGCAGCTTGTACACAAATGCTCCCATCAAGGATGGAAATGTGAAAACATCATTATGCTACTCTGTGATGAAGCTATTTTGCCACTCTTTCCGAACAAACTCAGTAACCTGAGATAGCTTCCAGCAGAGTATTAGAACCCACCCTGGGAATCAGTGAGAAAACAGAAACTAGTACAGAGAGAATGACTGCTCCAAGCATTCTTCCAAGTGCTTCTTGCTTGCCCTAGACCAGCTTTGGCGGTCTTTCAGTGGTACCTCTGTGCAAAGGACAAGTGTCATTCCTCCTTTCTTTTAATACAATAATCTTTTGAAATATGTCTATCAACAACTGTTTTTAGGACGTGGCTGCACCGAAGCAGACCCGTTGTTTGCTGCAGATATTATCTGATTCTCAGTTACTGAGTTTCCGTATTGCTCAAATTTCACAATTTCATGGTGACTGGATAGAAATTACAACAGTCACACAATTGTTATGATTTTGGTTGTAGTTTTCTGAACTGTAAATGACCCAAGTAAGAAAACTCCCCACAACCTAACAGATCCTCTAAGTCATAGAGTCTAGTATTCTTCCTGTGGTGGAAAGTTTAAAAAAAACCCAACCTTGTACCTGCCATGAGCTAAAGCCCAAAGGTTTTAAAGCAGAAAATCTGTCCAGACTGCAAAATTTCCTGCTATTTAGAATAATCAACTTTCAGCATGACATGAATATTCAGAAAAACAGCCATGTTTATAGCCAGGTATGCACTGTCTCTCCCACATCACTGATTCTCAGTCCAACAGCAGTTTTTCAGGACTTTTAAATTATAATTTTCCTAAAGAGAAACCAATTTAAAAATTCATCTTCAACAAAAGAGACTGTATTAAGAAATTCTCAATTTTTATGATTTCACAAATAATTTTCAGCTATGCAGTTTGAAAACCTAGTCCTGGAGCAATCGACTGCTTTGCTCCAGAAATTAAAGACAGTGAAAGGTTACTGATATTTCAAAACTGCTTCTGGAATTATATGTTTTTAAAACAGCAGAGAGTCACTTGAACTACATTTTTTTGTCAAGTTTGTTTCTGATTACAGGAAAAAGAGTCCTTTTCAACAGTATTTACGATGACTTTCCTGGTACATTTGCATTGTTTTGGCATTTGCAACTATGATGATTTGAAAAATGGTAGGAAGCAGTTGTGCATTTGCCAAGTGTTATAGTCTGTCCTTTAAAAAAAAAAATATCTGTAGTTTGATTTCTACAGTTGCTGTGGTAATCCACTGCATGAGGTGTACTACATGTACATTTTTCTGATGTACTTTTAACATAAAATTTACATCTGTCTTTGCCATCATCACGACAAGAGTATCTGACAACTAATATTATTACCACCACAGGGCACAGATCAACATTAACCTGATTTTATTCCTTCTTTTGAAGAGAGGTGGGGCATATTACATTTGCATCTATTTATCTAACAGTCCAAACATTTCTCTTCTTTGCTTTCTTCAGGCGTCAAGCCTGCCAAAGTTCAGAAAGTGTTTGGATCACACTCTGAGACACATGGTCTGATTCCTGGGGCTCTCCTGTGCAGGGCCAGGAGCTGGACTCTGATCCTTGTCGGTTGCTTCTAGCTCAGCATATTCTATGATTCTGTGCTACTTGTATAGCTGCTGTGATAAAACTGAATATTGTTTTAAATTTGATGTGCTCTGGATACCAAGTCCAGGACATCTATTACGCATTTATATTCAAACATGTAGGAGTTGCTCCAGAATGCACCGAAATTAACACACAATAGAATGATTACATTGTTTTCCAGAGACAGCAAGAAGATACACTCTTACTAAAGTAAAAAAATTATAGCTTTGCTACTGCAGCAAATGAGAGTAACATAGGAATTTACAAGCTCATGTCCTAGCCCAAAACTTGTTGCAATTCTCTCTAGCAGAACTTCTTCCACTTTTCCCTGAATCTCTCCTCCTTTCTGCCTCCTTTAGGGAGGGTAACAAAGATGTCAGTGCCAATCTTTTTGTCTAGGAACCTATGTTTTGCAGCTTATTCCCAAAGCATACATGCTGTCGTCCACTAGCAGAACTGGGCCAGCCGCTATCTCTAGGACACCTGTTTGGTGTATTACAGATGCTCTTTGACTAGAAATGGCAGATATCCCTCTTGATGAAAATGCAATAGCAAAAAATTAGGTTGATCTCTCTACAAGTAAGGAAAAAGTTTCACAACACATCAAAAACCCAGAACTTTTTTCCTTTAATAATTTGGGTCACCTGATTAAATAAAATAAAGGTCCTTTCTGGATGAAAGTGTTTTCAGTTTTGTAAAATAAGAGTTTGACGACTTTGATTAGTAGTCCTTCCCTGCAGCTTACAGTTGATCTTACAAAGTCTTCCTTGGTGATATACTAGTACAATTGCCTCACAGGAGGGTTTATTTTCAGCTCCACAGTGTGCTTTTCATAATTAGCAAACTTTTTATTCTGTTTTATACCAGCTGCCAGGTTGGTATGAACTTGGCATTTTCTTGTTTTCATATAGTACAGGAATTACTAATAAAATAAAACACAGAATGGCTTTCTAATCCCATCATTCTTATTTTTTCTTTTTGTGATGAAGTCTCCTAGATGCCACTGTGCTTTTATTTCAATATTGCTCTTACCTGTGTTTACTCCTCCAGTGAATATCCATGCTCCAGTTGTCATAGCAGCCTTAATAAGGCCTTTTCCAAAGACTTGCTTGAGTTTTGGCTGAAGTTCAAAATTCTGAAGGCCCCCGTGCACAGAGATGAGAAGTTTGGGGAGCTCAAGTTGCCACTCTTTGGTCATCAGATGCAGAAGGAGGTCAGGCTTTGTGTCAAAAGACACACGCACATACTGCAGAAACAAGGGCAATAGTAGAGAGTAGAGAAAAAAAGATTGGTTATACCCACTGGTTTCTAATGTATGTGATCTATGTCCAACAGATCACTGAAAAAAGGCAACCTTTATGACAAAAACAGTAACTAATTGCTAGCCTGATGATAAGTTTCCTAGTTAGAAAACTAGGAATAATGGAACACTTGCAATTCACAGGCTGCATAATTTTCTTCATTTAGGAAATTAAGACATTGACTGTTTCAAAATCCTTAGCAATGCTTGAAAGACTAATGTCTACAATTCATAAACACAAAAACTGGACGAAGAATGTTAAGAGGTCTACCAAAGATGACTTAGGTAGTCAGAGCCACAGCTGTGTATTTACTTGTACCTCATTTTCAAATTAATGAAGTCAAACCCTCAAAAGGTAAGAAAAAACAGAAACAAGCTCAGTTCTTCAAGCACACATAAGTGTAAACTGAGCAAGACTATTAAACTGGTGCTTTTCAGATGAAAGAATGTACAATTGAACTAAGTACAATTTGTAAAGGTTCATGATCTTGCCTTACAAGATCCTAAAACTGCTGTGAAACAAATTAATGCATTTCCAGTTGCTGGCTGTTCTGTGCTATGTGTGCAGCAATTTGTGCCACGGGAGATCATGCCCATCTGTGTGTGCTCAAAGATAACAACTGCCTTCAAAATTTCTACAGCATTACCATGTCGCACAAATACGTGTCTCTCTCTCTCTCTCTCTCTCTCACAAGCCTTTCTCCTGCTCCTTCTGTTGCTATTTCACAAAACCTGTGACAGGGCAGGTAATAACTTTTTTGATTTCTAGTTACATAGCAGAAATAGGAAAAAATTCTTTCTATAGCTGCTAAGATCTGAAAGGATCCTCTTAATAAAATAAAATAGGTTACAGAAAGCACTCATCTGTCAAAATTCTGATTGAATCAATGCCTGTAGAGAAACTTCAGCAGTCTTTCCCTTGATGGGTTGTCATCACAGACATCAGGTGTATACTCCTTTCAGCCTGGTATACAGGCTTTCAGCCAGGCTTTCTGCCTGAGGAATACCTAGTTCTAACTTGTTGATTGTAACATGCCAGGTAGTATAATATCCATACATATTATGTAACCATTTTGTCCCTTTTTGACATGTCCAGTCAGTATTTCTAGCCAAGAGTTTGTGTTTTTTTTTAGTAATATCATAAGATAATAAAGTGGATTCCTTTCTAGCTGAATAAGAAATAAGGACTTGACATTTTCCAGAGGAAACTGCTAATAGACAGGATTTTTTGCAAGAATGGGTTGTTGCTCAGGGAACATCCATTGTTAACATTTCTGGAAGCAGAAGCCTGTTTGCACAATTAGTTGGGGGAGCACAGGCCAACCGAAAGCTGAGCAAGAACTTGGGAATGTACATTCACCCCTGTGCAGCAGTAATGTTCTCTGCAGCAGCCAGGCAAACCCACAACAGCTACTGGACATAGAAAATGCAGTATTCATGTCTGTCAAGCTGATTAATGAACTGCCTTCTAAGTAGCTGCTCAACCAATTTCCAGTGTGGGATAAAATCTTGTATGGCACTTGATCCCACTGACCAGATTGAGACATTAATAGTTTTTAAATTGGGATTTGAGGGTTGTCAAAGTTTTAACACACCAGAGAGGGCATAAGAAGAATGATCCTTATTCCCTTTTTAATGTCTTAAGGGAGATCTGAGGTTGCAAAGGGCAACTGGAGGCATTCATAACCAACATCTTTCATGGGGCCTACATGAAAACTCTGCTGGTCAAACTTGGAGTCTTTGGTTTGGAATCACTGGTACCTTACTCTATTTTTTGGTGGACAGACTGTGAGTCTTAAAAAGATAATTAAGGTGAATTCATACTGGCAATGACCATAAAAATATGTGAAAAACATGCCATTGCATCATCTGGGATGATACTAAGATGAAGGCACAAATGGCATCAGATGTGTATTATCTAACCTGGACAGTGATTTTTTTTTTTTGGATTCTTCAGTGTTTTTTTTAATACCTCAAAACGTGTGATTTCACTGTCCCTACCTTCTTAAGTCTATGTATTACTCTTCTTATACATTAAGACCTCTGAATTCCAATAAATACAAATCTACAAGGTGAAGCAGAAAGTTAGAAGTATTTTCTTGCATTTATTTGAAATGTAGGCATCTTTTACTAGAAACAACTGCTTGCTCTGCAGGCAAACCCCTCTATATTTAGGAAAATTTTACTTTACAAAGTGGAAATTTAAGGAAAAATAAATCTCTAAGGTTTCTTTATGTAAATTAAAATTTACATCAACAGAGGTAAGATTTACTGGTTTAGAAGTTTTTGGCAATGGTGCCAAACATGATTTTTTCTTCTGTTCATAGCATTCAATTTTTATGACTATTTGAAAAATTTTTGCTCTTACAGAAGCAATTTTTGGAAATTTTGGAATACTTGAAATCACTCTTTTTCTATTACTTAACATGTTAGCTAGTAACTAGAAGAGAATTCTTCCGTCCTATTTTTATGAATCACGCCTTTACAGCCGTTTTTGTCCATAATAAAAATTAGTTTCTTCCAATACCGTAACAGAATATTTAGCCCTATCAATTTTTGCTTAGATTGTTAATGAGTATTTCTGCTGTTCCTGAATTGTCTTGTGATAGCCTCTGGAGGCAGATACAAAATTTAGATCTAAGCCAAACCACTATGCTGCTGTGCTATGAAATTCCATGCCTGGTGTACCTGTCAGCTGTAGAAACTCTCAGCTCTAATGGGAAATTATTTAGCCCTTTCTTTACGGGAGAAGTATATGGATAGGATGCAAGAATTCAGTTTTCATGTGTCAGCAAAGCAGGGCAAGCTAGAAAGCAAAAGTACAGTTCTGGATCACTAAACTTACAGGCTGACCTGACTGACATCAACACAGAACGTGAAATGACACAGCATCAAGCTGGAGCTGTAATGCCCATTTGATCCCTAAACTAGTACAGTAGTAGTCAGCAAGAGTGCATGTGTTGCCAACTGTTGCTTCACTTTTTTTGTCATGTGTTCTCTACAACATACCTGTGCTCACCATTAATCAAACAGCCAGACACTTCCAAGTTCGACTCCAGTGCCCTAGGGCAAAAGTAAAAGTTCCCGAGAAGTAGAATTTCTATTCGTTACTTAGGCACAGCTGTCTCATTAAAGTACTTGGTGAATGATTGCAGATGAGAGTATCAGTGAATAAATTAAAGAGACTCAGAATTCTGTTGTATTTCTTAAAGTAAAACTATTCAGAAAACATTTTGTGACCTGCATTCTTACGTTGTTCCTGTGTTTCCTTCTTCGTAACTTAAGTATGTTTCTATCACTACAGATATGTCTTGAAATTAAAGACTGATTGCCTCAAAGTGTGATCCTCACAAAAAAAAAAATTAAATATAATTCTCACTGAATTCAACAAAAAACCTGTTACTTAGACTGAAAACAGATTGGTTCTATATAAGTTATTTCTTCTTAACACCTTAAGGCCTAATCTAAATTCCACAAACACTCAGTGAAAGAACCCTTATTGATTTAAATGGGCTTTGGATAAAGATTTTTCTGTGTTATTTCCCCTTTTTCTCCATGTAGAACACTGTCTTTTAAATTCTGTAAATATTTTTAAAGAATTAATTTACTATCACAGAAATAGTATTTGCTGCCTTTTCATGGTTTATGCAAGTTATAGGATTATCTCTTTTTTCCTCTCAAAACCCCTGATGATTTTAGGCATCCTTTTTATACAGTTTTTATAAAACTCAATGCATTTTAAACCAAGAAAAATACCTTTTTCTGTGACTGATTTCCAAATGTCCTTAATAAAGTTTTAAGGACCTGAATATTAGCAATTTTGTCCAAATAACTGTTAATGTTCATTGGAATTTTCTACTGATGTTCTTTCATGTTTCCATGCACCATAAGAAAAGTTAAGCAGATAACACTGATGTAAACTTCCTTTCTTTTGCAGCTGCAAACTTATTTTAGGATTTTACTCTGCATATGAAATGTATCATTGAAATGCATTCATCGAGGAGGAATCTATTTAACTCACCAAAGGCTTTTCAAACAGCCATCTTCCATTTAACTCTGAAAACCCATGATGAAAGAAATTTTAGTTCTGTAAAGAGCAATCCTTTAAAGAAGTTTATAGACGATCCCACCAATTAATGAATAGGCCCAGCAATTAATGAAAGAATGTTAAGGTTTTTTGTGTATGTGTGTGTAAAGACAGATAGTGTATTAAAAAAAATGGGTTTAGTTTGGTCACAAACGCAGCACAAAATGCATCACAGCAAGATTGTCTTAATTGTTACACTGATGAACAGAATATACTTAAAAAAATTCAGAATATTGGTCATAATTGGAATGGAATCACTTTAGTTTGATTATTGCTTTCTGACTTAAAAAAATGCTAGTACATATTTAGATGAACATGTTACTTCTTAAACTGCAAAGAGCCAACTAGTGCAAGCAGATCATATTTGATTAACTTTCCCATATTTTTTTCAATTTTACTTGCAAAAGCTATTAGTAAAATTTATGTATACCCACATCCCTCTCACATCTTTTTACAGGTGTTAAATTCGAAAATCTGCTATAAAAACAAAATAAATGCCAGCAAGCAAAATTGTTAATTGCATTTCTTACATATTAATGGGATGAGTCACTTGTAAAGAAAATATGAGATTGACAGAGATCTAAACACCACAGGATCATGATCATCTGTGGTTACATGAAGACTGAAGGAAAGGCCTTTTTAGTAACTGATCTTGTTAACCAGTGTTACCTAAGCTCAGCTATGTGTTTCTATGTAATTTCCTGCACAAATTATTGAGCTATTCACATTATTGATTTAAGGAGGATAGTGCAGCTGCACTGAAGATACTTTAACAACTCCGCAGCATTAGCAAAAGTCATGCTGTTTGGGAATTTTTGTTCCATGTGACTGTGGAAATGAAATTAATGGCCCAGTCAGTTCTATTGATAATATGTAAGCCTACATCTTTGCTGTTTTGTTCCAAATCTATTCTATTATGATTTCAGTATAATTTTCATTTCCACAGCTAAAGATCTGATTGTTATTGTCTGGTGGCAACTGATATAATATTGTATCATGAAAAGTAATTATACTTAGTATACATTTTGTATTAAAATCTAATTCTTTAACTTCAATGGAGAAAATAATTATCTGTCAATTTTACATGCACTAATCTGTTCCATTAATTGACTCCTGGTTTTCCGATTATAAATCTGAGGTTATGGTTCCTATTAACAAACCCCACCTAATTCTTTGCAGTCTGATTCAGAAAAAATTAACAATTTTGCTGTTAGTACAGACCAAGAAAATACTGCTCAGTTCGGTGTTTCCCTTGCTTAGTAATTGTAATATGTGGGCATCCATTTCAGAAAATAAAATAGAGAATAGGTGGAAGATTTAATGCCAAATTCTTCCCTTGAGGTTTTCCTTGATTTGGTCAGCTTGCCAAATCTTGCTGCTTTATAAGGTTATTTTATTAGCCAGTAGGCACAATATAAACCTGCCACGACTGTCATCAAAATCCAGCTTTCATTCCATATTGTTATTTGGTAGCCAGTACCTACAAAAGAACTAACACATTTTTAGAAAGGAATAAATTTATCATGTTTTCTCCCCTTTATCTTTCTTCCCCTATCCATGCTGATCAGCTGCTCTGTGTTTGGATTCGAGAATGTACCGTCAAACAAGAATATTTCGAAGTACTATTATGTACTTGTTCCTTATTTTCAATATAATGTCTCCTTTTTCCTTCCTCTGCTGGCAAAGTTGGTTGGTTTCTTTGATTGAGCAAACTCTTGGCTTCAACAGAAAGCTTTTGATTTGTTAAGTTTTAGTTATTATAGGAAAGACCTAGTACCCAGTAAATGCAAAGATAGGAGTTTAATTTTCTAATAATAAAACTGCAACAACTAGTTAGGCAGCTTTTTGACTACAGTTTACCCTAAAATAATGTTTGGGTCTGAAAATACAAACACAAGGATATCTTCATGCTGCTTTCTGTGGCAAACACATTATAAAAAACTCTTTAATCTGTTTCCATTTAAATGGTTATGCAAGCCTCCTTATTTGCATTTTGGTCTAATGAGAGGTATTTTTCTCACTGGTGGTAAGCAAGCACAACACTGATTCAAGAGATATTTACTGAATTATTTAATTTGAAGAACTTTTCTCACTAGTGGGATAATCAAATTTCTGGAGATTTTACAGATTTTTTTAATTAATGAAGAATTTAATTTTTTCCCTGTTTTGAGTGGGGTTTAATGATTACAAATAGATGGCAGGTGCAACTGTCTTCCTGATTCTAGTCTGTCAAAATAAATCTGGAGTTTTTCCAGCAATAAATTAATTGTCTGTATTCATACCTAAGTTTTAACTTGTTATTTAGATTTCTCAGATTTTAAGTCCCTTTTTTCCCTTCTCTTTTTTTCTTTTTTCTAAATTGTTCATGGTTTCACTCCTGACTGCACTCTGTGACAATGTTTTTCTTTCCTTTATGCTGACTTCCAGTTTTATCTCCACAGTTTCACCTCAATTGCATTTCTTTGAGCACACAGTACATATCTTAGAGCATGACCTGTCTCTTCCAGCACTATGCCAGGACATCAGAATCCCAGCAAAGATCAATCCTCTAGGAGTATTGGTGTCAACAGCTTCCCTAAAACCTTCATCATTTTTTGGGTCTCCAAGACCACTTTTGTCTGGGCAGGTCTGTTTATTGCTTTATAGCTATCTTCAAGAGCATCGCTGAAAAAGTTCTAGTGATTATCCCTTCTCATAAACACAGATTCTATGCAAAGTATCCATATATGGTTAATAACATTCACTACTGTATCTCTGGATCTCTGGCCTTGCAGATTTTTAGGTGATTGGTTATCAATTGAACATATGATGTCTGTGATACTCTGAGAGAAATTACCTAATTTTCTGTTTCTTGGTGCAGCAGTGCTTTCTTTCTTTTATCAAAAGAAGCCATCCATCTGCACAAACAGAACCATCCATTTAAGTAGTCACTCCAACAACAGCACCTGTGTACACATCTGAGGAAAATATTCTGCTCTTGCTAGCACAGGACCTGAGATTTTCATTGTCTCTAATCTCTGTTCTTTATGACAGATCTGAGACACCTGTTGGGAAGAATTCATGCACAGAAGACAGTACTGGATTGCTGGGCAGGTTATTCGGCAGAGCGCCCAGGAGTTCAGCGTCTGCCCTCACTGCCAAAGCAGTGTATTGGCCATGAAGTGCTAGGCACAAACTCACCTGTCGTTCCCAAAGATCCAGGTTCTGCAGTTCAGATAGGGTCAGAGAGATTCTTCCTTTAATGTAATATTACATAGGAGAAATACATGCATGGGTTAGTGTGTGCTCTGGAAAGGTCTCTCCAAGTTAGTGGAGCAAAGCCTTCAGATCAATACACTTTGGTATCACTCCATAGGGATGGAGAAACTTCTTGCTCAAGGGATTTCCTAGTTCTTAGACTAGACATTTCCTGGGGCCTCTTACTTCACTGAAATATGAACCATGAGTCTAACTGGTCTATCTTCTGATACATGTCTGGAGGAATATTAAAAGGAATTTGGTATGTTTAAAATCTGTCAGTTTTGCTGACACAGCCAGCAATGGGAAATCATACCTGAATTAAAAAATTATTCAGAAAAAGAGGGATGAGTAGCCACTAGAATAAAATTAAGACAGCAGCACATTAATGTGTCTTCAGCCTTCATAAAGGTAGGTCCTCTTACACAGTGCTCCAGCTCTTACAGTTAATTTTGTTCACCCACTCATAAGAACATACATTCCGGTCTTATGCTCAATAATACTTTAGCATGAAGTTAAGAAAGAATTCTGTTCATTCTTTATGAATGCTTACTTTTATCTAGCAGCATTATTTATCTAAGAGAAAAATACAGTTACCATGGCTTTATTGGAGTGGCCCCCTCCTTGGAACTCAATGGTTCCAAAAGCGTCCGTCGGGCTGAGCTGCGTGTGCTTGCTGATGGACCACTTCTCCGACTGGATGTCATTGCGAGTAAGCCTGGTTTCATTTTTCTCATTCTGAGTAACGGAGGCGCTCGGAGGCTGTCCAATGTGTTGACCTGTTAGACGCCCACAGCAACACCTATGACATTACACAAACAGAAAACCCAAGTCACGTGCGTGTATAAACTAAACAGGAAAACAAATTACAAAAAGAACCCAACCCCTTTTCAAATCTGCTGACTCCTTTCCCGAAGCCTTTGTGTATGGAAACAATATAGTACACATATTACCTTTTTTTCTTTGTCTTGTTTACTTTGGACTCTCCTATATTTCAAAAAAAGTCATGCTTTGTTCTAAATATGTACAAAAAGAAATTAAAGAACACCTTCTGCTTTCTTCAGGTAATATCAGGACAAGTGATCAGCTTTTGCATGGATTAGCATGTATTTTAAATTGCCAGTCTAATGCATCTACTTTCTTTTGACAGTGTGGTGTGTCATGCATCCAATTTAGGTAAATATTCAATGCACTGAATATTGAACTAAGAAGATAAGAAAATTAAACACAGATGCTAATCCTCCCTTGATTTATCTTTTTTTTTATGAGGTAAGTTTTGAAATGTAAACTAATAATTCCCATAGGAATCCATCACTCCAGAGGTAATTCAACTACCTTCTGAACATGTAAGTTTACAAAATATTTATATCCATATCCCCTGTATGAATATATATAGACACAGAGACTTTTTTTCAATCAACTTTCATTTTTCATAGCAGTAACATGCAATTACCTATGGGGGTCTTTGGTGCTGGGTATGATATGAACACATTCTCTCTTGTAAAATGCTCTTTCTATCCATGATTTCTGTGCCTAAAAAAGACAAAGGAAATACCTTGAGCTGTGTTTGCTTATTATATACAACTTACCGTACAACTGTAGAAAAACTTCAAGCGTAAGAGAAAATTGCACTGACTCTTCAGCTAAGCAGGGCATATTTTGCAGAGAGCAAACATTCTGTTAGAAGTATGGTTCCCTTCCAGAGCTAAGGACCCAACAAAAGCTTTTAATAATGTTCTCTTATTCACTAGCCCAATGACCTTGATGCTGTCACCTATATTCTCATAGCAGAGGAAGGAATCCCTGGAGAAGAATCAACTCAAACTCTAAGCCTTTCTCCATGGCAGAAAAGACCCTACACATATGCAGTAAAAACCCCTCTGTTTCCATGCCAGCGATACAACTAAGCCAGATTTAACTAAAAAAAACCCCACAACTGAACCAACCAAACCACCCAATACATTTTTACACAAGCACTGAGAGTGCTGTTTAACACAGAGGCAGAAACTACAGTTTCTACGTGGACAACTTAATTAAAAAGAAAAAAAAAGAGAAAGATCTGTTTCTGAAACAAGACACAAAAAATTTTAATACTTTGGAACAGATGACTGGCAGGTAGTCTCTAAAATAGTTCAGTGAAGCTATGGTTGTTCATAACACTCAAGATCGTCCATCACTTACAGAAAAGCAAGAAATGTCCCTCAGCATTGTCTTAATTGTCAGATTCACAAGAAATCTTTTTAAACAAAAAGAGGGATGGGTAGGAAAGAAAAAGGGAAAAGACAAAAACAAACACAAAACAGGAAAGAAGAGACTTTCATAGTTCTGAAATATTTTTAATTATCTAGGAAATCCTCACTCCATATAATATGAGTTCTGGCAAGCTCCCTAGAACATTGACAGAGATAGAATTCTTTTATTTCTTTTAATAAGGAAATGAGTTGAAGCTTTCCTTTGAAAATTCATTTAAAACAGATTAACATAATATGTTTAAATAATAAAATTACCCACTGAACTGCACAGCATAGACAGTACTATAAACTGTGAGCTATGTCAAAATTATCTGAAAATTAAGTAATGTGAAATGAAGTTTAAACACTTTAAAGGAAATATGAGCATCTAGCCTCTATGAAAAGAGAACATTTGAAATTGCCTATGTAACATTA
Source organism: Corvus kubaryi (assembly GCF_017639235.1). Taxonomy (NCBI): domain Eukaryota; kingdom Metazoa; phylum Chordata; class Aves; order Passeriformes; family Corvidae; genus Corvus; species Corvus kubaryi. The sequence continues at coordinate 5,004,739 of NW_024582075.1, forward strand.
CCTAGCTAACTGATGTTACCTTTTATTATGTAAGAGTATATAAGTATATAAGTAAGGGTATGTATGTATTACTTTTACTAACTAAAGCTACATCACTATCTAATGTTACCTTCTTGTCAATTCAATCTGTATCTCATTTTCCATGTTTAAAACCAGAACCCTCTGCTTCTGAAACTTGTGAAAATCACTGTGAACTGAAGAAATTTCATGGAGTCAGTGAATGTCACTAGCACAAACTATAAAGTACCACAACAAGAATTTCTAGCTACATCTACAACTTACCAGTCCCAATATATAGAATTTATTCTTTCGCTTTTTACACAGAAAATATTTCTCTGCTGGTTCTAGTGGTTACTGGTGCTATTTAACAATATTTTATCCTTGGTTTCCTTGCTTTTTTATTTAAAAAATCTGCTAGACTTCATATTTTGCAGGCATAGCAGATACCTAACATCACTTTTACAATCAGAAAAAAAAGTCAGTTAAAACCATTAAATAAAACTGTATTTGGCTGATCTTTCTCATGTTAGCAAACAGAAGTTTAATGTGTTACAGAAGATTGGGCAAGATTTGTTTTGTTTAAACAAAATATAGTTAAATAGAAATTCTGAAAGCTAAAGAAGTTTTACTTTACCTAAGAGAGACTACCTTGAGGTTTAATTTATTATAACTTCTAAACATCCTTTATTAAACATATTATTATTTTCATACTTTTCTGCAAACAATTTACCTGGTGAATTTCCTAGCTACACAGAACTATTGTGTCTTTTCTAAAGGTGTTCACTAGCTAAATTTATCTCAAGATCCAGTACAAAAAGGTGTCATAACAGGTACCTCACTGAAACTTTTTCTTTAGGTATAAAAGCAAGCTTTCCTAACCCAAGAAATGGACATTTAAAATTTGTTTTCCTACTTTTCTCGTATTGTCTTTGCAAGCAGAAAAGAAACACAGCTACATTAAAAAAATAATAACAATAATAATAATTTTTATTTGAAATGTAATTTCATCACACTTCTTCGAAGATAATATTGCAAAAATAATAGTCTGGTTTAAAATCTCCTTTATTCACATCAGGAAAATATACTTTCCAGTTTTTAGATCTCCAACAATATACTATTCTACCTGGCAGAGGTGTGATGACAAAATACGTGACTTACTAATCTCACAATTCCTTGTCCTTCCAAATTTAAAAGAAAGCATCTGGTTTCACTGCCCCAGTTATCTTTCTGCAACAGATATAATTTGAAATGAACTATAAAGTTCAGAGATATAATAAATTATGTTACTTGCTGTAGAGTCTTCACAACAGAATAACTTCAGGAAATCAACATATTCATAACTAAACTGTCGGCATTAAGCTCTTACTTATAATGTGAATTAATAAAGTAATAAAAAGTTTAGAAAACGACAGCAAAGTATTTTCAAAACTAGTAGAGCAAGAAGCTTATCTTCTCTTTCTCTTCTTTCATAAATACTCCTTCAGTAATGGTTAATAAGACAATTTAAAGTCCACAGTGAAGTCATAAAGTACACGCCATACTTGAATTTCCTTTATTCACAGCTTAGTTCTCTGGGTAAGTCTCTCTCTTGATTAACCTTGCTGCAAAGTCCCACCAAAAACATTTCATTTCTCTCTTTTCTTTACCTGAGCATCAAACTTGGTGTTTAAGGCTGTCCCGGAGCAAAATCAGTTGCCCACGTTTCGGCAGGGCCAGTCACTGCTAATAACACATTTGCGCCTGGCCCCCGCACAAGGCGCTTGCTCTGCCTGCGGCGCAGCGATGTGAGAGCCAGCACAGCCCTTGCACCCATTAGCTGCTTGGAATGTGCTGCTGTGGGATTAGCCTTGTTAAGGGCTCAGTGGGCACTCACCCGTGGCCCTACACCACCACTTGGTTTGAACATCTAATCTGACGCCAAAAGAAAAACAAATCCCTTGAGAGCTTGGATTTAACAGGCACAAGCCTTGATGGGCTTTTTCCCCCCTCTCTTCTTTGCCCCTGAGAAAGTGAGGTGGTCAAAGTGTGATAAGATGCTCTGAGTTCTTAAGTTTGACTCAGGAAAACCAATCCATCAAAAGAAACACTGTACTAAACTGGAAAGAGCTTGAGAACACAGGAGAAACATAATCTCCAAAGAATGAAAGCAGTGTGTTTATTGGGCAACTGTGAGAAATATATACACAGTTGAAATATATTGCAATTAAACAACAATGGCATTTTTCCAAAGAAACTGGGGTCTTGTCACTGTTTCCCTCCACAATTGATGCACTGTATATATAACTTTTCATAATCACAAACCTTTGTTTTCCAGAGACAAGCAGCTGCATTGTTTTCATCATAATTAAAAGTTGGTAACTTAAACCAAAACTTGAATATTTACAAATCTGGGGACTCCTTTTTACTGTATCCTCTTGATATTAACACTGATGAACAATCTTTTCATATGAACACCACTTTAATTATCCTTTTAGTATCCAGCAATGACATATGTTTAATTACTTCAATAGTTTTCAAGATATAAAGTATTTTTTCTCTCACCTCCCCACCACCACTATGTTTGCATTAGTTCCTCTCAAATCCTACATATGCCTACATCCCTGCCTTTCCTTATCATTAAGGGTGCATCTAATGCATGAAAAATATTCTGTCCACCCTTGCTAAAGATGAATACACAAGCACTAAACTGTTCTGCATGTGCATTAGCTTTGCTGGGCCCAGAATGGCCAAGGCTGAAAATATGCATCAACTTTTAAACTTCTTACACCATCACACATGGTGAAGAAGCTTCTGCTAGGCTGGCTAATCCATGAGATTGCTTTTGTCTCTTGGTTCCCTAAGTCTCTTTGTAAAATACACACATGCATTTTGTAAATATTAATGTATTTATTAAGTATGTAAATACACACACTCTCTATGTGTGTATATATACACATATACATAATTCTTTTCCAGCAAACCTGTGACCTGTGAGGTTTCTGAACCAGAGACCATGTGCTTATCTTGTGAGATCTCCTAAACACAGGATCGGACCAAAGACGGTCTGTGGAGAACAACAAAGGTGAAGTTGCAACCAAGAAAGCAGCTAGTAAACAGCTCCATAAGGTAAAGAGTATGATGGGGAGTCAGCAGGTAAAGACAGCTTGCGTTTTAACACTAGGGAATTTGGTTTGGTCGAGAGGGTGGCAAAAGAGTGAGGTGAAGAAAGGGAAGGTTGCATGACTGAGTTAACTGGTTAAAAATCTTAGCTGACTTTGAAGTGAAACTTCATCATTTAACCTTGATAAAATTATGGAGATTGATCCTGGATTCAGGTTTCAGCTTGCAAAGTAAGATGGAGCAGAAGCCACATCTTTTGTCTTAAGAAATCAACAAAAGAACCAATGGTGGTATTAACTCCTATATGCCACCCAGTAGCACTAGGATGTTTTATAGGTAGAGGTTTAAGTAGAGTTGGCATATACAACTCATACTACAGGTAATTACAACCGTCTGTGCATAGCTCATTTAAAAATTCATTAACTTAGGACTCTGTGGCAATGAAACTTCCAGTGCCAATATACTTCTGTATTTTGAGGAGTAATAAAGAACGAGCCAATACACACAGATAGCTGTTTTTTTCAATATGGTACACCTGCAAAACAGTCCTTCAGAGGTGGATGCTGCCTATTTCATGATACTAACATACACATTCTTTAAATTTTCAACCCAGCTCACTATTTATGAAACAAATTATTAAAACAGCAGTTAGCAATGAACTCAGTACTGATTCCTCATAGAAGGTGAGGGCGAATATGTAAAGACAGGTTTCCCTGGGGAAAGAGAGGTGTTAAAAGCCTTTCTCTGCTTTGCAGTGGGACAGAGCAGCTGGACAGGCAACAGAGTATTACCGAAGGAAATTACAGAGAGGGTTTAGAGGAGCATATGGTGACACAGCAGCATCAGTGCTTTTGCAAACTGATGTGATTAGTGTTCCTTAACCAAATGGGAACATTTACAAATCCCACTGTCTCTGAGTAACAACCCTGTATCTGTAACCTTCTATAGCTATATTAGCACAAAGGAAGGCAATGCTTCAGTATAACCTTATTACAAGGTGCACTTGGGACAAATTTCTAACCCTCTTTTCAACACTGTGCAATTATAAGCACTATAAGCACTTTTATGTCATTTTTGAAGCATTAGGAATTTACCTGTCTGGACATTAACTCAGGAATCATTGGGCTGTCCCAAAAGATTTCATTTTCTAACAGACATTTATTACTAGCAGCATCTTAGAGGTTGGCAATCTGGCCTTTACCCACTAGAGCTGTACTCATGTATGTTTTGTTCTTTTTCTAACAGGCTTCTTAAGCACTTTATCATTGGAGTTGTTACAAAAAACAATGCTGAATTGTCTTGAAAATCAAGTTGTATTCAGTACAGAATAGGAAGGCGTAGAATGCAGTCATTTATTATTACAGTATATTATTACAGAAATTATCTGCTAGCTTTGTTTACCAGATGTAATTTTTATACCATACTAAGAAGAAATACTTTTAAAATAATCATGAGCTTTTCATTCAATGGTTTATGATTTTAGTAATTATATCTGAGATTTTTCTTACTGCAAGGGCACAGAAATGAAAATGCTATGTATCTGCTAATGCTACTGTGCATACTGTGTGTTTATGCTTTATACAGACATTATATAGAACAAGCATATGTCATTATTATCCATGCTATTGATGAATTAACTGAAAAACTTAACAGGTATTTTAAAAAGAACTTGGGAGAGTTATTAGATCCAAAATTGGCATAGACATCTGGGTTCCTACAGGTCTCCTCAAGATCTGTAGAACTGTAAGGGGAAAATTTTAAAGAAAACGTTATTAAAATGAAGGGTATATTGTGAAGAACACTTTCAAAAAGTGTCTTCTTCATATGGTTTTTAGCATATGAAAGGAAGAATGAAGCCTATCAGCTTCATTTATGAGGTTTCTTCAGATACACATTTATGATTTCACCAAAATTGCTGTGAGTTTAAAGTTGTTTAAGCAAGCAAATAAACCCCTTCTTTTAAGAAAGCCTTACTTGATCAGATGATGGGTTTATTTAGACCTCTGTTTGGTCTCTACCAGTGTCATTAATAGGGGCTATAAAAAAGGGAAAACACATCAAATATGTGTAATACTTTCCCCTAAGAACTTCTCGGCTAACAATTATTTTCTGCTCATGGACTTCCTGGATAGTTGTGATTTCTGCATATTCTGTAACCCTTTGTGGTCTTTCTCCTACCAACTTGCCTGCTGATTTCTTGCAAACCTTTAGCATCCTTCACATCTCTCTCCTTGCTGCAGAAGGAAACACTTCCTTCGCTTTGTTTTGAATGTGACTCCTCATTGTTTCCCATTGCTGAGAGAGGCAGTGAACACTCAATTCCCATCCATCCTCTTCATACCAGCCATGGTTTTCAAGATACATTCTGATGTTGGTTTTTTTCCGATATTAACCATTATCAAGTATCTCCTCACACAGAAACCATTTGTTACCTTTTATCATCCTTGCTGCCCCTTTCCAAACCTTTTTCAAATTGATTCCGCCTTCTGGCAGGAATCAGAGCTGTGCAGAAATGGTGGACTGACGACAGACTGGTGTTGTGGCAAGTGGACATGCGGTACTTTGGTATCTATTTCTTGCCTAATAACTCCCATGAAAGATTGATTTTGTTTTCTTGACCACCACAACTGAGCACTGTGGTATACTTTCACAGAAGTATCTAGTTTAACCCCAATACTTCCCTTCAGAGTGGTAAAGAATTTACAGTATTAATGGTGAAAAACTGCTATAAAAATCAAGCTGTTTTAATCAAAATCTAACAGAGCAGTAATAAACCTATAGAAAGTTCTAATTTATGCCAAATGTATATTAAAAAATCATAATGAAAAATGCTACCATAGAAGTCTATAGCTGCAAATATATGGCTAGAAAGCCAAATACACAGGAAATATTTTTCTGCCACTCGGCACTGGCAGATTATTTATCTTTTAAACTACTAATCTTGTTTCTGGATTCTAAAAGGGTACAGCATTATTCCTAACTCTTCAAACTAAGGAAAGAAAATAACTTTCACATTAAGTAAGGTCTCATGCTGTCTAATAAAAATCGTGAGGTTAAAATGCACACGTAGGAGTTATGCACTGAATCTAATTCTGGTCTGAACTATTTGATTTCTAAACTAGTCATTCTACCCCATAAATGTATGACAGTTATAACACTGTCTGCTCTTTCATTAGATTGAGGTGGTTTTGTTAGCCACTGTGTGGGTGCTGAGCTCATGAAGGAAGTAAAATTAAATTGTACGTAACTGCATAAAAGGGTCTGAACGAATGAGGATTCCAGGATGGTCCCCAAGCCTAAACATTCAAGCGGACCAAATTTTTGTCCCTGTTCACATTTAATCTCATCTAACATCCCTGCAGTTACTCACAAGTCCCTCTTGAGCCCTCTGAATAATTCAGTCCCACAGGCATCCTTCGTCATAAGGCTTTGGTTGAGGCCACGGTTTCCCCACCTCCAGCCTTCCTAGGCACACCACATCAGATGTCCCCAGACTGTGGTAAAACTTCAACGAGCATCTCTAAGCTATTCTTGTAATTATCTTTGCATCAGATTCCTCAGCGTGTGCACACTGTGTTGGAAGCCTCCTGGATCACTCTTGCCATCTTACGCAAAACATGGGTACTAAATTGCACAAATCCTGCACAGATGCAGCTATTTAATTTTCTGGCCTATAACCTTAGAAAAATGGGTGTTTCTTATTTTTCTTTTCCCAATGCTTTATGCCCCAGATTTTACTGATTTCTGCCCAAGGAAACATCAAATAACAGAGAGATATGTTTGAGGCATGTGCCAAGCCCCATGTATTGTTTAGACTTTGATAGCCAAATGGTGGCATTGACAAGAGTGCTTTTAATGCTAACTTGTTTATACATGTTCTTTTCAAGAGATGGTGAACATATACTGAATTAAGTTACAATGTTTCTCTCTCATTTGCCATTCGAATTGCATTATAAAGAGCAGCTTCAAAATTTGTTTCAGATGTCAATTTTTTGTTATATGACCTGTTGTGACTTTGATTTCAGTGATATTAGAACTGAAAACAAATGTACTACTTTAGCTAACTCTTAAATATTACTGGGAAAAGCTTAACAAAAGATGCCAGTGATTTATCACTTGAAACAAAACTAAGTAAAATCTTAGCAAGTTTTGATGCTGTCATCAGATGTAAGGAAAATATTCCTAGCACATTTTCAAAATGGGTATTTTGACTTTGACTCAGATTGCTGTCTTTCACCAAACATGATGTTGAATGGAGGAAGTACAAACAAGTTTTTAGGCTTGAGAGTTTACATCCAAATCACAGCTATTACTCTGACATTAGTACAAAGCGTGAATGGAAAAGCATTCAGAAATATGATACTTAATGAGAAGTAAATGCTTTATTTTCAATTTTGTTGCTGGTACCTGCTCACATATGGTCAGAACAAAAAGGGCAGATGCATCTCAGGAAGAAGGCAGAAGCATCACTGAGCAGGGGAAGAGGGAACAGCCCTTCAGTCTCTGCAATAGCTCCTCCACCCAGCAATACAGCAGGTCTTTCCCCCCAAACCTAATTTTGGAAGGTTTGGATCCTTCCACACAACTGCATGAACAGCTCCTCCTCTCCATCCTCACCTTCCTTCTCTGCCTTGTCTGACACAACATGAAGGAAAATATTGGAGAATGTCCAGAGGTCCTTGACAGACCTGCTGCCATGCAACCTTTAGTGACCTTTGACTTTGGGCAGAAACCAAAAAAACCCCAAAAATGTATTCATTAAAAACATCTTATTGCCATTTGCATTAGCAAACACACAGCAAATCTCCAATAAACCTGTTTTTGAAAAAAGGAAACTCGCTTCCTGCAGTAAGTTTCATTTCTTTTAGAAAAACTCCCATGAAGTTTGGCATTATAGCATTTTATTTCCTAGTGATTTTGGCATTATCATATTTCAGAATTTTCATAATCTAGGCTTATCTGTATACTAAGCATTTTTCCCCGTTAAGTCCCAGAAACTGTTAATATTTGATTTTCCTGAAAAATATTTTCCAAGTTTCAATTGTCCACCTGATGCAATATTTTAGTCCAGAAAAAAAAAATAAACCAAAAAAACCAACAAACAAACCAACCAACCCCAAAACAACAACCCCCCAAAAACTAACCAAAAAAGCCCTCCCACTCCAAACAACCACAACTAAAGTATGATCTAATGATTAAGTTCCTGAATTAATCAGGAATATAGCAATAATATATAGATACATTTTTCTTACAAAAAGATGTTTTTATTATATTATCTACAGAAAATTTACATAACTGCAAACTATGAATTTCAAAATACAAGAATATGAGCATTTCTGAAGCAATAGGAGTGAATGATCAGTTTGAAACCCTGTCAAAGCCTGGTTCAGCTATTGTGAGCAGTGTGAGAAATTGTTTCCACTCGTTTTGCTTACACTTTAAACAACAATGCTGTTGTGAGGGAAGTGTGTGCAATTGTGTGATGATCCAAGCAACATATTTAAAATACCACAATCCAGCAAATCTGAAACACTTAAGACAGACCCTTGTAGAAGCAGAAATATTCTATACCTCTGACAAAATATTTATAGCATTACGTAAGTCAGTAGTTTTTCAAAAAAAGGTTTTAGATTAAATATTATTTTGTAACCTACATTGCTGCATCCATGTTAAAATCACTCATGCAAAAGCTAGTGGCATATTTATGGTTTTTTGATCATATTCAGCCCATAAGAATTCTATAATCATGCATACAGCTGTCAGGGTCAAGAGACAAGGAATTTTTTTTTTTTTTGGTCAAGGAATTTTCCTTATCTTCCTAGTATTTGTCAGTTAGAAACACAACTACATGAGAGAACTTGCAGGCCTTTTTCTACTACACTACGATATTTTTCATCCAGGTTGATGCTCCAGTGCTGATCACTGCTCCTTTACTGATCACTGCTCCTGTACTCCCCTTGGCAATGTAACTTTGCTTTTTCCTTCTCTTTGTCATCAGTCTATTCTGATTCAACTTCAAATGGAAAACAAAGACCACTGTGACTACTGTGACAGCTGTCAACTCTTCTCCCTCTCAGATGAAAGTAGTAAGGCTACCTGAACCAAAAGCCCTATAACATCCTGAAAACAGGAACATTTCAGAGAGATAAAATTAAGGAGTACCTAAGTCTATCACATTTTGAGCCCAATTTTATATAAGTGCAAGATTCAAGGTATTTTCTGCCATATAGCTCCATGTATACCATGATTATTTTTATTTTTCCCTGTGGACTATGCCATTTCAGAGGTTGTTCTTCAGCATGCACTTTCTTAACTGGCAAAGGACATAAAATCTTATAAGTTATATTCAATGCAAGTTATTCCAAATGTTCTGTGACTCAAGTAAAGAGTGTTTTTACAAGACTGTAAAAACACACCCATTTTCTAAGATGCACGTAATTAAAGTCTTATCACATTTTTTTCTTTTTGCACACACAAATCCATTTTTCCTGTTTTCTTCCAATGTTTAGTCCTAACTACGTAGCTTAAGCAAAAGCAAACACAGTTTTCTTTAATAATAAAGTGGCAATGACCAAATAAGATTTTATGAAGTTTCATGACTTTTCTCCAGGGTCAAACTAGAAGGAAAAGAACAGCCTTGAGACATAAATTCTTATTAAATCACAGGCTAAGAAAATAAGAAAGTCACAGGAAATATAAATTACATAAGTACTTCTCATGTTTCTTGTTTGATCTGACAGTGGGTCTTACTTTAAAAGGAATGTTGAAAAAAAAATCAGCTAGTATTTCTGTTTTTGTAAGTTTGCGACTTGGCTAAATCTGCAAAATTCTGTAAGGAAAAGACATGATATAAAATCTCAAGCAGGATTTATATTTTAAATTCTTGTGTAAGAAGTTACTTTGAAGGTGATCTATATCAAAATTTAATCATATTAACCATGCTGTGTATCAACATATAATTACTACCCACATTATAGATAACAGCAAATATTTCAGTGGATTTTGCATTATATTTTAATTTATGGAAGGAACTTTGTTTGATGTTTGAAAAGTTTACTGAAAGGCCTTCTTTCAGCTGTTCTGGCTTTGATTTAACAAGGTTATTAAGACAGTCCTACAGTTTCATTTCTAATCCTTGAATTAATATTAGGATTAGAATTTTATAGAGAACGTAGGTGGGCCTCATTAAATCTCAAATCCTGCAAATTCTTGCTTTTGGGCAAGCCACAGTTTCGTGACTTCAGAAAATTTGAAGGACTGGAGCCTAACAATGAGGAAAACAAGCCCCACGCTGTCACATTACTACCATACCTTCTTGTGCTTTTAGCCACAACAGGCGATTCTTTGTCCTAGTTTTGTTTACCAGCTCCCAGAAATGATATCAACAAAATAATCATTCTTCTTTGGTATGCAATAACTCCTGCAACTTTATCTATACATGTATAAGCACAAAACACAACTGGGGTGGAGGATCCCCACTGCACCAATGTAGAAGTAAACAGCAACATGAATACTCTTATTGAAGCTTGGGAAAGAGACTTGGACTCAAAGTCAAAAAAGTTGTAAACATTCATCAGCGAATAACCCCACTTTGTGGGACCAAGCCCCATTTACTCTTTCTTCCACAAAATTTTGAAATGAATAGTCATGGTAAAGGTTATTGATTGATGATACAATCTGCAGAGGATTAAGATTACTTTAGTACCATCACAGGAAACAGCTTGGAAAGCCACTGGGATTTGAACATGAAGACAGGAAGAAGAGAGCTGTCTCTACTTTTTGGTAGATCTTATCTTCTGGTTCTTTCCTCCAGAATCTAGAAAAATATTTTCATGTGACTAGACAGATTTTGTGGAACAACTTTTAACGAAATATTTTCTACAGGCTAGTCAGTCCGTCTTCTGTCTCCCTCATAAAGGCCAGATGACTTCCTTAAACCCTTCCTGACCTCACTACAAGCTATAGGCTTAAGAAAATAGGTGTTGGTATGCCTTGTGAGTCAGTTGGTCAGTCTGGGTAGTCACAGCTGATGCTTCCTACTTGGAAGGCTATACAAGAGAAAGAGAGCTGCGGTGTGAGACATGGCTTAGATCATGTAGTGTAAAATGTTAACACCACTGGCACTGGAAGTACAATTTTCATCCTGTCATCCCATGAAGATTGGTAGGGGTTGCTGAAGGGTTACACAAGACTGCCAAAATGGCCATTATGCTCATCTGATAACAGAGCTGGAATTTGAATTCCTAGTCACAGAGCAATTCATGTGAAATCTTACAATAGAGAATTCCTTTGGGTTTTTTGGGGAGTTGTTTTGCTGAGGTGGTTTGGGGTGGTTTTTTTCACTTTTTCATTCTGTGAGACTTACTCTAAGATTTGCAATGACAGAAATCAGAACACAAGCATATCTGAAGAACATTATTCCTTGAGATGGAAACACTTTGGAAAGCAAGGTGTTACGGGTCTTTCATTAAATTAATACCAATCAAATATTGTCTGTTAAAAGACAGTGCAGTGTTTATAGTAATAAACTCGAACTCTACAAGGTTATTCAATTCTATACACTCAAATACATGTGACTGAGGATAAAAATCCCTGCTGCTCCCCAGTGCTCTATGTTGAATGCAGCTTGCAATGTTCTAGAGGATTCTGGAAGGAATGAAACATGTAATTTGTGATTAATTAGAGTTTCTGATTTTTATGAATTCTCATAGTATAGATAAGGAAAAAAACTGGTAAGAAGCAGATCTTATTATTTGCAAAGTTGTATGATGAGGGTCACTCACAAGGAGGGCATGTAAGCGGTTTTAAATTACTTTTCTTGTTTTGACTTGACTTTGAAATAAAGACTTCAATGTAGTATTCTTTTTTTGACTATGCTGAATATTAAAATCTAGTGACCAGGAGAAAAACAACCCAATCACCTTTTACTTTAAAAAGGGTTGAGAAATTTCCCCTTTTTTCTTTTTTTTGTTGTTTAAATCTTCTAGAATTTGATTACACAACACATTCCAGCTATCTGCCCCAGCAGGCCCCTCGATCAGGACTTTCTGATTACTACTTATGCTTTGTTTCAGAGTGAACCCTTGAAGGATTTCATTTAATAGAGATTAGTACCTTTATTAAACAGTGGTTAATTGAAGCCTCTGAGCTCTGCTAAATGCTGTTCAGTGAAGTGGATTAGTTTCTTTAATTTTTGCTCTCTCACACAAGAAAATAACATTGAGTGAAATAATAGTAAGTTTCCACTGATCTACTAATGGTGATATTATTACAGGGCTTTTACCTTACATATTTTAAGACGGCAGTTTTCTAACTTACAGAGATACCTCTGGTTCAGCAAACTTAGAAACTATGTTGATTCTAAAGACCCTCTCTCAGATTGGTTTAATTTTTAAAAAGAATAAATTAAGACCACCATCAAGAACACCTTATTAAATGTATGACCAAAATCTGTCACTGTTTCCTCTTTCTGATCAGAAAAGGAAAAAGAAAATCAGAAAAAAATGCTATGGAACACTTAAAATTTTTATTTTAAGTTTGATTGTTTCCCGTAATTAGCTTTTTAATGTGACAATATTATTTTCAGTTGAGCAGGAATATTAAGAGAGATTATAAAAGCTTATAGAATGTTAGTAACTCATAAAAGAATATTAGTTACTCATGCAAGACCAATTTATTAAAAGATTACTTAGAAAATTTTAGATTGTAAATGAAGATGTCTGCTTCATTAATTTTTCCTCTTGACTTCTCAAGGAACGATAATTTAAAACTCAATTAAAAGTAATAGTTTGTGTTAATTTTACTACACTGTCTGTACACTGGAAATTCTTGCTTAAAGAGAAAAACCTAATTCTTAGTAAGATTTGGAAAGAGGATTAAATGAAAGAAAATAACTCACCAGAAGCAACTGCATTAAAAACACCTGGAAAAATACCTCTGCTTCTATGAGAGTTGTGACAAAACAGCTCCTATTTTTGCCAAGCAGAAGAATTATTGCTGAGCTCCAAGGGCAGTGAGGAAAGGCTCAGATCAGAGTTACGCAGGGATACCTCTGATTGTTCTCTAGCACAGAGCTCTGGCCAGGTTTGCAGGGAGGTTTGAGGCTGCTGTGTGGCTGTGTTCCACAGGTATAGCCTCCAACACCCCCCTGGCTGCAGCACTCCGAGGAGCTGCTAAGCGTGAAAGCTGCCCAGTACCAGCTTCAAAGGAAAAAATTAGTAAATATACTTAATTAGTTACTATTGCTGTTGTCAACCTCTGCTATGCTTACCTTATTCACAATACTTCCAAATAAGACAACTTGTTATGGCAAGGTAGGTTTACCAGTTTAGAAGTTCATACCCTAAGAACAGTTTAGCCTGTATTTCATAAATGAGACACTTCACACCAAGTAAAACTGGAAGTAATAACAAAAAGGTTGTAGTAGAAACTATTGATGTTTTCCACTATTTTTAGACAAATACAAGAGAGGAAAGAAACACTGTAGTAGAGATGACTTAAGTGGATTTCATATGGAAATGCAAGAGGACCCGAATTTTAGTTTCATCTTTTGAGAAACATTAGATGAGGATTGCATTTGGCCAAACTTCACTATTGTTTCTGATAGGCAAAGCCATGGAAATCAGTGGTATAGCATCACTGAAATGCAGAAGCAAATTTGGGCCTGAACTTGTCTGCTTTTATGTCAATGCTGGAAATACATTCTATATCAGACTTCATTTACTGCATTTAGTGCTTTCTAATGTCACTCCCTTGGGCCTTGGCAGGCAACACTAATGTATTAACATGTCATTAACAGCACTAATCTGTCTGCTACTTCATCTCCAGAAGAGGGTCTGCAACAGGAGATATGACAACTAAAATCTAGTTCATCTCATCCAGCTTGCGGAATTTACAGATTCACACCATGAATGAGGCTCAAATCAGCCACATCTGCTTGAAAAGTCTGCAGACAGAATTGACAGGTCAAGCCAGAGTGGCTACTGATATGGAGGGAAACCTGATTCCTTAGCAATCTGAAGGACTGCACTGGAACACAACTGGGAATGCTACTCTCTTTTTCTCTTTAATGTTTCTGCAGCGATTTTACACCTTTTCAAAAGACAAAAAATAATACAAACCCTCCATCTCTGAGGTTTCAAAGTGCACTTGTCAGATCATAATTACGCACAGAGAAAACACAAGAACTCATTGACAGTTTGGGAAGGTCACTGCTCCAAGGGCACAGATTTCCGCATTAGAACAGGCACATCAGATCAGCAACCCCAAATCAACAGTGGCAGTAAAGAAAGGAGATCTGAGAGGAGCATAACTGAATTGGGTTTTCTCTGCTCCTCCAGGTCTTGGAGACATTGGGAGATGGTTATGGGGATGGTGCCCATGAAGGTGGCTGATTTCCATTTCCAGGAATTGGAAACTTCTCATTACAACCACAAATCTGATACAGACCTTCTATTCTCTGTGTTCACACTTGAATGTTACTAGAAAGCAAATCACTCAACTGCAGTAAGCATCTGCACTGCAACACCTTGCAAGACTCCTATTCTTTAATTACTGCTCTTCATGTTATACTTTTCAAAGACTTCATAGCAAAGGAAATGTGCAAGATTAAACTCAGACACCAATAATTCAGCATCATGGCTCTAGGTGTAATATGTTTTGAAGCAGACATTTCAGATCAACCACTAAAAGCTGGGTCCTTCACCAAAAGGAATAAATCTAAATGGTTCCCTGTTCAAGTTCCCCATGGATTCTCCCAAGTGTCAGTATTTTCTGTTTGTCCATGTCTGCAAAATGCTAAAGGTAAGGAAGAGTCAGAAGCTTGCATTTATGAAAATCACACTGTAAGCCTCAGAAGCACAAGGTCTGCTTGTGAAAAATGCTCAACTCTGCGTTATTTTCTCATGAAATCACTTAATCAAGACTGGAATTTTATGTGTCTGTTTTCACTAAATTGCAGTTCGTAAGAGAATGAGTGCTGCTGCAGAGTTTGCTTGTCCAAATAAAGGGTATGTAAAATGCTAACTGTGATGCTGAAAAGTGCTTCACAGTATTCTTTGATTTAGGCTTCCTTTTCAGCACAGATAGCTGTATTCTACAATATAAGCTGTATTTCCTTTGTCTATATCATACATAATAAAAAAATTAAGACACCTCTAAAAACTCCATACCCAAAGGACTTAGTAAGTCTAAAACCTGGAAGCTACAACCTCAGAGCTGAGCTGCCCTTTGTTTTAAATGTCTCTTTCTCACAAGAGACATTTAATGAAGAGTAAGTCTATTGCCTTATTCTGTATGGCAACGCTGTATGGATCTAGGTCACCTGGCTTGCTATATTATATTCATATGCAGACAGCTAGCTAGCTAAAAGATGTTAAAATTATTTTTTATAGGGAAAAAAGTCACAAGAGCTAACAACACAGAATAAAAAATGAAAGGATGTCACAGGAGTTGAAAACTAACACATCTTAAGTTTCTGAATATTTCATTTAGATTGTTATTACTCCATTTCCCCTACAGCATCCCCATTAATGTCTAAGACTTCAAATATCGTGGGAAAGTATAGAGAAACAAAGAAAAAGAGGATATTTCACAAAGATATATGCCTAACAGACTTGCTATTTAGTAATGTACATTTGCAATGAGAAAAATTTGTTCTCAGTCTTGCTTTTTAATGCAATCTTGACATTTTTACCACAAAGCATGTATTGTAATATCAACATTTTAGCTACTACAGCTGAAGACACTAAATCAAGCATTTCTGGAGACCACCATCAGGCAGACTTTCCCTGTAACAACAGCTTGGGAAAGGGTTAGTTCTCTAAGTACAGAATAGGTTCTGTTTATAATAGTTGCCAATACCTGAAAAAAAGACGAATCAGTACATGTGCCAGAGGGATCTTCCAGGGTAAAAATTGTTTGGCTCAAAGCACAAAAGCAGAGCATTGCCCAGAACACTTTCCTGATAAGATGAGATGGAGCCCATCTACAGAAAGGAAAGCAAACAAATTCTGTATTTTCTTTTAAAATGACCCAGGAAATACTGGGTTACCACTTCACATGCACTCCACAGCTGCTTTTTCAGGGGAATAATTCTGTTCTGCATAACACAATGAAAACCACAACAATAAAACCTACTTCCACCCTCTCTTTTAACAACTGCATTTAGAAGTGACTCTTTCCTAAGTGCCTTTCCTAAAGTCCTTTCTTAGCTGCAACCAAAAGGCTACCTAATACTTGAAACCTCTTGCCACTGCTATGAGCTTTCCAAACTGAGCCAGAGTAGATTTTTGAGTTTGGAAGTTTCATTTATGGTTTTCTAAAGCATTTTCCCTGTGCCAGTATCACAGAAAAATAATCTATCTATGAATCTTTTAAAAGAAAATTGTGTCCCATGGTATACTTTCAAGCAAGTCTGTGCAGATTTCTCTCTTACTACTACCCATAAATTCAACATCTCTTTTATTGCAACAATGGAGAAAGAACAATTCCCCCAGCAGTGCGATGGGTTTTTGTTTAATCTGAACCTTTTCATAGGCAAGAAAAGATTAAATGTACATGTCCTCCCTCCATAATTATAAATCTACTCTGCTATCATTAATTTAACATTTATCACTTCTAGTGGTAGTTACCCTGTACTTAAATCCCATACCCTGCAGATTTTTAAACAGTTTAAGTAACTTAATCCTTTTCTGTGCAGATATAAGTCTACCAGTGTTCACTGTAAGCCTCAGACGCCCGAGTTGTAAAATTAAGCATAGACCACTTATTATCCTTAGTTAAATGAATGCAAAAAGCAAACAATGAAAAAGAGCAAATATCACAAATTTGAAAAAGAATGTCCCTACTTACACATATTTAGCTTTGTTATAACTGAGTGGGATTTTATGAGTGTTTGGACACTTACAGATTTATTCTGTTAGAAAAGAATCCCATAAACTGCTATTAAAAAGTAAAGAGGTAACACCCCTCCACCCCTCTGCAAATGCCCCACCAAACATTTTCTAAAATGAAGAATCTTGAATCTGATATAAGTTAAAAAATTTTGACTAGCAGTACTTGATAATACAAAGCACATTGTTTCACTCTGAAATATTTTGTCAGTATTCAGAAGGCACATTTTCCATGCCTCTGTAAGGGCTGTTGCTGCTGGGTATAACTGTTTGTGTCATCAGGAATATCATCCTGTTATCAAATTCAACAGGCTAAGACCCTGTGATTAAATTTTATATGGGGTATTTATGGCACAGAGAGCTGGAGGATCAAGGCTGTGATTACTGTCTGCAGTTGTTATACCACAACCCTACATTAGACTTCAGCTGCTGTCAGAAATCAAAGGTAGCTATCAATGCCATATCTATCTCAGGAATTTGCAGCCAATCATGTAGATTTTTATTATTTTATTTGAAGGAGCTCAACTACAGTTAGCAATAAGTCAACATTAAAAAAAAAAAAAATTAAAAGGACTTCTTTTAAGACTTAAATCAACATGACCTTCATTGAAGTCTCCAGTGACTATAACCCACAGCTTGAAAAATACTACTTCAAATAAATATCTACATTCCTGACATTTTGAAGGACTGTAAAATGCAATAGTACAGGTGCAAGTGGCATGGAAAGTGGTAAGGTGACTATATTTAATATAAATTCTTCAAGACGTGCCATCTCCAAACATAGAAAAATCTATCACTGACTCATCCCCACCCACAAACATTTACTTAAAGCCTGAGAAGGACTTTCCTAGTAGCAAATCATTGTCAGACTATTACCAAATGGAAATACATACAGTGCAAGTGAACATCATGGAACTTTGGGGGGTTTTACATATTTACGTATGCATTCAAATTTAACCATAGATGACCCAACTATGTATTCCCAAAACGTTAACATTAACATAGATTTTAGTGCACAAGGCAGTAAAGATTCTACCATTTCTTGACATTTGACATATTTCAGTTTTTTAAAAACCTTACGTTCATATTTATTAATTAATCAGGACAGCTTCAGACCATAGCTTCAGCTACATTCTACAGCTATTTGTTCTGTGATACTAGTTATCCACTTTACTGCATGTTAAAAGTATTCCATGTAATGATTTGAATCTAAGCACAACATGAAAAGTTTAAAAAACTTAGATAATTCACTAATAATTAGAAAACATGTAGAAGTTGGTTACTACTCACTCTAGTTTTCAAGACAAACACAGCCCTGCAATTAGTATCAATCAAAACACTGAAAAGTTATCCTAAGCCTTCAATCTAAGATTTTCTTTTGTGATTAAATGTATAAATGATTGGCATCTGGATCTAAACACAGTGAGTCAAATTCAGTTTCAATCTCTCTCGACTGAAGTGAGATTTGTGTGCTTACGTGAAAGGTGAATTTGATCCAAAATACACAAGACACAACTATTTGCCCAGACAGGCTTAATATCTTGAAAAATTAATTTTCTTTGCAACCAAACATACAATGTTCTTCCTGCTGTATTAAATCTTCCAGGCTTGAGTTACAATATGAATGATTTATAGAGCCTTTGTGCAGGGCCTTTCAGGTAACTGGCTTGGGGGGGGGAAAGCTATATTGCATTTATTCTAACTGCAACCAGAAATTAATTAAACTTTTGTAGTTGTGTCAAGGGAGAAAACTGAAGGTTATTTTTAAGCCTTCATTGCTTATTTGATGATGGAGTAAACATCTTTTTCCCCATGGACTCTACATGTGTAAAGACTGTCCCTCTGTTCCGTGATTTCTGGGCTCTCACTTCCATGATGTGCAGTAGACACATTATCACACTGTCAACACATTGACAGAAAGACCCCAAGGGAAAAGTGGTGAATCCTGCAAGAGGACAGCTTGAACACCATGTGTCTGTAACTATTTTTGGAACAGAAATCAACTTTTTTGGCTTAGGATTATGAAAAAAAAATGCAAATCTTTTATCAAACCTGGTTCAATATTTCAAGCAGCAAAACATTTGGGATGCTTTAGTTCAGAAGTTTTAGTTCAGGTTACTATACACCTATGTTACTAGTACTACCAAAACATTCCAAATTAGCTATTATGGAGTTTTCCAGAAATCATGGAAGTATCCTTAAAATTAAGTTTCTTTCCCTTAACATTTTAAAAGCAGCATATAATAAGCAGCAAACAACAACAGAAACAAAGAAACAAACAAACAAGTCAAAAAAGAATTTGTCCAAAGCTATCCTTCTATGGTGGTCCTCTAGAAAGCCACAGACTTCAAACAGAAATTTTGTGGAAAATCAGTATGCTGTAGTAGATATTTTACAGCTGTTACAGCTAACTCACAACATTGCCAGAGAATAAGACTTTTTTTCCAGTTGTATGGGATGCTTTCTATCCTGTTTCTTTCTACTCAATTTCATGTCATGTACAGCTGCACAACGGACCCTTGTGCTCTCATGGCTGCTGGTCACAGGAGCTGCCTCACATGCTCAAAAGGAAGGTATCTGATGCTTTTCTGAAAATGAAGTAATATCATCAGACCTCATATAGTTTACCTCTGCCTAGCAAATTGGGTGAAATCACAATGCTTAGTCCTTATCTGATATTTCTGCTCGCTATGCACATTTAGATAAATGAGTTCAATTGTCTTACACTGTGCATTAAGATTAATTCAACAGCACACAAGACTTTAATGGATACCAAGTCCTTCCCACTTCCCTTTATTTCCCTCCATCAGTGTCCTCCAACCTACAATAATCTAACAAGCCAAAGGACACATCAATTTATTTTCCTACAAATGAACTGTACTTCAAATGATTTTCTGAAAAAACTGTCACTAATGCAATTACAGGGACATGATCTACTGCTTTAAGATTTGAAATCATAACAAAGGCGTCCCTTACAGGAAAAGTCTATTTTAGTGGTGCCTTTACAAAGTTATGTAAAGAAAAATTT
This sequence comes from Corvus kubaryi, assembly GCF_017639235.1. NCBI lineage: Eukaryota > Metazoa > Chordata > Aves > Passeriformes > Corvidae > Corvus > Corvus kubaryi. Next base: position 5,024,758 of record NW_024582075.1, read on the forward strand.
CAGCAACTTATTGCAATTTACTAATCTCCAGTTTATCCTAAGTGCCTCATGACCTCACTGCAGCTCATGTAACACAGTCCTGCTACTTTTTTAACAATCTCAAACACTAAAAAAAGGTCATGTCCCTCTCTTCAGACTGCTCTGCTGATAGCTAAAATTTTCACCACAAAATGTAAAGTCTATTATAGGTGGGAGTGCTGGCCTTTTGAGAAAAGAAGCTAAGAAATAATATTGGCAATTTTGCTTCCAATGCACAGTCAGCAGGATGTGTATCTGAACCATGCAGTACCAGCTTCAAGCTTGTAAAATAAATTGTCATGAGCAAAAACTCATGTTTGTTGCTTTTCTAGCTCCAATGGAGATCTGAGCTACAGTTTACCACTGACAAAATAACTAGTGTGATTGCCCAGCCTGTGAACAGGAACCTCCACCCTGAACTACCTAAATTAGAAAATAGTGGGGATAAGCTGTAAGCACTTTCATCTTTCACATTCATCTTCCTCTCCCTATGTCACAAGACTACTTAAAATAAACTCCACTATAAAGGAAGAAAGTTATTGTGAGACATGGAAGTTATGTTAGAGTTGAAGAAAAATTAAGAGGAACTGGGAAGAAAAGTAATACATAACTGAAAACCTAAATGAAGATACTAGGTTTTTAAAACCTAGTTAGGCTTTTAAAAGCTTCAAAATACACTAATTAATGGAGACTATTGAGTGCACTGCTAGAAAACCTAATTCCATTATGAAAGATTGGTATTGATCGAACAGATGTATAACTAGCCTTGGAAGGCTGAATTGGTCAGCCTTGCAAAGATAGATTTACTACTGCACATGCAGATATAGGATGCCAGCGTCCATTTTTGTTGTTGTGCTTTTTTTCTTTTTTTTTTTTCTTTTTTTTTTTTTACCCAAACTGTGATAGCTAAAAAGGAACATGCAAAATGTGAGTGCTGGTCTATTTCAAATGCTTAAGCATCTTAGTGAATAAGCAATCTCTTTTTTCTTTCCTTTTTATTTTTTTTTTTTGATTAAAAAATGCCTTCAAAACTACAGCTAATCAAAGGAGCAGGCCTTAAACAGCAAAATATAAATTAACAATCATTGCAGAAGACCAATTTTAGACATCTGTAGTGTTTCAGTACATCTGAGTAAAAACCATTAAGTCAAATTAAAATCAAGACCACTGGAAGTCAGTGATTTCATTTTTACTGCTGATTTCTTTGCCAGCAACTTCAATTGTCTTTTCAACTTGGTTACATAAAGCAGTATGCGAAAATTGCTTCTTTTTGTACATCTCAAGTACATAGCTTATCCTTCTCATTCATTCTCAGTCTCTTCAGAGGCTTTTTCCACATGAAACATAGATATTAGAAGCCTTCACATAATATTATATGGCTTTCTGCAAAGCAACTGTAAGGGGAGAAGTGATGCCAACAATTGTGCAATCAGTGGTTGCAAATTGTGAATACCTCCATTGGTCTACAGGACCATAAAGATGAACCCATTTTTAGTAGTGTCACTTTGAATACATTATAGCAGTAAAGAAAACTCAACAGCTTATTTCCCACAGATATTTCCAAGGCCTTAGAAATGTCTGTTTGAACCATTCTTTAACTACCTCTGGCACAGACTTCAGAAAGCTCTGTGCAGTCAAAAGTGAGAGTATTAGCTGAATTTTGCTCTGGTTCAGTAACAGTAATTATGATTCTCATAAAATGTAAGGGTCAACTTTGTGCAGTATGTACTGTTGATATGAACTCTAAATAATACTGGACATTAGTTGGAAGGTCACTGCTTTTGTTGTCCTAGAGTTCCTGGTCTGAAAAATGTTAATGATCTCAGTTCCCAGTGAAACATATGGGTGTTGCAGCCACTCCATGCCCTATGGTTCTGGTATTTCAGCTCTGACTTCTCCCACTGTGACACAGCTAAGCCATCACACAAACACTGGGTTGGAATCTCCCTGTTGAGACAAGTTTCCACCTACAGTGAAAATTCAGAGGACATGTGGAGGGAGGCTGTTGTTCCACATATCAGACATACAGTTTACTTTCTCATCACATCTTTGGCACAACACATGGGCTTGCAGCTTTTCCTTAAAAGCAAAAATAAAAAAATTCTATTGAGTCAAAAACAACTCTCAAAGACAGTTACTTGGATTTTTGATTTGACAGTGCTTGATACATACCCAAATTCGATAGTTCTGTCTTCATGAATCTAAGCCTCAAAATGGCATGAATTTTATCTAAATGCTTTTCCAAATACAAATGCTTTCCTGAAGCCCTCAGTCTGCCAGAGTGATTAAGCAATACTATAAATACAATCTTGGATTTCATAAATTCTTTCAGCTATTAAGATGCACTAATTAGTTTTAGCAGGTGACAAATACATCATTTGAAAGGAGGGAAACAAATACTTTCCCTAGACAGCATGATAATTTACTGCCATAGGCAATTATTCATGCTAATCCATTAAACTGTAATGAAACACGTAACACACATAGGGAAACAAATATGAACCCTTACTCGGAGTATCTCTAGCTTTTTCAGAACAAACGTGTCAAAACATTGCTACAAAGTTTAATCTCAACCAACACCATCTTGCCTCATAAGTTTGAAGAAAATTGTTTGAATATAAGTAACTTTTCCTTGATCATTTCCAATTGACACATTTCTGCAGTTTAAAGCAAGTGGAATGGGATGCTACTTGATACACTCTATAACAAAGTAACCTTAAGCAGTTAGACTTCTTCTTAATACATTTTTTGCTAACTTTTCCCCCTCATCCTGGTTTTCATTCATTCCCTTACCTATAACAGACTATGCCTCATCTTTTCCTAAAACATTCTCAGCATCTCTCTTGCTTTCCCCTTACTAGTTTTCACTAGTTAAACTATCTACCACCTCTTTTCATTTATTGCTCGCTGTATTTGTTCTGCTGTTTTCTAACTTTTGTCAGCCTCTAAACTGGCAACATGGGCAGTCCACAGCTGGCTGAACACTACCTGTAGTCAGTGGTCCCTGGTCACCCCTTGCACCATTTCCTGGTGGCTCAGCAGGCTCCACTGAATACCTAATAGGCCAGAAAGCAAAGCTTTAGCTAATGAGTGCCATGGAGGATGGCAGACTACAAGAGCAGAAAGCCAACACTGTATCGTCCCTAATGCGCAGGGTTTTTTTTTTGTCTCTGAGCCTCCTTTCAGGATTCTCAACTTTCATTTCAGCCTCTTTCATATTTCATACTGAAATCATTAGGCCAGAGGTATGTAAATGTGCTGTGATTTTATCACATGTGAAAGGCTATAAAGAACAAATGTTGTCTGCCAGAGATGCTGCCTCAGCTATCAGCAGCTTCCATCATACTCAATGAAAAACAAACACACTCACACAAGCACAGCTGTGCAGACCTGGGCTGCACATAGAACACCAGACCAATGTTGGCAATATGTAATGACAGGACAACCAAACCAGCAAAAAGGGCAGAGTTCATGCATGACAGTGATGAAGTTTTACTCTGGAAAGATGGGTACCTACCTACAAACATACCTTCATCCCTATATATATTTGTGTAGAGGAGAACATAACTTCCTTGAAACAGACTGGTGGCTATGGTGTGATGTTAGTTACATCTGATTTTGAACAGTAGATATTCCCTAAGGTAATAAATACAGACCTTCAGTCTACAACCCTCAATAACTGTAACCTTCAGTCCAGACAGAGGCAAGGCTCTCACCAGTCACTGTGAGTCTGTGTAGTTAAATATGAATCAGGGTTTTGTAAATGGGCAGCAAACAGAATCATCTGCTTAAAGCATATGAAGGAACCACAACGTTACTCCTATGAAACATCAAAGAAAAATTATAAGTATGCTGCATTATCAGTGCTTCTTTAAATAAGGCATCAGGCACCCAAATGTCTTTCATAGGTCACATTGCAGGTTTTAACTTTTCACACACGAAAATAAATAGCAGATCAGTGGTCTGTTTTGCTCTGCAAAAAGCTAAAGGACTGAATGCAGCTTGGGCTCTGGTTGTTTCTCTTTTACATTCTGTTGGTAAGAGAGTTGTATGTAAAATAAATTTAAAATCCATGGCTCAAGTAGCTTGGCACATAAGAGCTTGTGCTTAGCGTATCAGTCAGAAGCCAAGATTTATAAACAATCTTAAATACTCTTATTAGGTCAATATAATTCTCCCGCATGAAAGAAAAGTCTCTTTAGGTGAGGGCATTTCTAAATCAGGTAAATCATTTTCTGAAGATACATCTGTGCTCTTCATGACTAAAATTTCAGTTACTTTGAAAACTATTTGCTAGTTTACCTTTAAACAGAGAAAGGCCATATTTAAAAGTATCCTTAAAGAAAATTTATGTTTAGTGCTATTTAGCTTTTTTCTGCAAGTTTAACATAACATTCGTCCTGTCTTTTTCCTCCTTCTGTTCTATAAAACTTAAACAAATGTTCAGAATTGCAAATTAGATATGTGCACTGGGTACTTACATTCAACCTTTTCTATTTCTGATAATTTTTCTCCTTTTGAATAAAACTAGATGCTCTGATTATATTCCCTGAAACACTGTTTCTGTTTCCTTGTTTATTTGGTAACAGGAAGAGCTGAGAACTATTTTGGTAGTCAGATTTATTTGATGAATCATCTAATATTCCCTATGTACCCCAGTTTGCCTTTAATTGCTAACCGGCTTATAGTCTGGCAAACTATACATTTGCCCTGCTTTTTCTGCCAAGGGTAACCCTTTCAATCTGCAGTATTTGACTGTTCCACTGTTCAGATAGAAATTGAACAGTGTTATTTCCATGGGAAAATTACTTCTATGCAGTTTTTTCACCAGCTTTCACCAGGGGTGGTGTTTCTGTTAGACTTGGAGGGGTTCAGCTAAATTAGTCCCCTTTAGAAAAAAAATCAAGTGTTCAACCCATCAACTGATTAGAGTGCAAAATAAAGAAATCTCCAAACAAATCTGGGATTTTAAGCACTGTTATAGTTAGGTTCACTGACAAAGATGAAGGTGAGCACAGGGAAGGGATTAAATAAAAATTAAATAACTTTTATATGAGCAACAATCACAATGGATTATCGTAGCTCTGCTGCTCTACTTTGCGGATTGCGATATACTCTCCTACGAAGTGAACACAGCAGGCACAATTCTGGCAATATACAGTTGATGTTTTGCTAGGAGCACAAATAATAATATTTTTTGATGTGTACAGGATAGGGGATAATCCACTCCTGATGATTTTTTCTCCAACCTTTCTGTGATGGTGCAGATGCATCTTCATGTCTGCCAAACACGGCTGGGCAGGCAGACACAGTGCAGAGCTATATGAGTGAGGGTTCCTGTCACACTGCAGGAGAGCTAACAAAGATGATCAACTGCAAAAAAAAGTCTTCAAATTCCAAAGGCAACTGTCACTTGTGTTTTAAGCAGGATTTCCATGGTCTCTTAAGCGATGTGCACAAAGATAGCTACTGGGTTTGATGCAAGGCAGCAGACACACTCTATCATGAAGTATATATATACAGAGTAAAAAGGAGAGAGACTTGTAAAGCCATTTTACTTTTGAGAGTATCTTGTAGAACACATTACCTGAAGAAATAAGAGTACAATAATATAGTGTAACTTTAAAGTTCTCTATAATTTATATTTTCTTTTTAAAATTTTTAACTAGAAGACATTTTAGTAAACACTGCGTCATCACCATCTTTATAATGTCTTGTTGAATCACTAGCATACTCTGATTATTAGACTGCATCTATCACTCAAAATTGAGAACAGCCTCCTTAGTACCATTCTGTTTATAGTCTTGATATAATTAGGCTGCTATTCTGCTATGCCTGAGGCAAATTAGTTCCATTTGGCAAAAACAGGTGATTAAAACAACCCTCAGGTAGCTCTTGTCCCACTGCTACTGTCTCCTAACTGGGAAACTAAATTATCCTGGCTCAGCAGCAACTCTCCTTCCTCCTTGGACTAGTACCTCAAAGCAGCTGGTCACTATGGCTGTTTACTTTCTTCCTCCAGGCAAGGACCATCTTGTCCTTAGTTGCAGACCTGGTCAACACTGGTCTGCCAGAACTGCATCCAGAAGTTTCACCAGTAGTTTCATCTACAGTCAGGAATATCACAAATCTTTGCATTTCCAGCAGTCTGAGCTACTGAAACAGCTAGTCTCCTGGGAGTTCAACACCTTACTGCCACATGCTCTGAAATTCCTCACTTGACACATAAGATTTAATGGCAACAACAACGAGACACATTCTGAATAGGGTTGTTCCCATCATTTTTAAATCCCACTCCACATACATTTCTGTGGTTAACTGAGGATTAGATTTTTTCTCTTTACCATGACCTACGTTTCATTCTGAGATAAATACACACAATAGCAATATAAATGTCACTTTTTAGAAATAATAAGTATCAATTACAGCAATCTCTTTCTCCAACCTCAGTTAATTCCCAAAAGTTATCAAAAAATATAACTGGAAGACATATTTGATATGATGACAGTGGTTTAGAGGACTGTTCTCAAACAAAAGCTTTGCCTCAGGATTTCTTATGGCAAAGAGATACAAGACCTAGAATATGAATATATGATGATATATGAATATGATGATATTGAAACAACATTTAAGATTTCTTTATAGGATACATTAAACTCCCCCTTCCAAAAACAACAACAACAAAAAAAAACCCAAATCAAACCCAAAAAGCCAACCAACCAACCAACCAAAAAAACGAAACCAAAAAAACCCACAAAAGAATCCAGTAGCTTCCTCCAATTATTTTCAGGTAACAATTTCAGCATCTGCTTCCAGATCTTCCTATTCACAGGAAGTTCTCCAAGAACAGTGTACCACTGAGACTTTTGACCAACACTAGCAGGTCTGCAAACATTTTCACCCTTACATGTAACCTCCCTTATTTAATCACCAGCAGAGTGCCCTCCTGCCCTGTTCTATCTGCCAGAAGTATATAAAAATAGAGGAACTGGAAAACAAGGAAATATTTCCCCTACCCTGTCTTTCAGTTTTCTGCACCATTTTGGTACAGAGACCAGAATCTATGTCAAGACTAATCATTTTCTGAAAAAATAACATAGAATTACAAGAGCAATCATATAAAATGCGGACAGGGAAAATCAAATTTTAAGCTGCAGTTGTCTTTATGTGATTTTCACTATCTGAAGTCAGGGTGTGTAATGCAAACACATTGCACATCATTTTCTGTGTATCTACTTTGTTTGAAGTATTAAGTCCTTTCACATGGAAAAAGAAGTAAACTGTTCACTTTAAATATCTATTACTTCTTGAATTTGCTAATTGAAAAAAGTCTATCATTAGTTGCTATTGAAACAATGGAATTCTTACGCTGAGCAAACACATAATTTCCTGCTTTTTAGCTGAAAATTATGAGTAATTCAGGTCTCAATAATTAACAGCATTCTGAAGACTAGGGCCAAAGCACTGGGAAAAAAGTAACATCCTGTCTTTCTCATTGCATATAAAATAGTACTGCTTTTGTTGCCTAATCAGTATAACACTTCATAAAAAAAAAAAAAAAAAGGACTGAAAATTGTATATGAAAACATGAATACTTTACTCTTATTCCTTCTCCCCTGTCAATGAGAATGAGAATGCTTTGCCCTTCTTTCTTCACACTTTCCATTTGCAAGTTCCATTTATATAGACATCAATTGATGACAGGAAGACATACATGCATCATAAATAATAATTTAATAAATCATCAAGCAAACTCTAGTAGCTTGAAACTATTCAGGGCCTTCTTTATTTGATCTCTACAATGATAAGCACCTAGCAGTTACAGATATAACAGTTTACAAACAGAATTTGGAATTCTGGGGTGATAAAAATATATGTTTAATAATAACACCTTTTGTCATCTACAATAACTGCCTTTTCCTCCTGAAACTGACATCCAAATATGAGAGTGAGAGATTCTGGAAGGAAGGAACTCACTAGAGCAGTTTTATTTTCCTGTACCTCATAGTATCAATTTTTTCAGGTGATTAAAAATCCCCTACAAGCATTTTCTTATCAAATAATACTTTAAAATACATAATTCTCCAGTCATTATCATAATCTTCAATACAGTAGTGGAAGATGGTCAATGGTTCAGCAATATTTAGTCCAACAAATACTATTTCCATTACTTGAAGAGCAGAAAAAAGTAGAAACTTACTAGCTCTTTTTAGACTCTATCAAAATTAAAGCAGTCTTGTCTAGGAAGGAACATACAAAAAGCAGTGCCTTCTGAAAAGTACATCTGTGCCTCTTGCCACTCACAAAATAGTGCTGGGAGTCAGTTTCTCTGGTTGATTTCTTACGCTACACTGAGCAAACCAGCTTATCTCACATTTGTTCCTCAGGAAGCTGGGGATACTATTTCTTGAAAGCCTTATAGACAGGAAGCATCGTGTTGAAAGTGTATACTTAGTTATTCAATATTAATTGAATTATTAATAATTTAGATTGCACTAACTCACTCATAGGACCACTGTCTGAAAACAGAATCTAGTTGTTGCAGGCACTTCACACACACATACAGGGACTCAGAGCTCAGCCTAGTCTAGACAGTGAATAGAAAGACAAGCAGAAGTGGAGAGTGGGAACACAAGACTGCACTGACAGCACCAGAATGATTATTAGAACTTGATTTTCATCTATTTCACCTGATGCCATAGTATAAAAATGTTATCTTGCAATCTGATATCTTTGTTAACAGCCACAGCCTGTTTTGAGCCACAAATCTGTCTCCCAAAACCTTTCTTGGATTTATCTGTCTCAGTCAATTACTTTTGGTTGCACCTTGCTTTCTTCTTGCCAGTACCAGGATATATGACAGTTGTTTGTTGTTACAGACATTCCTTGCCTTAACAAACACACAGTCACATCCAGCCACACAGTTTATTGCTAATTGGACCACATTTATGCTGTTCTTTGGCCTTGGATTTCTATTAGCTCAGCTCTTTCATGCTGTAGAAGATCTTAAGTTACACAAAGACCTGGGGTTACAGCCAGTTTTCAGTGACTTCTAGGATGATATTTGCGTGTTTTTAATGTTTATGCTCTGGGCATGCATAAACATTACTAACACACTCTGTTTTATTTTAACAAATCACAGCAAAGCAAGAGCTTGGTCTACAATAGGAATCCCAGGGAAGGAAGGAAATGTTTCACAGAGATACACCTGTGGCACTTCCAGGTTCCACATCATGGGAGACACATCATGAAATGTGTCCACATGAAATACCACAAATATGCACTGATACATATGGCATTTAAAAATTTTTTTCTTCAATACTAGGCAACTTGGTCAGGTAGAAATCTGGTCATTTGCCATGCTAGGAGTGGATATACCAAAAGAAAGAGGCATATATACTGTATTATGTATTATACATATATACATAGCATACATGTACTTCAAGAAGGGGATATTAAAACTCATAAAAATCTAGATGCGTCACGTGAAGAAAGAGATTAAAATATGCCATTTTTGAAATCGCTCCAGATGAAAGTCACCTAAGGACCTATCCAAGTTCTGAGTTAACTGATTGTCCTGAAAAGAACATGAAATCCTGATCATGATGGCATGTCATAGACCCGGCTCACATTAGCCCAGGGCAGTTTCTGTGACAGAAGACAGCTTGCTATGCAAGCATTACAGGGATCCCATAAGCCATTGTAGCAACAAATGAGCCTAGCATGGTTCCAAGGAAGAGGCACTATACATGGCTTACTGATTCTTTTAAGAATCTGGTTGTTTCCTGTGCTTCTAGCTAAAAGCAGCTCCTCTTTTCACCTGTTATGTGTGTTTCCTGATAAGTAGAACTCTGCTGCTCTAAATAATTTATGCTACAGAGGTTGCCATTGAATGGTGGAGTCTGAAAAAGGTCTGTTTGCTGGATACTTCCGTTCAATGTTTCCTTCAGCATTCCTTCTTACCAGGACAACTGAAGAGTATTTTTTCTCAATGGTCAGAAATTCATCTCCATTCATATACCATTACCATGTAATACTGAATCAACATCCCCAATTTAATCAGAATATGTTTACAAACATCATATACATAGCAGAGAACCATAAGGCACTCTGCAGTGTTTATTTTAGGCTAACATGGATGCTTTATATTGCCCTCAGACATATCCTTTCCCCATCTGGCACATATGGCATAAAGATTCTTTGCTTAAGGAAGCTGAATTGTATCTTGCATGTGTAATGCAAAGTAAAATTTATCACTCTTCATCAACAAAGGAGCAGTGTTGCCAGCAGCTGGAGGGACGTAATCTTTTCCCTGTCCTCTGCACTCCTAATTCCACACTTGGAGTGCGGAGCTCAGTTCTGGTCTCCCCAGTATGAGAGAGACATGGACATACTGGAGAGACTTCATTCAAGGCCACAAAAATTATTAAAGGACTGAAGCATCTCTCCTGTAAGGAAAGTCTGACTGATGGGACTATTTGCTTCTAGAAGAGAAGACTCAGAGGAGAGGGTCTTATCAATGTATATAAATATGCAAAGGGAGGGTGACAAGAAGATGTTGCCAGGTTCTTTTCAGTGGTGCTCATAGACAGAACCAGAGGCAACAAACCCCCATGGACATAAATATGCCATTTAAACATAGGAAAAAATGTTGGAGCATTTGAACAATGGAAAAGGTTGTTCAGAGTGACTATATAATACCCATTCTTGGAGATACTCAGCTCCTGACTAGACCCAGAGCTAAGCCACCTGCTGAAGCTCACCATGCTTGAGCAGGAGGAATTGACTAGATGACCTCGAAAGGTCCTTTCCAATATCTCCTGTTCTGTAATTCAATAAAAAAAGACAATATCTTCCCTTGACTTCTGCTCATTGGTTATTACTTTGCAAAGTGTCACCTTTTCATCATCCTGGCTCAGTTGCACACGGTGTGTGGGTGTGTGGAGGCTTTGGAGTGACTGTCACTGATCTGCATAGATAACAACTAGCGATGTGATAAGGGTGTGATGCAGGGCGATGGCAACTCCTCTATGCTATCCAGGTAATGGTTTGTCTAGTAAACAGATCTCCTTGCTTGTTGATATGAAGAAAACTCTGTAGCACAGTAAGAAAAGCTATAGCTCAAAGAAGACTTCAGGCCATATAACTGATTTTTTTCCTTTTTTTTTTTCTTTGATTTCACAACTACTTTTGGGGATGCGCTGAGTATACACAACATGTCTCACTGTATCCTTTTCCAGAGGTCACTGATTGCATGTCATCACCTCTTCGGATAGAGCAAGAAATCATCCTGACATGATGGAGAAAGCTTTTCAAGATGAAGTGTCTCGGAATAAAGAGCAGCCTGAGGCTGTGGCACTCATTACAGTCCCAGAAATTTATCTGTGGAGGATCTTCACAAGGAAGAAATGTTCGCTGGTGGTGGACTGTGGTGGAAGGAGTAATTCAGGGCCAATGCTGTGACTGAGAAACAGGCAGTGGTTGTCAGGAGTGTAATGTTACTCCACCATGAATCAGTGCAGGGATATATTGCTAGCATAGCCAAAAGCCTGACAACAGGCAGAAGTACAAAGCACGATTCAAGTTTGCAAACTCGGGTATTAACAGTCATGTAACCACTGAAATCAAAGTAAAGTATGGTTTGTAATACTGATCCTGACCAAACACTCAAGCAGTGAGCCATGCCAATCTTTGTGCTGGTCTAACCTTAGCACTCATATTAGCTAGAGGAAAGCTGGCTTGAATGCATCAGCGTGAGTTGAGCCCTTTTATTAGAGCATACAAATATGTAGAGTAAAAACATCTGAATTACAGGTCAGCAATTTTCATAATCTTTTTCTTCCAATGCTTACCAGGAATAAAGGCCAGCTCTAAGTCTGGGGCTTGAAAACATATAAATGCATATCATTAACAAAGAAACCTTAGAACTGCCTACTTACTGGCTTTAATGCCTTCTTGCAGTTTTCCCTTACAGAGTTGCTTCTTACTAAACTATTCCTTACAGAGAATTAAAAAAACAAAAAGGGTTTTTGCTGGAGATCCTTTCAGGAAGCAAAATGTAAGCATCAAGGTACATGCAAAATCTCCATCTTATTACTCTGTTGCATTCTCTATATTGAAACTCTTGACATTTCAAGTCCCTCTGTTAGCACTGGAGTTCTTGCTTCTAGGTCACTGACCCTGGACAATGTGGAGACTTGCATATAGTCTGCAGTGTAGCAGAGCTCTGCACTTAAAACAATTATCAGACTTTTCTTTGTTGATTAAATGAGATCCTAGCCATCACCAGATTTTTAAAAACCTCAGCAGATTATTATGGTAGAGAATGACTGACAAATTTGGTTGTGGGGATTACAGCCATTATACGTATGTGACAAACCAGGACCACTCAAAAGAAAGAAAAAAGGAGGAGCTGGAGAAGGATGTCCCAGATCCTAAATGAGAACTTGGGCCTGATGACTGCTCTGCTCAGTGATAGTCTCTATAGGATCTCATTTTACTCTTGGTTATTGAAAATTATGGATCCTGAACTTTCACAATACGGCCATGAATAGAACTATTTGTATTCACATTTCCAAAGTAAAAGTAGAATTTAGAGACTACATCAGGCAAAAAATAACTCCATCAAATGTTCTGCATAAAGCATGAAGGTGTTCATCTGTAGACTTTGTTATGGTAATAGGTATAACTTTTATCTCACTGCCAAAAAGATGTACCAGTAATTAGTAAAATTCAGTTTTGAAGAAATGTAGGTCATTAATAATTATATATGTACAAGCAAAGAGGGAAAAATTGTGATAAAGCCTAATTTCAATTCTGAATTTCTGTTTATTATTTCTCAGTGCCTTCCACACCACTGAATGGCTGCATTACTACTTCTATAAAAAATATTTGTGATTGGGCAGTGGAGATGCACTTTGCTAAGTACCACACATTTTTGCGTAAGTTTACACTGATGAATTTAAGCATGGGTCAATTCCAAGTCATAACAACCCTATTCTTCCTTTGTCTGGGTACTAAAAAAGCTGTATCTTCCAGGGCAGACAAGAGAAATGCAACTTTTCCCTCACAATTGCTCTCTTCTACCTCCTTGCTGAGATTGCAAAACCGTCTTCTGGAGACGAAAAGCAAACTAAAAACATTAAATAATGTGCTTTCAGTATATTACTGATGGATGAATAACGATATTGGATCTTTGAGTACTTAAGCAAGAAAACAACTTTTCTGCCATGCTGTTAGCAATTTCAACAGAAACAGCCTTTGGGGCCTCATGATACCAATTAAACAGTACCTCTTCAATTCATCTGAAATCCTACCAATGCCACATTTTATTTTAGCTTTCATTGAGAAGCAGCAAGCTTCCATCCTCTTTTAGTGTGGAGAATAGCTGTAATACCCATCCGATTGTTAAACTTAAAACCACATTGTTGATTTTTTCTGGAAATTCACATTATTCAAGGTCAGCTTTACAAACAAAACTCCAAGCAAACATTTTTTTCCCAAAATTCACCTAACCAAACACAAAAGATAGAAAACATTTCCATATTTTGCCATCTATTATGTAACAACATTAGCACTTAGACCTCTCGTGAGTTTCTGAAGTGAATGCCTATATGACTTCCCTTGCTAGTCTGGGATATGAACCAGTTTCAGTGAGTATGAATTATATTCCTTCTGGAAAACAGTGGAAATGGAAGGACCTGTTCCCTGTGGTTTCCAAATGTGTGCAAGCCCCAAGTGGGGACACAAGGCTGGTGAGTGGATTGTATCAGTGTGAAGTTCCTTGGGGCACAAAGCACACTGCATGTGCCAGCAGGCATCTTCAAACCTTCCACTGCTACAACAAACAGGTGACAGTGCTCTGCATATGTAAAACAAACAAAACTGCACTGGTTATTTCATATTTTCATATGATTATCCATACCACCCCATGACCCTCCTAAGGCCCAAATCTCATTAATATAACAAATATGGCAATTCTCCTGCTTTATGTACCCACTCTGCCTTCTTTTGCCATCATCAATTGACAACCCATTGGTTTTGTTGCTCTTCCTTTTCTTAATATTTTCCTGATGGCAAAATCAATCCCACTGGTCTCCTAAAAGATACAGCTTGATGCAGTCTGTGGCCCCAAGCAAGCAGAAGAGTTAATAAGCTGTTGTGAAGGGAAGAGCAAAGTCTTCTCTAACACTGGGTAATATGATATCTGGCAACACTATGAAAAAAAGTTGGTAAATGATCAGTTAACCTGAACAACATGAAGAGAAAAGATCTAACAAAATTTGAGAAAACATCCAACAAACTTCAAGAAAACATCTTACAAACTTCAAGGAAAGAAAAATCACTGAACTTGTGATCTGGGCCAATAGACACACTCTGGAGATACACCCCTGCTGTGGCTATTTTGAACAGACCTCCTGGCGTAAGCACACCACAGATCCTGCTGGCAACAGATACCTGCCTGTGTACCCACGACTGCCACTTCAGGCTTATTACACTGGAGAGTCTGGAGGAGATCTCATCATCTGAGATCATCATCATCGTTTGCATTCCTTGGCCCTGCATCGCCTCTTTGTGGTGTGCTTCTGGCCACTGCTAATGCCAACAACTTCCTGTGCCAGCGATTGTAGTTCCAGAATAAATTTTACACATTTTGAGAATGGAGAAAGTAGGTAGGAGGATTTGGGGCTTCCTGGTAGCACTTCAGCACCTGGACTACACCATGGTTTGGGTATTCATTCATAAACACAGGGCACAGGGTATCACATAGAATTGCCACAATGTGGATGGGTAGCCACATTCTCCAGATGATCCTGCCAGTCCACAGGAAGGAGGTGTCAGCATCCTCCTTTAAAGCCAGCCTGATGAACATCACAGGGACTACAGGTCCTCCCAGGACAGGCAGTAGAGCTGTGCCTAAGTTTTCCCTGGTGCTCTCCCAAGGCCTGCATAGCAACAGCCACTTTCACACCTGCAGGCCACTCTGAACATTTTAGCCACTGGCTTGTACACGCCAACAGTGCCAAGGTTTCCTTGACAGGGTGACAGCAGCATTCTTCAACACAGATACAGGCAACCTCGCAAAATATCATCAAGGGTAGTGAAGTCAAGGCACTGGCTCTTGACAAAAGTTTTCAGCTGTGCTGCTCTACATCTGAAAGCTTTGCACTAACCATTGATTATTCAGTGTCTTTGGGTCAAAGAAGTATCTACATGTTGATATATTCCCTGCCCCTCACTCTCCTTTTTCTCTACCATACTACTTCAGCCTCCTCAGAGTCAGGAAGAGGTTCAGGCCACAGCTACTGCCGTGTAACTCCGCAACATGCAGGGACAAACAGAAATAATGTGAGAAACTAAGCATGAACAAGAATAAATGACATGTTACCATGGTTGCAGCAACATATACCACCATCTGCAGGAGGCAGAAGAAAGGGCAGTTCTTGGACCACTTAGTGTTCGCAGTCAAGTGCGCAATTTTTCTTTTCACAGTTTCAACCCCATTCACAACAAACATATTGCATGTAGGGGACTGGTCAAAAGTTTGGCTGAAGTAAAATATCCAAAGTGAACATCACTTTAATGCAGGTTCTCAGCACCAACTGCAATAGTGCACCACATTGGACAGACAAACAGAAGCTAAATACAAAATAATTTTAAAACCTTTGCCTTTTCCTACTCAGTGTCCCAGATTTAATTTATATGTATGTTATTTCGATCAAAATGTGTAGAAGAGTGTATATGCACATTTGTTTATATACATTTTCTTGATCATCTTAAAAGTTTAAGTCAATCCTAGTCCTACGACAATTCTGAATTAAATTATTCATTGAACAGCTGAGGAACAGTAACATGCAGTAAATAAAAAAAAATTCAATAATTAACAATATATTTACTCTCAGTTATATACTATATAATATACTATATAATACACTATATAATATACTATATGTACTATATATATATATAATAGTTTTATATATATATACATATATAGATATAAAATATATTTTCTATTGTATATATATGTACACACACTACTCTCAGGCTATTTTTATTTTGCCTGGATAGGTAAATCTCACTTGTGACCACATTACAGATTTGAGATGCACAGCGCTTAAGTTTTAACTGCTATTTACTTCCATGGATCAAACACCTTCCCTTCACAACAGACATCTCAAGTTTGCTACATTGCTACAGAGGACTAAATAATTTTCTGGAGCACAGGTACAAAAGGTTCCTAGAGAATTCCAGCTGTGTGTGTCCGTAAGAAATCACGTTTTTGGAAGAAAAATAATCCAAATGTTTCTCTAGAAACAGAACTAAACACAAACATCTCAAACATGAAATGTATTTCAGAGCATAATCAAGCATTTTCCTCCTGAATTACAATGGCCTGATGAAAATATTTCAGGCATCTTGTAAGCAAAATCATTAATTATTGAATATGTCTTAAATCTTAACCGTTGTATTTCCATAGCTGATAGTGACAATAGTAATTTTTACGCTACACATCGTGCAGCAAATATTCAGCAGCATTGTGCTTTCCTGAGCAAAATAACTGCCTTTACGGACATCAGAAATTGCTGACTAAATGGAGAAGAAAGAAGAAGAAGAAAAATGAAATTGATAAAAGTAGTTCACAGCTCATAACAAATTAAAATTTAAAACTTGAAAAGAAACTAAAAACCAAAATTGAAATACACCTTTGAAATTGAATTAACAACACTTGTTTTCCTTTTTTCTGGAGCTATCCACACTGATGTCAAGACCCTTACTGACCACATAGCACAATTTCGGTTTTAAAGTCAGAAGTATAATGTGCCTGAGAAGTAACGCCACATAAGGATGAAAACTGAAAAAATACAGAGAGAGTAATTCTGTAGATGTCTTGCTTCTAAAAAGCAATCATATAATTTATCACTTATGAGCAAGAACTTTTCTCATCAAGAAAATCCGATCATAAAAAATCCTGCAGTAGCTGAATGCTCAGAAAATGGACTCAGTAAGTTTACTGAGCAAGGTATACATATCTTCAGATAAAGTAAACAAGAAGCAAAAATAAGTCATTACCTACATAAATTTCTAAATATATTTTACCAAAACTGATCAAGTGACATCTTCATACAAATAAGGATTTTGACCCATCAAGCACTACACCTCTCATCTAAGCCTTTTTTCACCGCTATTAAAATACAGATTTTGAATACTGGAAGGACATTTTGTAAACTTAGTTGGCCACTCTAGTATTAAGGCCTGAAGTTAAAATAGACAATGTCTTCTCTGGTGAAATAATTTTTTCCTTTATGAATTGGATGGTAAATTAATTAGAATAAATTGTTTACTTTATTGACTCCAGCTGCATGGGATATACAGCACATCAAGTTCGGATTGTTGAATTGTTCTTTTTCTTACTTGTTCATTAAACTGCTTCTGACAAAGTGGCTAAGCTGGGCTTCGCACTATGCCTGAGAAGTCTGAGTTAGAAAAACTTTGGGAGTTTAGATAAGAAGTCCATTGATGTGACACTCACTCTTCCCAGTGATCTCTTTCATGGATCTCTGAGCAGCAAAATGAAGTATTATTTCAATACAAACAACTGAACAGCAGGCAAGCCATTTTAATCAAGCACCTCAAAAATAAAAGGCTCTGAAAACAAAATAAATGACAGTGACCATCTGCTGACATAGCCATTAAAACTAACCACCTCCTTCTGGCAAAATATTTTTAAGACAATGCTATAATGGTTCATGGGTGTTTTTTGCTAACTTTTGCTGGCAAAGTGTGAGAAGAAATCTCCAGTTCTACAGGTAATGGTACAAAAAGGTGACCTGGAATCTGGCTGACCTCAGGATTAGGAAGGCCAACAGCTTTTTCTACCTTCAGTATCTCCTGTCTCTGAAATAAGATGGGGAAGGATGTGGACATGTATTGCTTACCACAGGAACCAGGATCTTCCTGAGGAGGGTTGATGCACGCATGTGCTTATTATCTTTATGGAAAGAAAATATATTTCTTCCAGTCCAAGAAAGATTAAAATCAAGATCTGAAACTTGTAAACTCCTACAAAACCAGAGCATGAGTCTCTGGTCAGGTTAAGCTACAAGGTCATCTTTAACAAAGAGGCTGAGTCTATTTCACATAGAATATGCCCTTCCACAAGGTACCAGCATGATCAGAGGCTACCCAAGGGATCAATTTCTACTACGGTTATTGATCCATCTCTACAAATATTTTCTGTTGTTCGTGACTTCTTGCACCACTGTGTCTCTAGGTATCTTTCAGCCCCTAAGAAGACACTGCTATATTTTAACAATGTCTTGCTCTTTGTCCATATACTCAAAGAGAACTTCACATCAGTATTATTATTACAACAAAACATATGAAACATTGTTTCCTGGTCCTAGAATATACGTATTTTGCCACAGGACTTCTAACACTGCCTGTCCTTTTGGATGCCTTTTATATTATACTGCTTTATGTGCTAGAGTTCTTGCTATGATTTCTCGTCTGCTTTGGCAATATTACATTTAATCAAAAAAGTTTACAGATGCAAAAGTCTTGAAAATGACTGACTGATTTCTGTTATCAAAGAGGCACAAATATATTTTTTCCAATAAAGTGAACCTTACAGTCTTGTGTTTCTGTTTGACAGAGACTTGCAATGTTTTCCTTGCATATTTTCATTTGAACTGATACAGACAGAAACAAACCATTACGACAAACTGAAGATTAAGATTGTCAGATCGCAAATAGCAAAACCACTGTCTTTCATATTTTTTAAGACCATCAGTTTCCCTTGTAAGCATTTAAATATACCCCACATTTTGTTATAAGCATGTACTTTTCCCTACTCTGTTTCATTGTAGCCACTAAGAAGTTTACTCATCAACTTAAAGCCCACTGTCAGCTCTTTCCTAGCTACTGATTAAGTGAAGGTTATCTTATTGAAAAGAATATTATGACAGGTGTCATGGCAAGTGAGAGCAATGCCCAGGAATCCCTTTGCTAAAACAACTTTTCAAGCTCTGAATAAAAGAGACCCTGAGCTGCTCCCACAGGACTGATGTTATTATTGTCCTTAGGTTTAGAGAAACAACACTAAAAATCATGCCTTAGAGACACCTTTAGAGCTGTGCCACCCACCACCCACTGGTAATGGTTGTAATCTCGTTTCTGACAAAGAGAGTTTCTTTCATTCTGTTATAATGGGGAGGATGCTGCCCCTGCTGTGTCAGGAGGCCAGTGCCCATACCCAGACTTGCTCCATCACTCCTGGCATTGCACTGTGTGGTCCCTTCCAGGCTGCAGCCATGCTTTTTGGGGGTGAGGTAGCTGAGGCCAGTTGAAAGTAAAAGGGTGGCAAGAACTGAGTGCAAAGACTATAACAAAAATGAGTCCAGACCTTATCAGCAAGGTAGATAGAGCTTTCATGGAGCACAGACCAAAAAAACCCCCAAAATATAAGCATGCCATCTCAAACAAGAAATCCACAGTGGTGGTAACAAACAACAAAACCAGGGATGATGAAAGCAGAAACCACCCCTTGATTTACATTGCCAGTTTTCTTTTAAATCCATGTTTGGTATCTGAGAGCACAATGAAGTTGCAGAAAAAGCTTTTCTGGCAGATTAGTGTGAAACACTTTCAGTCTGCGTCCTGTCTTTCCTAAGTTTGCCACTTAAACACCATTGAACACTGCAGCACAAATGGTTTTATGATTGAGATCCCTAATGAGATTCAGTACAAGAAGAAAAGAAACACGGTAAGTCAGTAAGAGAGTGGTAACTGTCAACAGGCAAAAAAGCATAAGAGATGTGAGAATTTGCCATCCAAGATAGAAAGGGCTATTTGGAAACCTCTGCTCAGGTACTAGTGGGTCCTCACTACTTTTCAGCAGATGGCACTACAGTCCTAGTGTTGGACTTTGTATGTGCAAGTCACTTGGACTCCCAGAACAGGACTGCCTCCCTGTTTATGCACGTGTCTTCAAAAAGGGGTTTCACACTTTGTAACTGTTTGAGAAACAATGGCCAAGCAGAACTAATTCCCCCTATGAATGCAAGTTGTTCTTAAATTGTAGAAGTCAGCAAATGTTTACCACCATAAACAAATTACCAGTTATTTTGCAAATGTAATCTGACTATGGTCTATTTTAGAAACACATTGTGAAAATATCAGTGTCAGATAACACTAGTTATTTACTAGAACACTGTTTGTGAGCTGTCAAACAATATAAGAGCTCTGAAGAAAGAATAAAATCTCTTTTGGCATATACACCTATTAAGACTAAAAAGCAAATGCAAATTGCATAGATTCTATTAGGGTCTTAAAAGTCAAACACATTAAAAAAAAAAAAAACCAACATAGTTGACTGCAAAGACTATGCAAAGAGAAAATTAAAAGAAGCATTTTTCCCGTTGAGAACAACAGGCATTACAATGGAAGAAAAAATCACCCTTATCTAGGGCAAGGACATGCTACATCTTACAGCAGTGAAATTTCAAGCAATTCCTTTTAATTACATGAGGTGAGCTCTTCATGCTTATTGTAAATACATTTGCATTTTTAAAAAAATCTTGCTTCTTCAGGTAGTTGCAACTGTTCAAAGAAAATTAGTTCAGCTGACTAAAAACCCACCTGACCAAGACCATTTGATACTATACAGAAAGGGTGCACTGTGATTCATGGTAGATCATTCTTCTCACTCCCAATTTAGTTATTCAGCTACTTGGGATTACACTGCATGCCTAAACTGAAATACCTACTCTAGGTGCATCGACACTGACTCCTAGAAAACACAAAATCCTTATTTGAGTCACATCCAATAAAGTAAGAACGTGACAATCAAAAAACCCACCACTGCTTCAGTTTCTTTTTATTTCACATGAATTCTAAATGAAATTTTCACCCTCTTTTCCTCCTGAGACTTTTGTGGTTTTCATGTTTCTATAGAGACCAGACTCTCTAAGATGTTAAAGTAGTAAAGTTTTCATAAAATGCGAATTCCAAATTTTCCCCCAACTCCCACCATGATCTTAAGCAAAAAAATTTACCCTAGATAAGGAAAGGAAAATTGCTAGTGAAAAGTTAAAAAAGAAAGAAAGAAAGAAAATGGTACACTAGAGCAGTTTCCCAAATGCCATAGATGATCAAAGAAAATACATTATGACTGTGTATGTCAGAATCAGTTGAAAGTCCTAATAATAGCATCATAGAAGATGCCCTACATCTGCATTCTGATAAAAGAGTTATGTTAGTATTCTAACATGACTGAAACACAGCAGATGCATTTCATAAAGGTCTACTAATCAAGTTTGACTCAGAGCAGAGATGCTTCTGCTTACACAGAAAGCAAGACAGGTAAATTTTTCTCCTGCATTCATTTAAATTTTAAGCAGTTTTGCAGATTTCACCAAGCAGTTAGTATGAGGCCAAGGTTTAACCACATGAAGTACTTAGCATCAGATCATGTTAAGATACTTCCTTTTACTCCGAAGTTTTTCTTTACTGCATTTCATGGTCCAGCACCCTCTGATGTGTTGTTACTAAAACTTTCTATCATGACACCAGGATTTCTACGATTAGCCTTCTACAGGGAGTCTACTCAGAACCCAGGTTAAGTGCTGTTCATTTTCTGTATATACCAGATCATAATCTGCAGAGAGACCTTGACAAACTACAGGGCAGGACAATCACCAACCATATGAAATTTCACAAGGGAAAGTGCTGGATTCTGCACCTGGGATGCGTCAGCCCTGGATGTACGGACAAGCTGGGGGATGAGAGGCTGGAGAGCAGTGCTGTGGAGAGGGTCCTGGGGGTCCTGGTTGATGGCGAACTGAACATGAGCCAGCAGTGCCCTGGCAGCCAGGAGGGACATCCCTGTACTGGGGGGCATCAGGCACAGCATCGCCAGCCGGGCAAGGGAGGAGATTGTCCCACCCTGCTCTGCACTGGGGCAGCCTCACCTCGAGTGCTGGGGGCAGCTTTGGGTGCCACAATGCAAGAAGGATATAAAGCTATTAGAGAGTGTCCAAAGGAAGGCAACAATGATGGTGAAGGGTCTTGAGGGGGAGCCTTGTGAGGAGTGTCTGAGGGCATTTAGTTTGTTCAGCCTGGAGAAAAGGAGACTGAGGGGAAACCTCACTGCAGTTACAACTTCCTCACAAGGGCAAGAGAAGGGGCAGACACTCTTCTCTGTGGTCTCTTCTCTGTGGTGACCAATGACAGGGCCCATGGGAATGGCATGAAGTAGTGTCAGGAGAGGTTTAGGTTTGATACTAGAAAAACATTTCTCACCCAGAGGGTGGCTGGGCACTGGAACAGGCTCCTCAGGGAAGGGGTCAGAGCACCAACTCTGTCTGAGTTCAAGAAACATTTGGACGATACCCTCTGGCACATGATGTGACTGCTGGGAATGGTGCTGTGCAGGGCCAGGAGCTGGACTTGATGATCCCTGTGGGTCCCTTCCAAATCAGCTTATTTTGTGATTCTGTGATCTGAACAATAAAAGCAGGAATTAAAGCAATGCAAGCCAATGATTCTTTTTTGGATTTCAAGAGACTTCAACTAAAGAATGAGAAGAATTAATTTGAGCTTTGGAAAATATTTCTGAAAACATTTCCTTTGCTCAGATGAACTCCTCAGAGCACACCAAACTTTTATAGCACCAGGTATTTCTCAAGATTCAACCTGGGCATTGTTTCTGCTTCCCAAGGAAGCACAGCAGAAGATAAAGCCAGATAGGAAACATTCTCTTCTCTTTTATAAAGAGCCATCTTACCTTGGATTAATTTAAGGTTGTATTTTAGTTCCTTTTAGTGAAGTAGTCCATTTTTTTCAGTGCTCCATCACCCAACTAGATAAATACAACTTTCCTTAATTCAAAACCAGCTAAAAGTAAAGCTGAGAGTATTTGAGGCTATGATTTGCCTAGTGAGCTCTCACTCTGAAATACGCAATTCATATTACCTACAATATTTATTTCATATCCATTCTCATACAGCAATTACTTTCCATTTTCTTAATTTTTAGTGCTTTTTTTACCTATTACCCTGGAAATAACAGCATTTATTGATTTATATCTGTTTATATCACAGCTCAGTATTTTTGTTACACATGGCCTGAGAAAACTTTGTTAGCTTTCTACTAACTGATTCACTACCTAGATTATAGGGCAAGCAATAAAAGGATCTGGTAAGGCACTTACTGCATCGAGCGCTCACTTCAGTCACATAAGTGGAGCTCAACCAGTACCAAGCCCAGAAGATGTAACTTTTTGACATGCTGCCACGCATCAAAAAATATGCTAGTACATATTTTCTGTGGGGACCTTCTGATACACATACTCCACTTTTAGGCTGTATTTGACCAGAAAGGAAATTCACCTTTAACAGATCACAGCTATTCCAAAAAAACACTCTCAAGCACTACCTTCAGATGTTAAAAATAGGAAGTGGAATTGTCACAAAATAGTACAAAAAAGGAAATAGTGGTTTACAAGTTGGTACATATTAAATGATTGTGTGATCTTTTTGCAGAGGGAAGTCTTTGAGTTACATAAGCTTGGATGCGTCTGTGCTCTGAGGTACCTGAAGAATTATGTAAGTTTTAATTTTTTTTTTTTTTATGAGCTGGATTTCTTCTGCCTTGCTCCCAGTACATTCTCCTAAATAATCAAAAGACTGTTTACAGTTAGGGAAGCACAGATTTTAGCACAAATATTAATCTGCCAAAAACCTGAATACCTTGTTGAAGGGTGAGTGATCACTGATCAAGGTATTAACCTCCTAGTACTTACCACTAAAATATCTGTAGGGCAGGTGGTAGAGTTATTATATGGTTATAGTCTTCCTAAAAAAACTTCCTATTTGCCTCACTTATTTTTTAAGTTTGAATTATTTTTATGCAGAATAATAAGAGAAATAATTTATAACTAAAATATTTGGCAGAACAAGTCATAGAAAGGCATTGAAACTGGATGACACATTCAGTAACTTCTTTATATATTTATAAGATATATATAAATGTACATAAATATTTAACATTTGTGGTTGTTATCTGGTAATTAAAGCAGTTGGTATGCCAGAAGTCTCTGAGATTTTAAACAGTGAAATAAAGCAGCCATAGACTCATAGGATCACCAAGTTTGGAAGAGACCTTTAAGATTATCCAGTCCAACCACCAATGCAGCCCTGCCCTAAACCCCTAAACCACATCATCCAGTGCCAGATCCAGATGCCTCTTGAACACCTTCAGGGATAGTGACTCCACCACCTCCCTGGGCAACCTATTCCAATGCATGACCACCCTAACAGCAAAAAAGCTTTTTCTAATATCTTATCTGAATCTCCCATGTCTCAGCTTAAGGCCATTTCCTCTTGTCCTCTCACAGCAGGCACAGTTGCGGACACGGGCCCCCCACCTCACCACAGCCTCCTTTCAGGGAGTTGCAAAAAGCAGTGGGGCCCCCCCTGAGCCTCCTTGAGACTAAACAACCCCAGCTCCCTCAGGTGTCCCTCACGAGAGATGTTCTTCAGTTCTTTCAGGAGCCTCGTTGCCCTTCGCTGGACACGCTCCAGCCCCTCAACGTCCTTTTTAAAGTGAAGGGCCCAGAACTGAACACAGACTTGGGGTGTGGCCTCCCCAGCGCCCAGTACAGGTGGGTGGTCGCTGCCCAGGTCCTGCTGGCCATGCTGTTCTTGATACAGGCCAGGATGCCATTGGCCTTCTTGGCCACCTGGGCACACTGCAGGCTCATACTGACCCAGAAAATAAAAAAGGAAAACAGAAAAAGAAAAAAAAAAAGGAGAAACAGAAAAAGAAAAAGAAAAAAAAAATAAATAAAGTAATACACTTGACAAGTAGAAATGAGTTTGTTCCATACCTTTGGTAACTTCTGGACAAAAGCCTTGACTTTGGCCATGCTACACAGGGTGATGGTAAAACTGCTTATTCTAATTCAAGGATCATCTGTAACCAGTAGGTATTCCTGCATACTCAGATCAGGAAGACTTTAATTTTTTACCTAATCACAGTCTGCTCTTGTCAAAAATTTCGAGAAGAAATAACAATCATTTTGCAATTCCTGCCCTTCAAAAATAACATTCCACTCTGTTATGTGGAATATCTATGTGTATCTATGCGAGACACCCAAGAGGAATTGTCCAGTGCTTATTATTTCTTTGCAGTCTCTCCAGTGATGCTTCACTGCAGACAACACATTGGATTCTTCTCAGAATGCATCAAAACTGCTGTGCTCTGGGAGTATGACAGTACGACAGACAAAATTTTACAGCATTGAGGGGTATTGCACACACCTGCTTATGATAACTGGGCTAGACTCTCGCTTCCTGAACTTGTAGGAATAGAATAAGCTTGTTTCTAGGGGAGTTCTATGCTACAAGCTAGTGATTTTTAAATGATACATCTCTCTCAGGCTATGTCCATTGCTGTCTGAGATTTAACACCTTAGGTAACCGGTCTGCTCCTGTGGCAGACTCTTAGCACCTGAGGAGTGCTAGAGTGTAAGATAACATTTTTCTGGAAATAAAAAAATTATGTGTCTACCTCGTAACAACTGATGCAACTTTTCCTTTTAGTTAGCAGTGTTCTCTCCTTGCAATCCAACCAACACAAGGCTGAGCCCATCAGTGACAGAGATGCAATAATGTATTTAAGAAGGAAAAAACCGTCTGCAGTACAGCGGCCATAAAAGTGAGAATACGTGACAGAAAGAATTCTGCAGACACCAAGGTCAGTGGAAAAGGAGGGGCAGGAAGTGCTCCATACTGGGGCAGAGATTCCCTTGCAGTCCAAAGTGAAGCCCATGGTGAGGCAGCTGTGTTCCTGCAGCCCCTGGGGGAGCGGAGATCCACCTGCAGCCTGTGGAGGACCACATCCCAAATCAGGTGGATGCTCAAAGAAGACTGTGATGCCACAGGAAACCTGCACTGGAGCAGGGTCCTGGCAGGACCTGTGGAGAGCAGCACCCACACAGGAGCAGGTTTGCTGATGGAACTTGTGACCCCACAAGGTCCCCACACTGGAGAAGCCTGTTCCTAAAGGACTGACCCCGTGGGAGGGACTCACAATGGGGCAGCTTGTGAACAACTGCAGCCAGTGGGAAGTACCCACGTTAGCGAAGTTTGTGGAGGACTGTTTCCAGTGGGAAGGACTCCACACTGGCAGGACAACAGTGTGGGTAGTCTTCCCTGGGTAGGAAGGAGTGGCAGAGATAAGGTGGGATGAATTGACTTCAGACCCCATTCCCCATCTACCTGTGCTGCTCAGGGGAGACAGCGAATTCAGAAATTATATTGAGCCCAGTAATAAGGGAGGGGTGAATGGAACCTACTCTTCTTTGACTGGCAAGAAATGCAATAATGTTCATGAGTTGAGCCTCTTTTGCCTGTGACAGTAATTGCTGAGTGATCTCTCCTTGTCCTTATCTCAACTATAATAAGGCATTGGTTGATTTTTTATCCTCTATTCAACTGAGGAAGAGAGTGATAGAACAGCTTTTGTGGGCACCTGACACCCAGCCAGGGTCAAAGCAGCACAAGTGCACATGTGTAAAACTAAGGCAAATATGCATATATATATAGATATATATATATATAAAATACATATTTATTTATTTTATTTTTATTTATATTTATTTAATGAAAAGGGATCTCAGAATTTACTTAGATTCTTACAGAGTTATGATGATGTATGAAGATGCTAGTACAGAGATAAAAATCTTTGTCTGGAAAGAGGAAAAAATATTTCCTCTATCAAAGCAGAAACTCTTTGCCAGAATGCACACACATTGACTGAGAGATACAGACCCACAACACTCCATGCAACCAACCCGCCAAGAATGAAAGATGCTCCTTCACATCAGTTTCCAGATGTGAGGTTTTGAATTTTAAGACGCTCAAGCCTAATTTAAGAAAGGGAATCACCAGTCTTGCCAGAAGTATCACAGAATGCCAAGTTGGAAGGGACCCACAAGGATCATCAAGTCCAACTTCTGGCCCTGCACAGGACCACCCCCAAGAGTGACACCAAATGGAAGATGACGCCATTAAGAGAGTAACTAAAGCAGCTGCTCCTTTGCACACCCCATGTTACTGTTTCCAACACGGCACAGAGTTACATAGAAACAGCCAAATGCACATGAAACTTCTCAGTGATAATTCAATGTATGTGTGGAAGCTGCACTATGGAATCCTTTCCACATGAAGGAATAAGGAGAAATAAGGAGATCAATATTTCTGAAAAAAAGCAGACTGTTATAACAGTGCTTTGTCAGCAAGTGCATGGAGTCTGTGAAAACCTTGAATAAATTGAAAGGAAATGTTTGTGGCTTTTTTAATAGAAAAACAAGATTACAGAAATAAAATTATCTAAAAGGTGCACATTATTAACTACATTTTTCAAATAATTTCAGAACAAGACTAACTTCTTCAATAAAACTTCTAAAAGACAAAGTAGAAATTCTCCTGACAAGACAAAGTTATCCTATGAGAAATACTTGTGAAAAAAGAATTGCAAGTGAGTTAACATTACCAACTGCTCTTGTACTTTGCAGATATATGCAATTTATCACATCATTGTGATTGTGGCTGGATGGCAGGAATACAGACCTTTGAATCTAAAACCCTGCTAAGCTGGTAATGAGCCTTAGGCAAGGCTACAAAATCAATTGCAGTAGAGAGGTTTATGTATTTCTTTATAATATAGTACAAAAATATTTCTATTTAAAAAAAAAGGATCTGAAGAATAATAAACTCAGTTTTGAGTTTTCCTTCTTTGAATTTTTACTGAAGTGAAGACTGACCAAGCAGTGTATTGTGGTATAAGACATTTAAATCTCCTTAGTATTTTGGTGTGAGGGGAAACCTCACATTACTCTGTATGGATCACTAGTTATCTGTGATTTTCAGTGTTAATTAATCATTAATTAATGATTTAGCTAATTCCCTGCCTAACTTAGGGCTACAATAATTTTGAATTAGCATATTATAAACTACTACAGTAATTAAGAAAATTTTCAATTCACTGTATGTATGTCCCTGTGGTAATTCTTGTATATGTCAAGAAAATATATATTAACATAGACTTTAAAATCCTGATAAAATACAAATGGCCCATAAAATAATTAATGACTGCCACATTCTTAATGGAATGAAGGGATACAATGCTTAAAAAAAGCCTTCCCAAAACCAACAAAAACGTAAGTAGTTGTGACAGATACAGAAAGAAAATAGATATTGAGGAATTATTAATACTCTTCTACAGCAAAAGTGATTTCTTCCAAAGCTTTTGAGACTGAATAGAAATGTAGCTTGCAGGTGTTTAATTTTTCACCTGTCAGAGAGGGACTGTCACCCACCAGCATGCTTAGGAGCAGGGTTTTCCCTTCCCATCCCATGTGGGTGGGTGACATTAAGCCTCTCTGCATATGCAAACATTCACTGTGGTACAGAACAGAAATTCAGTCCTGCTATTGCCCTGAGAACACTTTTACCTGCAGTCCAGTACTTTTCCTCTTACCCTCAGTGTCTTTTCTTTGTCAGTTGATGTAAAGTGGGCTTAAAATTCTGGAAGAATGTTCCCTCACCTCCAGCCCTTGAATTAAGTATGTTGAAGAGCAGCTATTTCTCCAGCATAAAATCTGACCTGATGAAACTGGTAATAATAATAACAACAACAACATCAATCATCATCATCAGAATGATTTACTGAGACTTTACTGAGACAGTTTTCAAGGGGGATAGTAATGGAACACCAATATTATGGAACACCAACACTTCTGACTCTAAGAAGCACTAAATAATTTAGATTAACTAAGCAAATGTTGACTTCTCTTTCCCATATCCTGAAAAAATAATCTAACCAGCAGACAGGTAAGAAGGGTATACCAGCCTTTACTTTGATTTGCCTTTCTATTGCCAGCAATAGCAAGACTAATGGAGTAAAAATGAAGCCACTTTTTAAAATTCTGCTCAGAAAGATATCTTTAAAAAGATGCATTTTTCAGAATATTTTTTATTAAATTGACAATGTTTCATTTGAGCTAATTAAATCTCATTAACTTAATGCAATGCTATATGTGCAATGCAGTATGCTTTCAAATACTGGCTTTTTAACACTTGCTTATGCTGTACAAGATCATACACTATGAAGCGTTTGTCATGAAAAAAATTAAAAATTACATTATTGAAGAATTTTTAGAAAAGTAATTCTAAATTTTGGAGAAAACAGAAATTTTAGAGGGAAATGACTGAAGGAGGATCTCATCAGTGTCTCTAAATATCTGCAGGAAGGGTGTCAAGGAGCCAGGCTCTTCTTGGTAGTGTCAAGCAATAGGACAAGAGTCAATGGACAGAAACTGATGCACAAGAAGTTCCACCTGAGTATGAGGCAGAACTTCTTTACCTTGCAAGTGACCTGGCACTGGAACAGACTGCCCACAGAGGTTGTGGAGTCTCCCTCACTGGAGATATTCAAGAACTTTCTGGACAAAATCCTGCGCAATGTGCTCTGGGATTATGCTGCTTGAGCAGAGCAGTCATGCTAGAAGACCCACTGTGGCCCCATCCTGACCCATTCTGTGATTCTGTGAAATTGCCACTTCTGCTAAAGATCTCCATTGTTCTGATTTTTTTCCTTTGCTTTTTTTTTTTCTCTATAAATTTGATTTTTTTCCTCATAACTTTCCTATTTTCCTTCTACAGAAAGCAATCTGTTTTAATGAAATATGCCACTTCCCCCAGCTTTTCTTACAAGTATGTATATCACCAGAAAAGATAAATCTTAAATGTTCCTTTTTTATTAATATTATACTTGCTACATTCTTTCCACACTGTTTGGGAATGTGACAAAATGTCTTTAACCTCTGCACAGAAAAGACTTTATTTACAATTTAATATTAAATATACTTAATTACCAGCTGTCACAAATGCTCTAAATAAAAGATTTTTGGATTAAGACTACAGACCTGCAGTAAAAGCACTAATTCCTTATATTCAGTGAGGTATGGTCTATTCCATTTGTTTCTGAGTACATCCCACTTACAGGTGTGCTAAGACAATAAATGCCTGTAATAGCAGCTCTCTTTAAACTCTGATGCACTGATTTTTCCCAGATATGGACTTCATGACTATTGTTAAATATGTTAATGAATAACAATGAAATTCTAAATGACTGTAAATATTTGTTAATACTGGCTTATTTATCAGTTGTCTGGAGGTTTGATAATCTTTAAAATCTGTAATTCACACAGCCTTAAAAAATAATAATTTGAACTATTTTCTATACCACAGATTACAATTTTCCAAAGTGTTCTTTTGCTGTAACTACCCTGGCAAATTCATCTAAAAGGCCAGACTTAGATCCTTATCTACCGCTTTAGAGTATTTGAGATAGTTCTTTCTGATAAAAAAACCCAAAGCCTTCTTACTTTTGATATCAGCATTAGTTAAGACAATACACTTCATTTTTTTCTGCTGCTTTGTAGCAGCAGCAGCTTTCTACTTACAGCTGCTGAAAATAATGAAAAATAACATGTAGATCTACTATTTGCAAGAAAATATAACTAGAAAGACAAATGGATCTATGCTGTATAATATGCTGATGTGAGCAGGCTGGGGGAAGGACACAAACCAAGCATCCCAAGCACAAGAACAGGCTAGGTAGGAAATGGATTGAGAGCAGCCCTGTGAAGAAGGACTTGCAGGTGGTGGTGCATGAGAAGCCAGACGTGACCCAGCACCGGCAGCCCAGGAAGCCAACCACACCCAAAAGTAGGGCAGCAGGGTAAGGGAAGGGATTCTGCTCCTCTGCTCTGCACTGGTGAGAGCCCACCTGCAGTGCTGCATCCAGCTCTGGGGCCCTAACATAAGAAGGATGTGGACCTGTTGGAACTAGTGCATAGGAGGGCAACAGCGATGATCAGATTGTTGAAACACCATCCCTAAGACAGGCTAAGAGGCTTGGCGTTATTGAGCCTGGAAAACAGAAGGTTCCAGGGAGATCAAGGAGCACCTTCCAGTCTATAAAGGAGGCCCACAAGACTGGTGGAGAGGGACCTTTTATAAGGGCATGGAGTGATAGGAAAAGGGGGAGTGGCTTTAAACTGAAAGAGGACAGATTTAGATTAGATATTAGGAAGAAATTCTTTACTCTGAGGGTGGTGAGGCACTGGGACAGGCTGACCACAGAAGCCGTGAATGTCCCATCCCTGGAAGTGTGTAAGGTCTGGCTGGATGTGGCTGTGAGCAGCTCGGTGTAGTGGAGGGTGTCCCTGCCCATGGCAGGGGCTGTGGAACTAGGAGATCTCTAAGGCCCCTTGTAATCCAAACTATTCTATGGTTCTGTGATCTCTTACTGGACCATGAAAAGCATATGCTTATTCAAAGTAATGGTGATCTCAATACACCAGGAGCAATTCAAACTCTGCTGAAGAACTGGAACACTATTTCCTGTTTGCTTCTCTCCTCAATCATCTTTTTGGCTTTGTGAGCCTCTTCTGTTTCCCTCTCTGAAACACCTTTAGGCTTTAGTGATTCACTTTTGTGTACACAAGCATCCCAAAGGGATTAAGTTGGAGGAATACCACTGATTTAGTCCAAACAGGGATTTCTTTCACACTCTTTTTACAGTTTTTCAGACTGCCTGCACTCTTAATTTTTCACCTCGTGTTCCTGCTCAGTTGACACAGTAAGGAAAAGCCACAACACCTTTTTTTTTCTGTGCTGGGTTGGGCCCACAAATTAGAACCCCAAAGACTCAAACTAACAGCTAAATTTGACATCTTATCAAAATATCATGGAAAGGTTCATTACCCTGACACACATTAGAGCTGCCGCATTTATCTGGAATTCAAAATGAATAAAGAGTACGGGAGAAATGCAAAAAAACCAATTTACAACCTAGCATTTAACAGAAATAGAGAAATGTTACCGAGTACTCAAGAACAGACAGCAAGTGATACAAGAAGTCTATACTGTTCATCAAGAATCCTGGAAGAAAAAAACCCAAAACTACAAGCAGGATTCTCTAAGTAAATGGTGTACAAAGTCTGTAAAATATTCTCCAGCATTTTATTCTTTGTACTTAAAGGCTTTTTATTGCTTAAGGCTTACAAGAAAAACAGCATTTGTAAAATATAGAAATTCGATGATTCTTGACAGAAATAATTCTGGGAGCAGTTAACAGCTGTATGCTTTGTCTTGCACATAATCATTCCTCATCTTAAACAAGAAGTGCTGGCCTGATTTTTAGGAAGAGCATTCAATGCAGCTGCCAGGAGAGGAAGCAGGGGACCACTCTGTGCCCTCTGCCATGCAGATGCTCTCTAGAACCTCTACATTCAGCTCTTACACAATGTTGTGACAACACCTCCTTTCCCCTGTTAACAACATGACCAGCCAGAAGAAAGCAGAAGCTGCTGCAGCAGTTGCTTACCACAAAAGGATTTGCTCACAGGGCTGGTGGCACTGCCTGCTCTGTTGGCCGCACAGCCGCTGCCTGCAGGCACAGGAGGTCCCAGGCTCACAGGTCAGGGTGCAGCCCCTCTGCAGGCTCTGCTTCCTCCTGTGGGCCTCCTGTGAGGGCACGGAGATGCCAGTTTTCAGAATATCCCCTCAAACTTTGCTGCCTCGTCAAAAACCTCATGCAAAATGCACATATAGGTCTCCAGCTATATCTCTGCTTCCAACAAGCTGGTGCCCAGTTAGGACTCCTGCTTCAGCAAGGTCAATATGCCAGTCAGGCATTGTGAGCTCCCTGAGAGCGCTACATCTCACCCTGGCATTAAGCTACACACAATATGCAGTGGCTGGGATGGGACAGACAAGTCTAATAAGCCCAGATACTAGATGGATTTTAAAAAAAGTAAAAGGAAATTTCCTTCTTTCATAATATTTTAAAACTCTATACATTGCTTTCTTCATGAACTAACAGAACAGAATAGACATGCTAACAAAAGAATGTTCAGTTAAAAATAGAATCATTTGAACAAGGAACAATTTATCACAAATAAATCGCTAGAGGTTGTGGTCAAAATTTACAATGTGATGAACTCTTCAAATTACATTTAATTGCAATGTTACTAGCTCAGTAATAGCACAATTGAAAAAGAAACTTATTAAACCCCTTAATTTCTTTCCTAGAAATTCCTTTCATAGAAATGTCGTGTAGAAACAGGTGAAACAGATTCTTATTGGGATAAATGTCTTTTATGAAAATTCATTCAAATGAAGTTAAGATTTTGGATATTAGTTTCAACGCAGTGGAAGTCTGGCCTTCAAAATAATCTAAAATGCAAACTTTCTTCCTACCTCTGACACAAGAATTACAAGGAGGCAATGGATCATTTTATTAAACAGGACCCCAAAGCAGCCAATTGTCCAATATTTAAATAAGTCCTCCCTACAATAGAACATCTTAAACATTATTAGTGCATGTGAATTGTTTAGTTGCTTTTAATGGTATACCAATCTACTCTCAGAGGTAAAACTAGGACAACCTTTGAAACCTACAGCTAAAGGAAGGTTTTTGAATATTGGACCCCAAACTGAAGCTGCAGAAAATGAACTGCAAAGGTGAGTGTACATTAGAAAGGGGATCACCAGGAGTGACTTCCCAGGGAATATGTGAGACTGCACAATATGGAATTTTATGACAGATTTCAAATGAAAATATTATGTTTATCTTAGAAGGAACAAAGGTGTGTTACATGAGGTCAATTAAAGATGAATATTTTGCAAAGGTATCTAATTAGTCTACTGGGTGCTCGCATATAAATTATTTAGATAAAAGCCCTGGAAAGATGTGTGAGGAAGTTTGACAGTGAATTTTCACTGACTACTATTTTCCTTAAGGACAGTACAGTTGTGGGAAGGGAGAAGATCTGAAGGTGAATATAAGGCAATTCATAGATGCAAGCTCAGAGTAAGTCAAGTAAGCTGGCACCTCTTGGGCGGGTCTTCAAAACAAAATATTTTTCTTAAGTAAAGAAATAAAAGAAATCATATATTAAGGACTAAGAGTAACAGAGGGGAACAAGATTATCTCCAGATCATAACTAGCAGCACAAAAAGAAAAAATTCTATAAATAGCCAAAACGTATGTGGTTTAACCCCAGCTGACATAAATACCACGGAGTCACTAACTCTCCTTGCTCTGCCCTGTCTGCAGTGAGATGGGGAGGAGAAGAGGAAAAAGATAAAACATTTGGGTTGAGATATGAAAAGTTTAACAATTGAAATAAAGAAAACTATAATAAATAAATAAATATAATGATCAAAGTAATATTAAGAATAATGAAAAAGGGAGAGAGAAAGAAACCCCCTGAACCCCGCAAGTGATGCACATTACAACTGTTCACCATTTGCTGATAGATGCCCAGCCTGGCTCCCAGCAGTGATCTACAGCTCCCAGCCAAAATCCCCAGTTTATGTGCTGGGCATGACCATCTCTGTCCATGAGCATGGAATACCTCTTTGGTCTGCCCAGGTCAGCTCTACTGGCCCTGCTTTCTCCCAGTTTTCTGTGTGCCTAGTCACTGGCAGAGCATGGAAAACTGAAACTCCTTGATTTAGGGCTTAGCAGCAACTAGAACATCAGTGTGTTGCCAACATTATTCTCATAATAACTTCTAAACACAGTGCTAAACCAGTCACTAGGAAGAAAATTAACTCTATCCCAGCCAAAACCAGAACAATGAGATAGGACACATACTTTAAAACATCCTGGCTAGACCTCATTAGATCCAAGCACAGTTTCTTGCCACTCTGTTTTGATCAATTTAGATTAAATCTAGAATCCATACAACTGATAACGTCTTTGAATTTATTCAATGAATGACCTTTACTGTATGGTTATGAATTTCTGTAATTGAGCTTCAAAAGACACACATTTATTTATGCAAAGCCCTAGACAATTCCTTTAGGAATAATGGAATAATTTTCTCTTTGTTAAATGGGTAAAGTGGAATAAAAGCAGAATTCACTGTAAGAAAAAGAAGTTCAAACTGTTCTTCCTGAAGCTGTTTTTCATATTTACTCCAGCAAATTTTTATTATGGCTAGATAGGGGTACCATGTAAAATTTACATGGCTTCAACAAAACACAAGTCTTATGAATAAGGAAGATCTATGAACTGCACTTCAAGAATACAGCTTAAATAGCCCATACACACACACAAGACATAGAAGAGGACAGCAACGAAAAATGACAACAGGAGCAGGGCTAAACAGGATTGTGTAATATCACACTAATGTCACAGATTATTTAAATTTAGGATTATCTAGTCTGATTACATTTGCTACATGAAGAATGGTGCAGGAAAAGCCTCAGAAAAGATGCACCTTTGAGAAAAAGATGTTAAAAAGGATAAACCAACAAAGAGTACTCATGTATTTTGTGAAAGACTTAAAGTACCTCTTATTATGGTACAAATGGAAAACCTGGATCAAAGAATCAATGAAAAGGATAATTCTCAAAAGCAAAGACCTTTTTTCCAACCAAAGCATGTGTTGTCAGATGGGGGATTTTTTGTGTTCAGGTTCTTAAAAAAAAAAAAGACACAAGACTACAACACAAGATTTTTACAGATGTGTATGGAAAACTTAGTTACTAGAATTACTGTTTTCAGTCCAAGTTTATGCAGTTTGCAATGAGAAATACTTATTAATTAAGAGAGGGAAAAAAAAGAGGTGTAATGAACCATAACTGAGAACACTGAAATTGCAGCCAATAGCTGGAACCATGCCAAGACCCAAACCTTCAAGCCACAAAAAGTTAGTACTTAGGAGGCTTCTACTTGCCCTGACATCAGACCCTGCAGCAGGAGACAGTCTGTTGGTGGGATAAGTACAATGCTCATGGCTGAAAATGTCTTGGTTTTAAGATTGAAATTTGATTAAACAGGTTGCTTTAGCTTGTAAAATTAAAATGTAAAACCTACCATGAAAACATACAAATGAACCAAAGAAAACAAACTACGAAAGAAATGGATTTTGCAAGAGCAAATGGATTTGCAAGAGTAATTCCAAGCATAAGCTCTTGGAAAAAAAAAAAAACAACCAACCAACAGAAATAAGGGGAGGCAAATGTGTGGTGGGATGGAAGAAGAAGAATTAACATAAAATGAACATAAAAGCATATAATTGAGTAATAAGGACTCTTGACTACAGCATGAAAGGAGCTGTAGATATTTGGTGTTGCCTTCAATTCAAATAAACAAATTGTTCCCAGGGGATTGCAGAGCACTGATCTTAAGTCCTTCAGACAAAACTACTTAGGAATTCTGAATTCCTGCCATTTCTACATAAACTCAATGATCACAAAATAGAAACAAATAAAATCTGCCTCCTCCCCCCCAATAAAAAGGTCTAACAACAGCTACTCCAAGAACTAACCTTTCTTGACCACCTTGGGAAATAGTGATTAAGAAAACTGATGGCTGACTTTGCAGACAAGCTGGTGATTGAAGGAGTCACAGCGTAATTAGTGGATTCCTTTCAAATCTGCACATCTGGTTAGTACTGATTTTCTCTAGGATTAATGCTGACATGAGAGGGAGCTGGGCTCGGTGACTGAAACCATCCCGCTGTTCCCAGGCCCTGTGTACCTATCATAGATATTCTACCACATAATCCCCTGACTGAATAATGGGATGGGTCCTTACAGAAGCACAGGCTTCACATCTACAATTCTCATTGTAAGACTATTTCAGAGAACAACGTTGATAAAGACTCGGTACTTTTTCCATGCTCCTAACATTGAAAACATTCTGCATTTAATAATGCTCTGTTTTTTCAGCATCTGTTTCTCCATCAGTTGCCATACATATATTTTAAAAACATCCTTTAGACCATTGCAGATCATCAAACTTCCTTTTCCTAAATGCCTTCCAAGTTTGGCAATACAACCTGCTGCAAGGCTTTGTAAAATAAACCAACAGAACCTAAACATCCCCTGCCCCCCAAATAAACAAAAAACTATCCACCACCAACTATCCTAAACTGTCCTTTCCTAAAAGTTACAATCCTGCATTTATTATTTTCCAATCATTATTACTGGTGGGATTAAATCCTGGCAGAGAAAAACCTCACCCTCTATTAACTAGAGATACATCTTTATACTCAGAAAGCACAGGCTGGAGTTTTATCCCTTCCACCACACCCATCTCTCCCTTAGAGTATTGTATTCTTTATAAAGAAAAATTAAGTGTGTATTGATAAAAAGAATCTTCACATGTTCAAGAAGGAAAAATGGAAGTTTACCTGGAAAAGTTCAGTAAAAATTGCTCATACTTATCTCAGGGATTTTGCACTCTGGGACATTCTGATCTCTCAATTGCTTCTGACTCATCACCACCAAAAAAAAACGCAACAGAACCCATTAACTTCTTCAGACATTATTCTCTTCGTTCCAACCTTTGTTGATTAAGAAGGATCTCATAAAGACTTGCTACTCAGTAGATTTACCTCCACATTTACGCACATGTGAGACATGAGTTGGGGGGCGGGGGGGGCTGGAGATTAAGGGCCACTGGGAATTTAAAATAGAACAACAGCAAAAAAAAAAAAAAAGACATAGAAGGATTGTAGATGCTTCAAAATGTGCACTGTTTCAGTTCTAGAGCTAGTTCTACCCTCTCATCCAATTCTGGGAAAACAAGCTAATCCACCATTAAGTTTACCACATACAATATTTTCTTTCTGTGGCTAGTGCTTCCTGGGACTTGAAATATGCAATATGCTAATAAGACCAACAGCACAGAGCCAGTGAATCTAGCAGGCCAGACATATGCTGAGCATTACAGAAAAAGCAGCTTTTTTTGAAATACTTCTTCTAAAATCACTCTTATTATTTGGTGCAGTTACAGATTATTACAGAAGCAGGACAGAAAAAAGAGTCATTGCTCAACGTACACAAAGTCTAAAGATTTTTCAACAGTTTGTAAAGAAATAAAGCAAACCTCAAAACTAATCTTTGGCTTAGATCAAGCATTCAGTGCATCACAAAATTAGGATGGAAAGGGAAAGTTCAAAATGGTGTGAGACTGATTATCTCAACTGCAACAGTGTCAACAGAGATATCTGCAGTGATCTGAGTTAAAATTACAAAAGAAAATTACATCTCCAGTCTTTCTGAGCAGGCAGATTACCATCCTGAGATTTCAGGAAGTTAATTCAGTCCTTTTGATCTAGGAATTGGTAGTAGGGTAATGCAGGATTCTCTCTCATCTTCCCCAAAAGAGCAGAGGGACATGCCACCACAGGTGAAACAGTACCTCAACAAGAGTTATGTTTGCTACCGGAGAACTAAAGAAGCAGCATGCTCCAGCATTGAAAATACCCAGGCAGACATTTGACAGCTTACCCGTTTGCTGCCAACTATATTAGCTCAATAATTTCTGTAAAAAGTCAATAATCAGCTTATTCTTTATAAATAGTTTTTTTCTGGTCAGACCTACAGACAAAAGTACACATCCATTTTGGAGCATCCTAGTTCTTCAGTAGCAGGTAGAGCTGTCCACATATGTCCTTGACACGTTTCCCTGACAGAGCCTGAAATCTGCAGCCTGAACCATTGATCATGACAAGATATTTTTCAGTTTGGGTGTATGCTTTTCTTTTTCCAGATACCAGACTGCCACAAATGAATATATAACATCAGCATTTCTTGTTCAGAGCCAAAAATATACATATTCACATTACTGCTGCCTCCATGAAGATGACATTGAGTTATCTCATGCAAGGCAGTGGGAAAGAGCAGGCAGCAGCAGGCTGAGCACTCGAATTCCAGTGCCCCACAAAAGTTTCAGTCTTATCTCACCATATCTTTACATTTTTTATTCTTTACTGAAAACTGAATTAGAAAATGATACACAAAATATAATCTCCAAGAAGGGAACCAGAACAAGAGATGATATGTTCAGCGGTGTAACATGAACCGGTATGGAACTAAACCTAAAGTCCTATTTACTTGTACAAGAGCAGAAAAGTCCTAGTTATCCTCTTACAAACTGATCGAAAACATCCCTACTCCCAAGCCTCTCAAAATAAACATCTCTAATAACATTTGCTTTCTGCAGCTTCCCTCCTAGTGAAGCCTTCCCTTCTGGTTTGAAAAGGCACCCAATGAAGAGTCAGTCTAGAAGAATAATGCCTGTTGCAGGCCACAAGTATTTCTTAGTAAGTGAGCCAAGAAGAGCTGCACATGGGGAGAGTCAACAGAGAGGCTGCCTGAAATTTTTGAGTAAATGGGGATCACCTGTCAGGATGAGCAAATCAGACCTCATCTAAACACCATGCAGTCTATGACTACACTACACTATGGCACTATGACCACAACTGCACATTACAGAACTCCTGAAAAGCAGTAAATGGCTCTCCAGAACTGTGTCAGACAGTGTATGATATAAATGCATTTTAGTTTCAGTAGAACCTGGCTGTTAATAGTCTAGAATTACATCTGGTTTTCTGTAAAAGATTTCCTAAGTATTTATGACCAGATGCCTGGACTGAGGCACATGCTCCGTGTACATGTTTTTTAAATTAAAGGTAAATACCTTCTGCTGCTAGAGCTGTTTGATTATTAAATTGAGCACTACCACTGTGACAATTACAACCTTCCTTATAAAAATTGCTACAATATACATTAGAACTTAATTTGTCATTTAAAGAACATTTTAGGGCTACCATTTTACTGCTTCTGGTTAAAGCCTCCTGTTATCATATTCTCCTGCCATAAACTCGGTACACATTCTTGCACCTGAATTAATGCAATTTCTAAGATGGTTCCAGAACCTTCTGCATGTTTTGGGCTGGAGTATCAAATAATAAACTACTGCTGTCAGTGACACAGAGAATAAAAACAGTTTAACAGATTGTATGAAAATTAGAAGGCCAGACACAAGTGAACTACCTGCAACTGCAGAGCAAACACATGCCCTGACAGCTGCCTGATGAGCAGACTGTCACTTAAAACAAGTAGATCAAGCCATAGAAAAATATTGATGCAGAACAGCATATACTCCCCCTCGAGAAAGCAACACCAGTTACTTCTGAGACGGAAACAGGAACGGCACAATAGGTCAGTTTACATGTTGTCCTGATCGCAGAAAACTGTGCAATACCTTTCGCCTGTGCGAAAACTCAAATAAGCTCAAATACCTTCTAAAATCCACTGCCTGCTCCCTTGGGTATCTATACAAAATGTCCAAAATATGGAAATTAAAAGCTACCAGTTAACCACTTTTTTTAATATGTACACCTCAAAATATATTTTTGAGGGTTACTGTATTCTGCAAGAATATGTAAATATATTGAAGTGTTATCTATGTATTGCCTATAACAGAAAATTTGCAACATGAAGAAGGGAGTGTTCCACTCTCTACTGAGTCAGTATTCATGGCACAGAAGAGACTGTGGCTTGGTCAGGTTTGCATTGCTCTTGATAGTCTCCATATAGACAAATAAAGAACGGGCATTTAAAATGTATGGACACAGTCTGGGACAAACGCAGAGACATCATCTGAGCATCTGGAGATAAGGTTAGGAGAGCCAAAACCCAGCTGCAACTGAACCCAGCATGGGATGTCAGCAGCAATAAGCAAAGCTTCTCTAAGTAGATAGGTGAGTTGGAAGGCTGGGGAGACTGTGGTGCCACTGCTGAGCTCAGAAAATACTTTTCAGGGGGGTATGTGTTATTATTATTTCAGGGGTTGTGTTACCTCAAACAGATGTCACTTGGGATTTTTGTTTGTTTGTTTTGTTCTTTTTTTTTTTTCTAATTTGGATAGCCAAGACACTAGCGGCATTTGTCTGTTGTATAACAAGCAGATTACTATGGATAGGAAAAATTCAACCTTTCAAGTAGTGACCTCGTGTCATGTCAGTAATTACCAAAATTTCTTACTAAGAGTCATTTCATGTTTGCCAATTTTAACAAAATTAAAAAACCCCTTTTTTTACAGCATCATAGAGTAAAAAACCAAACCAAACCAAACCACTGTTTTAGCTTGCCTTGCAACATTTATGAAAAACAAAAGTCTTGAATTTAACACTTTCTCATTTCCTTAGTATGCATGTATGTAATATAAGTCTGGCAAGTCTTTGCTCTTCAATTTAATCCAGCAGATAAATCTCTTATAACAAAATTGAAATCAAATCTCCAAAGGGAAGCAAAGAAAGTCAGTCTTCAGAATGAATACTAAACACCTGATTTCTTTTTAGTTGATCAATTACACAAAATTTCAGCATCTGCTTCCATCCTCCCTTGTTTTCTATTTTTCCAAGATATACTTCCTGAAGAGCATTATGAAGACCTAAGCACGTAAACAGATCTTGCTACCTACCCACAGCATCCTTAAATAAAGAGAACCTCTTGTCCTGCTGGCAAGGCAGGGCAGTTCTGGGAAAATGTGGAACAGAAATGTGACACAGCACGTCACACTGTGTTCCCTTCACTGCAAGAAACTGCAGCTTTTCTTGTTACTTTGTAAAAAATACACTGCTAGTAATACAGTTGCTTCCCACACAGGAAGAGGAGTAAAGGACTTTTCCTTCACTGTTAAGAAACAAATGTCATCATGTTCCTGCCACTTGCCAATCTTGGAAAAGTCATCCCACTGAGATTTTATTTCTCTCTAGCCCACTGCAAAAGGCTTCACCAAAACAAAAGAAATGCCCTAAAGACGAAACTTCTTTTCCA
The DNA here is from genome assembly GCF_017639235.1 of Corvus kubaryi. Classification (NCBI taxonomy): domain Eukaryota; kingdom Metazoa; phylum Chordata; class Aves; order Passeriformes; family Corvidae; genus Corvus; species Corvus kubaryi. Next base: position 5,066,499 of record NW_024582075.1, read on the forward strand.
GATTCTGCATTTAAATAGAACATGCCGGACATGACTTCAGGGAGGGGTCCTTGTCCAAAACAAACAACCCCCTCTTCTTCCCCTTCTGCCCTATCAGGCCAGCAATATGTCCTTTCAACTAACAGGGAATTCATCAGTTGTCTAACTTGTCATGTATTTACTTTTCAAGTGGAAAGCTAGTACAACATGCTGGTGATGTGATTCAGTTAAGTTTTTGTTGCCACTTTTTTACCCAAAAGAAGAGACCTGAGTAAAGGCAATAGCAAATAAAACTCCATGAGAGTTGCCTCACAGCACTGTTACAAAAGACACCAACAGAAAAGTCAGGGATACAGTCCAAACCATACATTTCTCCCAATGACCCTCCTACACGGATTCTTGATCATAATGATTCCTTCTTATCACAAATACGTAGCTAAATAATATGCCCTTAATTTATATTTGTAGTTAATATTTGTGTAGTTTTATATTTTTATATTCAGCATACTTATGTTTTAAAACTAAGTATTTCCCACCATTTGTCTGTCCTCCCTAAATACTTTAAACTTACTTCTTATGAATAATCATTATTCAATGGATTATTCTTTTACTTGTGTCTGTGAAACTCAATTTATTTCAATCAAGTCATTCTTAATTTAAACTGTTGTCAGGGAAAGGAGACTGAGATTCATGAGCACAACCAAAGCTATGAATTTAATATAAAATTTGCTTAAAACTATTTTTTCTGTTGAAACATTTTTTGCCTGGAACTAAATTAATTACTTTCTTGTAGTGACATTGTTCTTTCTATTTTAATGCTTTGCCACTGTTCTTTTTCTGAAATTGAAAGTATGAGCACAGAACACCAACTTTTCAAAGTAGGACTGTGGGTAAGTGTCTCTCTTCAGGTGTTTCAACCAAACACTAGATATGCGTGAAAATTCCAGTAAGGGACACAAAGGTCTGGCATGGCAAAGTGAAGATCTGTTGACATTTTACTGAATTTTGAACACTGATCCACTATTTTAGACAAATCAGGAATTATCTTAGTTCAGTTTCATAAGGATTATCCTCAGTAGTAGAACTGATCTGGCCCATCATCAACCCAATCACATTTTTCATAAAAGAATTAAAAACCCCTGAAAAATAAAATTAATCCTTCCACAGGCATGTCTTTATAACAACACACTACATGTACTAGAAGGAAAAAAATCTGTCTTCTGCTATTACCTCAAGTACCCACCTACAGTTATAAATTCTCTAGAAATTAAATTTAAGTGGTTTCACTGAAGACGATTTGAAAGAAAGGTTTTGTGATGGCAGCATTATCTGTGGGGCTTGAAATACTGCAATTAACAGCTACACTACAGGTAGAACAGACTAGGTTTCAATTTAACCAGCAGTATCTTACACCATCAATTTTATCATAAGCATTACTTCAGGATACTAACACCAAATATTACAGAAGTTTCCAGGAAATTGAAGTCATTTAATAAGTATACCATGTGAACCAAACACAGTGTAGCCTTTCACAAGGTGTTGCTCCATGAAAATACTTCACTGGATAATGTACACCAAATGAACAGTAAAAGACTACAAAGAGGAAGCGAGAATTTTTCTCTCAGAGTACAGAAAACCTGAAATGCTGTGCATGTAAGGACCGTAAGTAAAATGTTATTCTAATCAAGCAACAATTAAAGCCTCTTTTCATATGTATGTAAGCAGAACTGACAGATTCAATTTCATTCCTTCTGCAAAATATTATGGTGCTGAAAATGTCTGAAGGTTGTTCCCAGTGCAATTTCTAGAGCAGTACATACAGTTTCTATTCTCATTAAACTTGATTCAGCACAATGAACATCCAGCTGCTGCTCTGCATGCAATGACTCTTGGGAGCATCCATGGAGCTAGCAAGGAAACATCTAAATTTTATTCTCCTGTTCTGTTTTATCAAGTCTACACTGAGTCTTTTATTCAAATTGTAGAGGAGGAGGTAACAGATGTAAAAGTAAGCAGTTGAATCAGCTGGTGATAATGAATCATGGGACAAGATGTGGTTTTTTTAAGGTCTTTTCTAAAAATAAAAAAAATTATTTGGAATCATGCTGTCTTAAAAATTAAACAAAACAACAAAAAGCCATCTAAACCCAGTTTCTTTTTCCTCTTGTCTTTGATCTTTCCATGATCATTTGTACATGACTACACAGTCCTTTCCTTGAGTCATTCCAATTTAAGAAAAGCAGTGAATAGGATAGTAATTATGACGACCATTGCTTTGTCACTTCATTGTTTCTCTTTTCACTTATATGTTGCCCAACTTTTCAATTTAATTAAAAAAAAAGTTGAAATCTTTCTTTCTGAAAGTTTTATTTTTTATGTTCCTGACTAATACCTCTCCATAGAATTCCCTTTCATAACTTTGGTTTTTCCATCTAGCTTTTTATTTTACAACTTGCTTTGCTCTGTTGTCTGTTCCCTGTTCCAGCTTCATGCTTTACATTTGCCTTTCTGGACTTAGGATATTTGCAGATGCAAATATGAAGTAACCAAATTCTACAAGCTTTTGACTATATCTACACAAATATTCAGCATCTGTCTGTGAAGTTCAGAAGAAACTTTCTTCAGTGCCTTGATAATGGTACAAAATATCTGAAACCAGGAAGAAGCTCAACCCTTGAGTAAAAAACATCCTCATTAAGAGATCTTTATTTGCAAATCAAAACTACACATGTGCTTTCAAGGAGGCTAGTCCATTAACCTAGGTAACAGGAGGACTGAAATACATCAGTCATTGACATCCAGTCTTAAAACAGAGTAACAATTTAGCCATTACAGAAAATAAACAAAGCCCTACAGTAAATGAACAGAACTGCCCCCCCCTCCCCCCCCAGTTATTCAAAAGAGTGTTAAGTAATTTGGCCAGATTTCGTCTAATGCAATCAGATGAAAAAAATGTTCACAGAGAACTGTAGTGGTAAAGCCACTTCACCTCTCTAAATGAATAATTCAACTTCGATTTCATCCTCAGCCATAGGCAATTTGAATCTAAATTGATTGGTTCCAGGATGGTATGGGATTGGGTACTCTAGGTTCTTGGTCACTTTATATTCTCAGACACACAGGTGTTCACTCCAGTCTCCTAGGTGGATGCACTGCAAGCACTGAGCTTGGTCTCTCATAATCTCTTTTGGGTCAAATGCATACAAGAACAACTGATAACAGGATAATTGCTGGCACAATTAATGAAGGAAGAAAAGACCACCTCTGAATGCACTACTATCACCTGAACAAACCTTTCAGGCCCAAGGTGGTAGGAAATATCACTCACATGCATTGCCAAAGAACAAATGTAATTCAGTGTCTGCCACTGTCATGAGTTAGCAAGCATAGCCCAGAAGTGATGTTCTTGCAAAGAGGTGCTTACAGCTCCCCTATGACCTGACAGAACCTATCAGCTGCCCAGTTTGAATATGGACAATTTTTTAAGCCACTTAAAATTTTGACTGCCTCTGTGGTCCACACTTAAGAAGAGACAAACCCTGGGCAGAGCTCTGTCTTGTTTCCGGTGCTGGGACAGGTGGCTGAAGGGCCCGTATGGGGCCTGGTGGGCCCAGGCTAGGGCCTGTTTGGGCCAGGCTGGGCCACTGCCATCCTGGAGCCAATGGGCCCTGTTCCACCTGCGGCCCCCTCACGGCCCTGCTGTGGGCAGCCAGAGCAGTTCGGCTCCCCCTCTCCAGTGTGGCCAAGATTCAGCTGAAGCTGCTCCACTGCCCAGCAAAGATCATGTGACCAACAGCGATAAGCGAAATTCCAGCTGCAAGGCCCAGGTGAGATTAACCCTTTTTGGTGCTGTGAAGAACTGAAAACCTGAGGGAGAAGAAAGAGGAGATGCTTAAAGCTGAAATTCTGTTGTAAAGCTATGATGTATCAGAGTACCCGTTGTAATTTCATGAAGGCATGGGGGGTGGAGCGTTCAAACTGTACTTGTGAGCAAAAGCACCTGCGCTGAGATAGGCAGATGCTGACGCAGCTGTAATTTGATGAGAAGTTTCAACAGGGAGAGATGGAAGTGATGAGGACTCTTACTCCAAATCGGAAGGAGAGACCTCTGTTCCTAGAGATGCTCCCAGAGATAGTCCTAGAGATGAAGATGAGGAGGACCCTTTGCTCCCAGTGAAGGAGGAGGGCCTCTATTCTCAGAGATGAAATACTCCCAGAGATGGGTGAAGAGAACTTTTGTTTCTGAACAGCTCAACCTTAACATGGTACCCCAGTAGCTCAAGATTGGACCCTCGAAAGCAGTTGTGGGAAGAGCTGCAAGTCATGGGAGGGGTACTCTCACATGATGCGAGCAGAGAACCAACCCAGGCGGCTGGCTCGTTGTGATAGTTTCTCCATCGCATGGGCAAGAGAGATTCCTCTTCCTAAATGAACTGAACGAGGTTATTATGGAAGTGGTAAACAGACTGAACATCTCAAGGGTTGTCTTTTTACATTGTCAATAGGAGAAGGGAGAAAGGTGGGGGAGGAGAAGTGTTCTGAAGGTGTGGTATGATTTTTTTTTTTTTCCCTTCTTTTAGGTCTGTTAATAAACTTCTTCATATTCTTTCAAGTTTTGTGCCTGCTTTGCTTTCTCCTAATTCTTATCTCACAGAGGGCAAATAGTAATGAGAATTTTGGACCAAACCACTACAGCCATTCTTCCACTCTGAAAACTCCAGTATCTCTGTTTCAGGAGGCTGAAAAGTACCTCAGTTGAGTACTTTATTTTAAGAGTTACTGTTTCAGTTGCTAGGGTGCTGTCTGGACTTGAACCATTCACCCCAAATATCAGTACTACCAATTTCCCTTTCCCAGGGGCTTCGAAACGGCCTAATTTTCAATTTTGTTTTTATATACCCTAAAGACAATGAAGCTGTATTTGTTTGAGACAACAATTTCAGTTGACTGTGTGACTACCTTTTTGATCTAACACAATTTAACAGGAACTCCTCGTCCCAGAATCTGTCATCAGAGTGTCTTTCCCTTATATTTATCTATTTCTTGTCAAATCCTCAGATCCTGTTGACTGAAACCAGTTTCTAAGCTCAGCATGAGGTACAGGATTCACTATCATAAGCTAAGTAAACTTCACGTTCAGAAAATGTGAAGCCAATAAACATGAATTTTACAATGGTCTCCAGTGTGGATATGGAGTCTAAATAAATTTTGCCTAAACCTGGTCACCAATTCAGATGTAAGATACTCTGCATTCCTGTGGGAAATTCATTATTTCTCTGCTTCTTTCTTGTCTCCAAGACCACAAATGCAAAAAAAGTACAAAGTTTCTAAAGGAAATGTGGCAGAAAGTGCCTGAATAGATCTCGAGCTGGTATGTGACACTGCTGGATATTCCAGAAAACTCTTGGACTGTCCTATTATAAAATTTCCATTCATTTCAGACCCAGGCCTTCCAGAGACTGGAAAGTAAAACAAATCAGTCAAGCATTCCTCCTATTTTTAGCCCGGCTTCTCAGACATATGCGGTCAGGTTTTCTGTTCCCTATATCCAAGACTTCTGACCCAAGTGACTGCATTTACCCACACTGGTCAGCTTTAAAGAAGTCACAGAGAAGTGAAGTCCTAAAATAGCCTGTAGAGAAGAAGGAAGTGACCCCCTAGGTGCTGGCAATGGTAGGAAAAGTGCAGAAGCAGCATATCCACTACTTGGCACAGTGGGTCCATGGAGAAGAAGGAAAAAAGACAAATGCCCTCAAAAGAGAAAAAGATTGAATTAAATTTTTCTTTAAGACTAAGGTCAGCCACCAAAGAAAGGAAAATTTGGGAAACTCAAATTTAAGTTTCAAATTTTTAATTTCTGTAAGCTTTAAAAGCTTACAGAAACACTTGTTTAAATGACACTGTTAGAAAAATGGAACAAATGTCCACAGGCAGGAAAAAAAATAAAGAAACAAAACGGGGTTAACCACAAAATGCAGATATCCCTATCTCAAAGCAATTCAAAGTTATCTAACATCAACAAAGCACATAAAAACACTCCTTAGAGGCTTAAGATTGCAAAAAGTGTAGAATATTTTGAAAGTGCTAAAATTTTGTGCCAAAACAGTTTGTATCTTCATTACATACACAATGTCAGTTCCCCCTCTATCAATCTGACAGCTCTTTTAACAGCAGTCCATTTCCCGCCCTCAAGAAATGCACTGTGGTGGGAAGCGTTCCAGAGGGGATCCCAAAAGTCTTCCAAGTATTAAAGATTTGAAAATCCACGACTCAGTGGCAAAATGATCCATGCACTGTTTATCATGAGAAGTTATATTTGCATTGCCATTTTCTTTTCAAGCAGATATCTCAAAGGCCAAAGTTAAATGGATAATTCTAAAAATAGACTGATACCATGTACCGCAACAGAGTGTAAAAAGGGAGCCAGACCTTGACTAAGTTTTTCTTTTCTGTGGAAGGAAAGAACATGACAACTTTTAAGAGTTATCTCTAACTCCAGTTGCCAGAAGTGAAATACAGGCAACAGAAACGTAAACACTACTGGAGACTGGAAGGTGATTTATCAAAGCTCTTGTCAAGATAGTTCTTCCACAATAGATGCAATGTAAGATGATTGTGCAGGATTCTTGCTATTTGATATATACTTTAAACCTGGTTTTCAGAACATGCAGCCGTACTTTCCATGGAAGGTGATTACAGAGCATGCCAGATTTCATCATAAAATAAAGAAGGAAATTAAATCATCTGTAATCATTAGAATATCACAAAGTTACTAGCTTTATGCTTTCTGGGTCAGAACCTATACATTTTAATGACTTTCAGTTGTAGACAGATGGGTACCATGCACTGTTGTGACAGAGCTGAAAATGTCCCATTCTTCTTTGTAATCTCAATGCATCCACAAGTCTGTATGGCTTTTCTGCATGGTCCGAAAGCTGAAAAACTCTGTATCCTGGAGGAATTTAGAGACCTATGAATGAGCAAAATCAGAAGGAAGAAGAGGATGGAATCAACTCTTCTTTAAACAGCATTTGAAAACAATTTTTTTTTAGCCTAAGTTTTATTATTTCTAGCGATACCATGTTTCTATAAGAAAAAGACACCAAAAGCAGCGTGGGCAGTAGGGTGAGGGAGGGGATTCTGCCCCTATGCTCTCATGAGAACCCACCTGCAGTACTGTGTCCAACTCTGGATTCACCAGCATAAGAAGGTGTAAGGATTTAAAGAGCACAGTTGCCTGTCTCAAACACTGTTAAGGCCACAGAATGACTCTGCCATAAGCACACAATGGAGCGACACGATGGCACTAGCTCCAGGCAAGGTGGAGGCAAGATCTGGTGAGTGGCTAATGCAGCCAGAGAAAAATTCCCACTCTGGCAAACTGTGTAAAAAAGCTCGTATGCATATCACTGGTCAAACAAAGACCTCCCAAGTTATGGGACAGACTCCCTAATATGCCCACCCCCAAATACGCCTCCAAGGATATCTGGAACTTGGACTGCAAGTTAAGCCCTTGTTACAGGAAATTGAGATAAGAGAAAGGTGGTACTGCTGTCTGGGTGTTATCTCAGACCTAGGGGAAGATCAACAAAGCTGGGGGAGAAGCATGTATCACTGATAATGTACACAAAGAATGCAGAATTTATGGGCCACAAGGAAAGCAAACCCACTAACTGTGTTAGTGAACCAGCTCTGACTGAGTACAAGGTTGTGTATTAGGTTAGGTAAAAGGAAGAAACATCCTAAAAACTACACAGGGAAACAGATATGAGTGCTCACTGGAGATATTTAGCTCCACAATTGGATAAACACTGCCCTGGGTATGATCCTACATGGAGGGCAGCTTGGTACACGAGTGGCTGGAAAAGAGTGGATCTAACTTCTTAAGGTATCACAGAATTTGCATGAATTTTAATTACATACATAGTAATGAATATTTTATAATGCAATCTCTCTTCATAATAGTCTTATATTTATAGATTTTTTTTATTTGGAATAACCAGAACTTACAGATATTATTATAGATATTATAGTATGAACAGAGAAAAAGAGTTATTCCTTGTATCTTTCATCTATCTGTCCATAGCAAGGGAGTTGGACTAGATGATCTTTGAAGGTTCTTTCCAAACCAAACCACTCAGTGGTTCTCTGGACACTATACAAGTAACACATATCCTCCTTGCAATTTCTGTTAGCCCAATATGAACATCTTGCAGGCAGTCTTTCTGAAGAAAAACAGTAAGTTCTAGAAGATAACACTTCTGTTTGCAAGACAACCAATCTACCTAAAAATCTGATCTGCAAAGGTACTTTATTCATGCTGGCGGTAGGCAGGAAAGTTATAAATATGTAAAGAAGCCTGACTTCTCAATTTCTCAGTCCTACTCTGTACAGATAGAGCACCACCAAAATCTGTGTCCTGAACTACAGGTCTTACAAGGCCAGCAAGCTCTACCTACAATGTGTGAAATTTGTTTGGAGGTTCAGTTGTCAGACATGACAGTTTTACAGTGGAAATAAGTGAGACTGACACTGGAATTTACTCCAAGTGAAGAGAAAGAAAGAATCTTGCAAGCGAAGAGAAAGGGCAAACCTAAACCTGCAAAGACAGCTAAGAGGGTATGAGTACACTCAAGGCAGAACTAAAGTGCTGTGCTCTTCCAGGCCAACTCTTAACTATGAAAAATTTAGACATAAAGATTGAAATTCTACTTACTCTACTCTCTATCCTTAAAAACAAATGTGACAGGTAAATTAAAAGAGGAAGAGTAGACACCCAGAATTTCTGGCCATTTTAAGTATCCACAGTAGCTACTTACTCTCCGAGCCTGTCTGTATATGGCATACAAAATAACATGAATCTCATCAGCTCAGTATCTGTCTCTGTCTAACAGAACCTTTTATTTTTTGATTGATACTTGACATTTATCATACTCTTTGGACAGATCCTAGTGACAACTTGGAAAGATATTTGCTGGGCTTTCTGTCAGTATTTCATGTTCACACAGCAGACCTATTAACAAAGAATCAGGAAAAAAAATCCCTTGAATGCAAAAGAGAAACAAAATGAGTTCCTTTTAATTAACTCTGTCAATTTTTCAGAAGATTTTAAAGTCGATTCCTGGGACATGAAAAGATAAAGCAATGGCTTATATGTTATTTACCAATGCTGACTTCCAGAGAAATTTGAACAAAGCACTTAATTTTATTCAACAACAGAAATATAGTTCCAAGAGCTCTGATCTATTACAGATTCCTTTGATTTTCAAATTCATTTGAACAGCAGGGAAATCACATAACTGAATTACAGTTAGCATAGGACAAATACTGTGTAAATGGTTTCACACAAGCAGAAAGACTACTGTAAGAAAAGTCAGCAAAGGCGGTGAGATTGGAAGGTAGAATAGAGAGCAAGATCTAAAAAATAATGTTCCAGGCTTTCTTCCACAATGTATTTTGGATGAAAAATACTGTGTTCACATGACTTTATGTAATATCTGAACATGGCTTGTATCGTCCAAAATATTTAAACTTCCAGTACACCTTAAAACAGAACTCAAGATCTGAATTAATTGTAAAGGTAATGCCTGCCTGACTTCATGTCACAGTTATTTCAGTTCTAGGTAAAAAGAAGAGAGAAACTTTAGTATATTTAGCAGATTCAAAGAGAGACACAGAGAAACTAAGAAAATCTCATGCTTTACAAAATTTTAGAATTCAATTACTTTAAGAAGGTAAGTTCTTTTTTGGAAGTTGTCGATTTTCACTACCAAGGGAAAAATTTGCTGTGCTGAAGTGTGGAAGTCTTCTAGATGAATGCAGGAGAGAAGGTCTTCCTCCTTAGAAAGTGGTCAGAACTGTTAGTTTAAAACTTCCATAATATCAATACTCTTGGTTTCCAATTTAGAAATGTGAGTACACAAGTACTATTATTTATGCAATTAAGTCTCATTTGGTACAGTGAATATGCATTCACTTGAATGATTACATAATTAGGTCTCATATTTTTGTAGAGCTTCATTTACTATACTGTCACACTCAAAGCATACACATTACTGCTTCACTTTGCCTAACTGCACTTTATGAGAACACTCACAAGAAGATCTAATTTTTTTTGATGAATAGGTTGTCACAATACTTGTTCACACCTCTAGATTTTATGGAACTTCTGGAACAGGTGAATGATGCAGTACTAAATTCTGATCTATACCGCTTTTAGTCCTCAGAAAATGTAAGGAAAAGAGGCTCTCTGGTTTACCCATGTCATAGGTTAGCAAGCATAGTCCCGGAAGGGATGTCCTTCCTAAGGGGTGCTTACAGTTTCCTCTGGGACCTGATAGAACCTATCAGCTGGCCAGTTTGAATATGGACAATTCTTTAAGCCACTTAGAGTTGTGACCGCCTCTGTGATCCACATTTAAGAATAGGCAAACCTCGGGCAGGGCTCTCTCTCGTGTCCAGCGCTGGCACAGGTGGCTGCGGGGCCCGAGCGGGGGCCAGTGGGCCCGGCCAGGCCCTGCTTGGGCCAGGCCGGGCCGGGCCACGGCCATCCTGAAGCCATGGACCTGTTCCAGCCGTGGAACCCCCCCACTGCCTTGCCGTGGGCAGCCGGAGCGGCTCGGCTCTCCCCCCTCTCCACTTCGATAAGAGAAATTCAACATTCCAGCTGCAAAGCTGCAAGGCCGAGGTGAGATTAACCCTTTTATTGCTGTGAAGAGCTGAAAACCTGAGGGAAGAGAAAGAGGAGATGCTTAAAGCTGAAAGTCTGTTGTGAAGCTATGATATATCAGAGTATCCTGTCGTAATTTCATGAAGATATGGGGGGTGGAGTGTTCAGCTTGTAAGCAAAAGCACCTGCACTGAGATAGGCAGATGCTGATGCAGCTGTAATTTCATGAGAAGTTTGGACAGGGAGAGATGGACCAGATGAGGACTTTTTGCTCCAAACGGGAAAGGAGAAAACCTCAGTCCGTAGAGATGCTCCCAGAGATAGTCCTAAAGATGAAGATGATGAAGACCCTTTGCTCCCAGGGAAGGAGAAGGGCCTCTGTTTTTGTTTCTGAACGGCTCAACCTTAAAACTGTACCCCAAAAAACATCAAGAGTGGACCCTCGAAAGCAGTTGCGGGAAAAGCTGCAAGTCGGGGGAAGGGACTCACACGCAGGCAGAGAGACTCCTCTTCCTAAATGGACTGAACAATATTTGGAAGTGGGTGGCTGTCTCGTTGTGGTAATGTGTTCATAGCATGAGCAAGAAGAGACTTCTCTTTCTAAATGGACTGAACAAGGTTATTATGGCAGTGGTAAACAGACTGAACATCTTAAGGGTTGTCTTTTTACATTGTCAGTGGGAGAAGGGAGGAAGGTGGGGGGAGGAGGAGAGTTCTGAAGGTGGTATAATTTTTTTTTCTTCCCCTTCTTTTAGGTCTGTTAATAAACTTCTTTATATTCTTTCAAGTTTGGTGCCTGCTTTGCATTTCTCCTAATTCTTATCTCACAGCAGATAAACAGTAATGAGTATTTTGGACCAAACCACTACACTAAATTGGTGTTTCTGCCCGGTTACAAACCGAACCCGCAACAACCCAGAAAGTAGATTGTTTATGCTGCGCACTATGTTTGTAACTTCTACAGAATATTCTTCCTACCTTTACCTCTGTGCACATTCTTAAAAAAAAAACCCCAGTTGATGTTCTCCACTCCTTCCCACCAAGGAAATAACCTAAGTGCTTTCAAGGTATGCAAGAACAAATAAAGAAAAATAGCATTTACTGTCTTACAACTCTACAAGAAAAACGTAACAGAATTTTGACTGTAATTCCTCATTTTCTTTAAATCTTCCATGGCTTTTAAACTTACTTGTTTTCAGAACACTTAATTGTTTTATTTCCTGATATCTTCTAGTTTTACTTATACATATCACATGGACTCAAAAAAGTAATTTTAGAGTATTCTTTTCTGACAAGTTCATGGAAGAGAGTAAAACAAAGAAAAGCCAGATGAAATTTTCTGAAGCTGATACATATACAGTTTGTAAAGCTTTAAGTATTGTAAACTAGGACAGCGAGTCCGCATACTATATCAAAGGTCAAAATACAATTAACTTATTTACAGTTCAAAACATGGTATTTGGCAGTGCAGTCATGGGAGCAGCCTATTTGCTGTAGCAGGGATGTTTGGGAATATCTTCCTTTTTTTTTGGGCTTACCACCTTTCCCATCATTGATTGACAACAGTTTCACTGTCTCTGACAGTAAAATGTATTTTTTCTGTTCATTTATCATCAGACTGTTCATCGGCAAGAACAGTTTATTTCCACTATTTTCATAAACAAACAAATTAAAAATAAAAGAAGATTGAGGATGAGGAGGAAATGTTCACATGTGAATTGTACTTGGTGAATGAGTGTGTCTGTCACAGTTGGAGATCAAACAATAAAAACTCATGAACTTTCATGATAAAGCAAATGTGATGTCTCTATCAACAGAAAAAAAGTGAAATAACCCTTATAGATATATAAGGCGTGTTCATGCCAAACAATAGAGATAGAAAGAATGACATACGGTTATGTTAGATTCTGTAGCAAACATGAATTTAAAAACCTTCATCCTAGGTCTGAAGAAAATTTGAACAAAATAATAACTGCAAAAATAATTGAGACAAAGGCAAGTAAAAAGTAAAAAGTTCAGCAGATAGACAGCTTCCAAAAAATTAATGTTTGGCATAGCTCTGCACTTCAATAAGCTTTTTTAAAAACAGAGGTATATGAGGTGTGTTGTTCCAAATGTAGTTGGTTTTTGGTTGGTTTTTTTTTTTTTTTTTTTTTTTTTTGGTAACAACACAGATTAACAGATTATACCCCTGATTTTTTCAATCCTTATTCACATACATATATTAAAGGATGCATAAAACCATTAGAACTTTATCTCTACATGTGTAACATTAGTCAAGACATGAGCCTTGACATGATCACCTGAAAAAAATGTTAGAAAGATTTGGTTTTACCTCTGAAGTCTCTGCTAAATAGATGGAGTTACTGGTTTCACATTTTGCTAAATTTATGACAAATTTTCTAATACATATTATGTGAATTTATTTGGACAGAAATCTGAAATTCATGTGTGTTTGTAAAAGAGCTCATTGATCTTACAAGTGAGAGAACAGCCAATGATTCCTGACAACAAAAGCAGTACAAGTGGGTGCCATGTAAGTTTATGGAAGGTTGCCAGTTAACATGTACTGCAATTTCTGGTTTGCAATCTCAAGATTTTCTTTTGGGAAACGTTGTTAGAATTCAGACTTATTTACTGCTCTCTGTTGGTTTAGTGACATAAGTGGGTGTTGAAAGGGTACAGTCTTTCTTCATTACATCCTCAGTCCTTCTAAGAAGTAAGGTAATGATTCAACTAACTAAAGCTGCACGGAGCACCTGCCTTGAATCAGCTCTTGAGACACCATTAAAGTACTATCAAACATGCAAACCTTGCAACTCACTTAAAATGATGGAAATACTCCCTAAATTAATTTTGTTCAACAGTCTGGACTAGAAACTAATCTTCTCAGATGAAATATGGACACACTAACACATTGTGTAACTATATTCTATGCTGTGCTCCTATTAAGAATTGATTTCGTGAAAGGTAAGGAGTTGTTATTACTGTCACCCAGAAAAACATCGTCAATCTAGTCAACCAAATGCCTTTTGCTGGGAAGGATTATATGAACTGTAGGACTGGAAGTGTGAATTTTGCAGCCTGGATGTTAATAAGTCATTGTGAAATGCCTTCATGAATTTCCTGTATATACCCAGTCATTTGCACACTTCAAGGGAAAGTTGTGTGTCTCAACAGGCTGGAAGATCTGAGGACTCTTCAGCTGAGCTGCAAGCTACAGGTTGATCAGAGGAAAAAGATCAAATGGGAACAACTCTCCAGTGCTCAAAAGGGCTGCCCCATACACCTCAAAAGGAAGACTCAAATGAAAGAGATGTATTTGCATGTGGGGTCAGGCTCAAGGAGACAGATTACTTTGTTTGCAAAGGAAAGAGAGAGAGCGAAAGGGGAATTAATACCCACAGTTAACACGAGATACCTGAAAAAATGTATCAAGATGAAGATGATGCAGTGGTAATGGAGGTGGTAGGGAAGGAATAAAAAAAAAAGGGAAATAGAATACAAGATTCAAAGAACTATCCCTATTGCTTGTTTTGTGATTTGCAATTCTGAGAGGTTAAAATGTTCAGGCATTAATACTGAATGAGCATACTATTTTCTGAAGACCAAAGTTTAAAACTTAAAAATCAGTTTTTGAAAAACATCATTTCAAAGAGTCAGTCAGTATGCATTACAAACATGCATTGCCTCAGAAAATCAGATATAGGACTCTAGGTCATAATTTTAAAGAAATCCTGAAAATCCACTGACATTGTTCTGCTTTGTATCCCTCCCCGCCCAAAACTCCAACTTCCCCCCAAAAAACCAACAACAACAAAACCCAGAACAAACAATCACCATCGCCAAAAACCAACAAAAAAACCCAAAACCATCTAAAAAAATTCTCAAACAAATTTAAAAAGTGCCATTCTGGACATAGGCCCCATTTCTCAGCCCTGTCCAACTGAACACAGTTTAGATTCTTCACCTTGGCCATGCCCAAACCATCCACCCTTTAGGCCAGAGCACAAAATCCCAATTCCCCATCTAGAATCTCCCCGTAGACGATTTGGCCTGACTGACCTTGTAGAGAGCGCTGAGTTCACCTTGTAAAGGCTTGAACTAAGAACAGGATAAAATTGTATCAATTAGTCATCAGACTCAACTGAACCACCTTAAATAACTCTTGCACCAGTAAGGGAGAAAGGATAACTCTTGCTAAAATGCTTTCACTGTTTTTGTACCTGAAATCTCCTGCACGCACTGTCAGTTCAGAGACCTCAGATGCACTGATCTTCTATTCTTTTCTTTTAAATTAGAAGTGGAAATTGCTCAACCTCTACGCTGACTGAAAGTGCACTGGTGTCCTTTGCAGAGGCACAGGACTCAGGGTTCAAAAATAGTTAGGGCTTTCTACATTTAAGTGTTATCATTAAAGCATTTAGAAGCCAGCAGAGAAACAGAAATACCACCAAAACACTGTGGCTGCATAATCTGTAGCAATCCTACACACCTTGAATTTTGGATTCATGTATCAACAGCATTTAAGTAGGTGATTCTTGAGGGAAGAGTGCAAAGAAACAAAGGAGTACTGTATCTTAAATGGGTAGAGATGTAAGAACAAGGTTGCTTAAAGATGGTTGTAAAAATGTAAAACAAGATATCAGAAGATAAATCTGGAATCAGAAAGTTTAGCAAGTATCTGTTAAAATTAACAAGATAAATAATTAGCTTCTATATTTAAAATTATTGTGGATCTTATTTTCTATGTAGAAATTTATGCTAATTATGCAAGATGCCATAACAGGAGTTACATTCAAACACAGGACAACCACTTAACAGCCCTCTCCTATGACACGTAAATTCCCTTTTGCTTTCTGCAAGACCTCCTACTATTTAAAGAAAAAGATGTTCTAGAATGAATTTTCAAACATCATGAAAACAAGGAATGCAGTTTCATAACGTATCACATATGTACCGTTTTATAAGTGGATAAAAGTTGAGGCTTTTTCATAGTCATGTCAATTTAAAATGTATATATTAGTCTTGTTTTTTTTATTCCAGAGAAGTAATTTTGGAAAGGAATGTCTTGAAACAAATTTGAATAGGATGAAGGAAATATGAAATAATTCCCCCATTAAAGCATGATCATTATCTGCAAGCTCAAGTGAAAATATTTTTTAAATAAAACATGCAAAAAACCCCAACTTACTTTATTCAAATTTGCTATACAGATATCTTAATAACTATTTACAAAGACAAGGACAAAATCTGGCTTTGATAGGCAATGTGTACTTCTTCATGACCGAACTGATCTATTTAACTTCACTGTGCATTCTCTACTTTTGTTTTCAGTATTGCGTTTGTGCTCCTGCTCCAACAAACATCTCAGTACTCATTTGCATCTAGCTTCAGTAGCTGCACATTTGTGCACTGATGGGTAACAAATACGGAAGAGATATATCAAAGAGGTCTTGTTCCTGCTTGAAGAGATGAGATGAGCCTGACCACAACAGACCTAGAGTAAAACAGTAGCCAGCAGTGGTGTGGTGTAACCATTATGTTCTTGCTTTAACAGTGTTATATCACAGAGTTCACCAGGCTACAGGGACCTCAGGAGACTGCCTACTCATGGCCTCAAAAAAGGCCAAAACTGACTACGCAAAGACTAAAGCAGGATCAGATCTACTTCAAAGGAGCCACACCTATATTAACTGATGAGATATCTTTGTCCAGAGAAACTATTTTCTATGCTAAAGTCCATTACTTCCTCCAGAGCAAAAATAAAACTGGCAAACAAGCAGTTGCAACAAGATCAGTGTAATAACACCAAAGCAAATAACATGCTGTTATCTCAGATGGAACTAAAATGATTAAACTGGAAGGAAGAGAGGTAATTTATCTATCTGTATATGCAATGCAACACTTCAAACATCTGCAATTTCACCACACTAATCTTTTCAGTACAAATCATGTCTCCTAATTTTCATTTTTACTAAGCACTGCTTACCCTCTTGATGTTTCTCAGAGATTTCCAGCAGAAATACTAGTGATGAAAGGAAATAATTTTACAGCAGAAGTGCTGGAAGTTTTTTTACAATTGTGATAAGACTGTCCTTGAAATTTGATCATTTGTTGAAAGGTGACTGCACACTCCCCACATTGAATAACTCATTTTAGATGTAAGATGCTACTGTAATGATTTCTTTCTTAAACTGTAGTAACTGATTACATCCAATTAATGAGTGGAACAAAAGCTATGCACTGTCTCTCATCCATTCTCTAGGTCACAAGAACTACAGCCTTTGATTATGCCTCTTCTCTGCCTCCATTGTTAATCTGACATAAAATTACTAGAATAAAATTTAAGGTTTCTTGTGACTAGCATACGTATATTTGAGGGATAGGGTAATTACGAGGACTCCAGATCATACTTCTGATTTTTTGAAAGCTAATATAATCCCGGCTTAAATATTTAAGAATGGAACTATCTTTGTTTATTTAACAACTAATTTAACTCTTTATATTTCATTCTTCTTTATTTGTATGGAGGAACTAAGTAGCCAATGCAGTGATTTGCTTTTTCTTCAGCTAGGCAACACAAGCTCAGATATAAAAAACTTCTTGGGAGAAGAGTAGGCATCTATCCAGGGCCCTCAGCAACGTTATACAAAGAACGTTGAAAAACAGATGCTCTGTTTTCCTTTTTCGCTAGTGTGATGGTCTGGCCCTGGCTGGAAGCCAAGTGCCCACCAAAGCTGCTCTATCAGCCTCCCCTCCTCAGCTGGGCAGGAGAGAAAAAATGTAGCTAATGGCTCATGGGGCAAGACAAGGACCAGGAGAGATCAGTCACCAATTACCATTGGGGCAAAACAGAGTCAGTTTGGGGAAATTAATCAAATATATTTACATAAATCAGACTAGAATAATGAGAATTAAAAATAAAACTTCAGCCACCTTCCCCCCACCTTTCCTTTTGTCCCAGGCTAAATTTCACTCCCAGTTTTCTCCACCTCCTGCCCCCAGTGGCACAAAGAGACATGGAACAGGCTGTAGTCACTTCATCACTGTGTCTGCTGCTCCTTCCTCCTCAGACAGAGGACTCCTCACACTCTTCCCCTGTTCCAGCACGGGGTTCCTCCCACAAGAGACAATCCTCCATGAACTTCTCAAGTGGGAGTCCTTCCCAGAGGCTGCAGTTTTCCCCAAACTACCCCACCATGGGTCCCCTTCCACAGGGTCAGTCCTTCAGGCACAGCCTGCTCTATCATGGGTCCCCCATGGGGTCACAAGTCTGGCCAGGAAACCTGCTCCAGCATGGGCCTCCCACCGATCACAGCCTTCCTGAGGCACCCTGCTGCTCCAGTAGGAGGTCCTCCACTTCACCATGGACCTGCATGGGCTGCAGGGTCACAGCTGCCTCACCATGGCCTGCACCATGGGCTGCAGGGAAGTCTCTGTCCATCTCCACTGACCTGGGTGTCTGCAGAGTTCTTTCCCTCCCATATTCTCATTCCTCTCCTCTAACTGCGCTGCTGTATTTTTTCTTCTTAAATACATTATCCCAGGGGTGCTACCACTGTCCTTGATGGGCTCTGCCTTGGCCAGTTGTGGGTCTGTCTTGGAGCCAGTTGGCACTGACTCTAGGGCACACGGGGAAAGCTTCTAGCATCCTCTCACAGCAGCCACCCCACCAGCTGCCCTGTTACAAAAATCCTGCCACGCAAACCTAATACAGCTAGATGATAATAGGATTTCATTATGGTCTTAATGAATGAGTGATTGTTTTACCCCTCCATCTTAAATCCCTACTGCAGCATGCAATGCATGCAAATATGAATGTATAGAGCAGAGTCCCAGTTACCACAGAATCCATTGAAGGATCCCATCCTGACAGTTCCTATGCATTATTCAGGAGGCTGCTGGTTGTACAACTTAAGCTTTACCCAACACACAATTGTCCCTTTACTCCTCCTCCACTTCTATATAAGCTCATGACTTAAGTGATTTGAGCCATAAGAAACCAGCATCTCTACACTCCACACTCCCACAAACACAACGCAAACCGCTTAAGATGAATAATGAAGAAAAGTAAACAGTATCACAGCTACTTCTGTAAACCACTTGAATGTGGTTACGGAAGCTGAAGCGAGATTAGAAAGGCACTGGAGAAGTAAAATCAACTATAAAGTTGACCTTAGTAGAAATGTGCTGGAGAAGACTGTAACATGAGGACTTTGGGCAGGCAAAGATGGACCTTGTGAGGGAGTGAATAAGCTGAAAGGGAGGGGGATATTTTATCCTTTTGAGGCTTAAATGAGGCAAGAATGTTTAACCTGACGAGTTTCAGCTGCACAAAGGAAAACTTTGCATGTCCATGCTGTTACACTTTGCCTTCTGTACTTGACTTTGCCCATACCAAGTGAAGAAAGGACAGGTTTAAATTCAAACTTTGCCTGGATTGCTATTTTTGGCATCAGAAGCAATCACAACTTGCTCACCAAGGAGGTGCAATTATTTACCTGTGTTTCAGTTGGAATTTTTAAGCCTCTCTAACTGATGGTGAAAGACAATGTCAGTTCTAGAAAGGAAGGCTTCGAATATACCCCACTGATTATCAGTGCACAATATTCAGCCCGAAGAATGTTGAGTTCACATTGTGCATAACTAACATCTTTGCTTAGATTAATCATGAAATTACTAGTCTCACCATGAAATTTTATGTTTACTCATCCCAAACATTAAAAACATCTATTATATTTTGATTTATTTATTGATACTTTATTTACTTAGCACTCCTAAGTCATCACGTCCTCGACAATGCAACATGCCATACAATGTAATTTCATGTTGTCACCATCAGTGATAAGACCCTACGTATTTTGCATAGCTTTAGTGAGTTGACTTTTGATTTGTGCTAGCAATGACAGATGATGGGTATTTTCCCCTTCCAGTGATGAATATGGCCGTAGTACATACTTAGTGTGGAAAATGCACTGACATTTTCCAGAGCAAAAAGCTCTCTATGAATGCAGAATATTGCATGCAACACTACATTTCTGTCATTGCAATTATTAGGCTTACATTATTACTGCCTTAAATGAAACATGACTATTTTGCCACAAAATGCAATGATAAAAAATTTTAGTCTGGAAGATTAGATTGGGCTCGCAGTCAGAAATAATAATCAGTGTTTACCATGTGATGTTTTTCAATTTTCTGTACGACAAAAACAGCAGACTAAAATTGTTTTTTGTACTTTCCTGAGGGCATTAGCTCACTCCAAAAATAAGGGCACTGATTTTTCTAGGCATACATGTAAGAGGAAATAACTGGTAAAGCATGCTGAGAAATACGGATCTATTATTTTAATGCACCCATACACAAGACAATAATTTTTGTTATAACTATTTTGGACCATTTTACCAGCCCAAAAGATAATAAACCAACAGATATGCAAATTTAATATTCAAAATTAATTTGAAATAGCCACTGCTTGCCTTGCTTTAAAAAGGCAGCTTACCCAAAACAGGAAAAGAAAATTGACCCTCCAGATGTTCTGAAGGTAACCAAAAATCAATTCCCTTAAATTAAGTTGGAAAAAAAAGTGTGAAAACCCCCATAGAACTGTTGGAAACAAAAATAAACTAAAAAAATACCTAACCTGCACACTCTGAATATGAATTTAGATACATTAGTAGCATGGGTGTCCAAGCTTAGACTTATGTTTATATGACGTTTGATTTCACTGCTACAGTAAAAATTAAATTTATGATATTTATCTGCTAGTCTTGCCTAGAAGAATGATGTTCTATACACCTAATTAAACCAGTAGATTTTTAGGAAAGTAATGTCTTAAACAGAGATACCTCTTGTCTTAAATTCATATGTCACCTCTCTGAAATGTAATTTCATTTCAGACCAGACACTTAGTTGCTAAAATAAAATAGCCTATTTAAATAATTTGACTCAGCTATCTTTTAGTCCAGACCTAGTTAATTGAGTGACCCCATGTTAATTGAATAGATACAAAGTGAATTATAAACTTGACAAATTGTTTCTTTAACAGGAATGCCTATCAGTTGAGTTTGTAGGGTCAGCCTGGTAACAAGCAGTAAGTTACACATTAATTAGCAGCTGTGGGATAAAGAATAAAAAGGCATGAAATGTAACTGTCATATTGAGAATACACCGGTTGGTGATGGCTCATTGACAGAGATAATATCAGCTTTTCTCTTGTTCTAAACATACCAGAGTTCCTATTTTTTCACTTCTATAACAGTTTCCTCTCTTACCATGTGCATTTTCAGTCATCCGTTTACTCCCAAGAGATCCAAGATTATTATCCAGCATTTTTTTTAAGTCCTGTCCCCCCTGTATTCCCCTGTTGTCCTCACTTTGCCTGATTTTAGCATTATTTGATAAGCAGCTTTTGCTGCATATGTGATCTGTGGAGATTTGCTCCTTTTGATAAGGGAAAAGCCACTGAGGTCTTAGGAGATACACATGGCACCGACTAGATCTGATTAAAAGAAAGCAGTATTTAATGACATTTAAAGGAATAAATAGCCTATTTGACAGAACTATCTTTCTACTCTCTTTATGGGTGGCCATTCCATGAGACACTCTGGAAAGCGTTTAGACACAATGCTCTCAGCAGAACGGTTTATTGCTGATATATGTGGTCACGTTTCAGTATCCCTTAGGGGAACCTTTGCTCCTAAAGTGTACAATAAAATGGAAAGAGGAAAGCATTGAAGATCACTACTAGAATATGCACATAAAGACGTGCACAGACACACACTTACATATCTCATTCTGCAAGCTTTCAGCAGGTCTGAGACAGACAGTAGAGGGCTCTTAGCCCTTTGTGGCTTTAATCATCAATCCAAAAATACAATCTATGGATTAAAATCAGCAGAGATATAAAGAAATAATTGCAACCAAGGAATTTCAAAGCAGTCCTGATGCCAAAATGGTTTCACAGACACTGAACAGTTTTTCGAGCAACACACATTTTTCAAGATCTGTTTTTCCGCAGAAGATGCTGAGGAAAAAAAAAAAAAGGGCTAAATTAGTCTAGTCTATACTTGGATTACTGCTGCTTGCCCAGAAGATTGAAGAGTCAGAAATAAAATAGGTCTGACCACTGGAGGTCACTCTCGACTTAAACCACGTTACATTAACTGTGTTTCTGGCAAAAGGAAATTCTGGGTGTTTCTGTCATTGTGTCTAAGATACAGCATGGCTGAACCTTCAGAGGGGTGATTGAAGGTTTAAACTGCTGCTCTTCCAGCAAATTCCTGAATAATCATACTTGGATCTTTTTGGATTTTGCCTTAGTTTCCCAATCTGAAAATCATTACTGAAATGAAACCACTCTTTTTTCATCCCTAGGAGATGTTAAGAACTAATAAACAGAAGATCTGTGTCCGAGAAGCACTGCGAAAATATTGCCAACAACATATACATAATCTAGGAAATAAATGTAATTTTTATAATACTATGGTAGTATACTGTATTATAGTATACAATTACAAAAGGGTTTGGCTTGAAAGGCACCTTGGAGATCCTCTAACTCCAACCTCCCCGCCAAGTGCAGGGACACTTTCCTCTAAGACTAGGCTTTTCAAAGCCCCATCCAACCTGGCCTCAAAGACTTCCAGGGATGGGGCAGGCACAATTTCTCTGGGCAACCTGTGCCAATGCCTCGCCATCCACACAATAAAGCCCTGCTTATGTCTAACCAAAAACTACCCTACTACTACTACTGCAGAAGTACTTTCCAGGAGTCTTTCAGTAGTCTTGTCAGTCCCATGACTACTACTGTACTTTCCTAAGAGTAACATGCATTTCTGGACAGCAGAAAATCCAACTTTTAGTAAGGGTAAATATTTACAACTAGAGACATAATATTTCATGAAATAATGCTAATGGGTTTTTTTTTTTCCAGATCTGATGGTCATCAAATATTAATTTAACTACTGAAAATCAAAATCTCTATCATATTCAATTCAGTCATTTCACTAAATTGTGTTGAAAACATTATGGTCACAATGCCAATATAGAATTTTTGTGAGATTTACCAACACTTACTTACTGGACTATTACAGCTGGTGGTGGGGTCTGAGGCTGTGACCCAGGAAGAGATGACCGGTTCGGGAGATGGTCCCGAAAGGAATCACCTTCCCGAGGTCTGTTTCTTCCTCTCAGCTGCTGGCAGAGGAGCCCTTGCAGAGGCTGTCAGCTCTTTAGTGATATCAGCTCGTGATTCCAGCTCAGCTCTGCAGGGCAGCCTCCAGGCCAAGCCAGACCAGAGAGAGAGATGAGAAGGCCCGTGTGGCTGGTTCCGCACAGAGGTAGCTTTATTGTGGGTTCCCTCCGGCGAAGGGAAGCCAGGGACGAGCTCTCTCTCGAGGGGCTCGAGGGAGCTTGCCTTTACAGGGATACAGGGGATCAGCAAGGGGACCAATGGATTACAGAGGGTCTGGGACAGACCAATGGGTTACAGAATGATCTGCATAGGGTCTCCCAAAGGATTGTGGGTCTACCTTTCCTCGCCATGACCCAAAAGTAGTTGCCTTTCCAGGGAGTCCTGCTGGGCAATTGCAAAATCTTTTATCTCAGCAGACATCCCTCCAGGGCAGTGGCTGGGCATATCCCACACTGGACCTAACTGGAGAACTTCTCCAAGAAAATTTCTTGGAGTCATTTCCGATTAGGTTAGGGCCCTCTGTTTCAGCTGGGTTTTGGATGGCACATCAGCTGCAGGTGGTCCTTAAGCAGGAATCAGCCCTTGCAGTATCAAGAAACCACATCCCTCTCTGCCTCAAGCCCTAGTTATCACATATTTTTAGAGCACTTTGCATGCTAGTAGTCCATTATTTAGCTGGGTTTTCAATGAAATGGATTTTTCTAAAGAATCCAGATTTTGCTTCTGTAGCTGTTCTCCATAAACACAAATAAGACAAGGAAAAGTCAGGTGGGGATCCCTGATGACCCCTCCTGACTGGGCTCCTCACATGAGAGCAGGAGAGCAGCCTGCCCCACCAACAATCCTGAGATCCATTGTCACTGCATCCTCACATTGGCTTGGGGGGCTGTGGCCAAGACAGCCATGGAACTTCATGTTCAGAAGAATGTTTTGGACTTGTAAAAGATTTATTGTGGGATGTTCAGCACAAGAACCCAGAGGGATGATGCTGGATGGGGGGCAAATAAGCATGGAGGAGAGACAGAAGAGCATGCAAAAAACAGGGGGGTGACAGGGATCACTCATGCACAAACAGGCGTGGTCAGGACACTTACTGATGTGGACTGTGCCTCATCAGTGTGCTCTGCCTTCTCATTAAACTCCATTTCCAACTCTTCCCTTGAGCAAGGGACCCTATTTTGCATGCATCTGTGGGCATGGCAAATCTATATGCCAAGCAGCTGACATGGAAACCACTCATCATGGGGCCTAAACTGTCCTTGGAAAATGTACATGAAGACAACTTTTTCCTCTTGCTTTCTTTCAGTATCGTAAAATGGAAAAGGCTTTTGAGAGTACCACAGCCATTTACAGCAAAACTGAATTCAACAGTATTAGTCAGTTAGAAACACAAATCTTCTCACATACTGCTCTCTGCATGTAAGAAGCATCAACAAGCATCAACATTTATTATCGACAAGCAAAACGAGGGATATGAAGCCACAACCCATATTAGTTTTCTTTGTGTTAAAAGCTCACAGTTCATTTAGGAGAATCAAGAGACATACCACATATAAAGACAAAACTCTAACAATGGTAGCACCGTGCTTCCCAAATAGTCAGTGCTGTCCTTCAGCATTTGGTGTCTTCTCCTACCTCCTGCTTACAGCAAACACATTCAGCAGTATGTTTGCTACAAGCAATTAACTGTGGCCTAAAATACGACCAAGCCTTTCCTAGCAAACCCCCTGCAAGTACTATTCAGTCGTGGTGATGACTGGGTCAAACACCCCAATTAGTAGGAAACCTTCTGTAGGGTAAGTGACCAAACTCATTGGAACTAGAACCATGAAAAATGGGCAGGAAGCCAGAGGTTAAGGAAAACAGGTGGAACAAACTACTCTTTTTGTTACAAACCTAACATATAGAAATAACAAACAAATAAGTCTGTTACCGTGTATGTCTCATTTCCACAGAAAATTCTGTTTAAATTTCTTTCTAAAATACTACCAGCCCTACTTTTTCTGACAGAGAAGTCTCAAAGCTGGCTCTGATATGAAAATCATAATATATCCTATTCACAGTGGTCTTCTGTGAATGAAAGGCTCCATAGTTTAAACTTCTCAATTTCCTGTTTATTCACTTTCTCTTCTCTCAAAGTACAGAAATCCTATTATGTGTCTAAAATGATAATTTCCGATGCAACATTAGTAAGCAGTCTCCTGGCTGATATCATTTACCCTGGTACAGTCACTGCACTTGATACATGCAAATAATTATCTTACCTATAAAAATATATGTACACAAAAGTCCAAATTGATTGAATGGTCTGTTTATCACTAATAGTTTGACCAGCTTGTTTTTCCTAAAATCAGCCAAAACATTGTTTTTCTTTCTCATAGAACAGCAGTGATTTCCTATAATGGCAAGTTTCCATGGAGAACATATGTAAATTTGTCTGTTTGAATTTTCAAACTCCTGGGCAATGAGATTTGCTTGCTAATTCAACACTGGAAGCAACAATAACAATAAAAAACCCCACTCAAATCCAAAACAAACAAATAGACAAAAAAAAAAAAAAACAAAAAAAGAAAAAAGCCAAAAACCCTCAACCAAAAAAAAGCAAACAAACAAAAAAAAGATAGATAAATTCCTTATCATCTATAAAGAAGAAACAGTAGAAGCTGCAGGGTACTGCCATAGATAGTGTGGTTACTGCCTCAATATATGTTTTCTAGCTTCTACAGCATCCCAGCAAGTGGACAACATGAAAAGCCACTGCAACCAGTCAAACCAAGCATTCCAAGGCACGCATCCTATTTCTGTGTCCCTACGGATCTGATCACGAGATACTTTGACACAGGCATATCTACAGAAAACATTAGAATTATTTCAAACTGGCTGTACAACTTGTTTGTTTATACATGTGTTGTGGTGTCAAGCAGATTACTCAGACACAAGGATAGTGTACTGAGGCACCAACCTCAAACTTTACATGAGACTTCCGCACTGGATCACACCTTTACGTTAAACTTGTGTGTCAACTTGAAGACATCACATCTTCTCCACATAAAAATACTACTTCATTGAAATAAAGGGAATCTGAGTGCTAAATACCCCTTGTATAGCTCTAAATGAAACCAAACTGTGTTTGATAACTGTCTATCATAAAAAAAAATTACTTTCTTCTATTTGCTAACAGTCTTTCCTCCCCTCTCCTGACTGAGCACAAGGTGGGATTTGCCATATGTTTTGATTTGAGAACTTAGAGGTTGTGGCTGGTACCATGAAATTTAATTTAAAATGATTATTATACACCTACCAATTGAGGAAATGAGAAAGCTATAAAAGTACCACCAGAAAGCTCCTCAGTGTGCTAAAACCTAAGCAAGAAACTGAGATGTGACATGAACTAAACTGCTAAGTTGGATTCAGAAATGAATGCATAGGCTGGGAGAGGAGATATAAACACATTTGCTGTTTCTACACATTAATACAATTGTATTTAGTGAATTATATTTCACTGCCAGCCTCTAAATGGGCTATATCAATTTGGGTTTTTTTTTATTTGATATACTAGTAGGAGGCATGAAAACAGAACTGGAAAAGAAGCAGGATCAGAGTGTGTATAATAGATTTTGACTCACAAGCACGGGCTTAACATGGTGCTAAAATAAAACCTAATAAATTTACTGCTGCTTACAGATGATTTTAATACTATCAAGAATGTAATAAAAAATGGCTTTACATAAAGCAAAGTACTTTAAACTCCCTTCATATAAACTACAAAATGTTTAAGCACAAGATATTTCCTATTCCTATTCAAAAAGTAAGTTTTGGAAGATATTTCGTTATTTCTGAAGGCTAGTATCTTATATTTTCAGGAAAGAAAAAAAAAAATTTAACAGATCGTTTTCTTTAGAGCTCCACTTCTCCTGATTAAAAAAAAAAGAGCCACAAAAAGCAGAGAAGGTGATTATTGCCATCACCTTCATCATAAAAAGCCACAAAAAGAACAAAAGAAGTAAAAAAAAGTACACATCATTAGCATATTAAGCACTTTCCCCTTTCCCACATTGAGAAGGCAAGTATTCTGGCATGGCCTCAGAAGGCTTAAACTAAAGAATTCACTCGTCCTGTGGGTGAACTCCTGTATTACATTATAAAATCCACTGGCCAATACCAGATCCATCAAGTCTCATGCATTCAGAACAAGCCTTACACACGTGTTTATCATCCCCCCTA
Organism: Corvus kubaryi; assembly: GCF_017639235.1. Classification (NCBI taxonomy): domain Eukaryota; kingdom Metazoa; phylum Chordata; class Aves; order Passeriformes; family Corvidae; genus Corvus; species Corvus kubaryi. Next base: position 5,093,567 of record NW_024582075.1, read on the forward strand.
ATGCCAGTAACTCCTGAGTTTGTACTGACACAGTGCTGCCTCTTTCATGCTGGATGAAATTTAAGCTTTCCCACTCTTGCAGCCATTTCACTGTGGCATGAATCTGGACTAGGAGAGCAAGGTGAGAACCCAGAATAGCACTCACATACATGTGGAAAAATATTTTCTTAGTCCTGGGGGGGTGGATACAACTCAATCCAACTTCCTGGTACTATTGTTGTTTCTTTTTTTTTTTTTAATCTGAAGCAGTAATCCAGGTCCCAGCTCCACCATCCTGTGCTCTCAGCTCAAGCATGGGGAAGCTGCACTGGCAGTACCTCCCTAGTCCATGGAAGAGAGTCTGCCCCATCCTTGCTGCTGGTTTTCACTATCCTTTTGAACCTACTTCTCCTATCTTAGAGTTCTAAAATTTTTCAAGTGAGAAAGTCAGAAGACAATTCTACACCTGCAGCCGAAGACACTTTTCATACATCAGTAGGACAACGCAATGAATCATGAAATTTCAGTAGGACAATGCATTTTCATCATGAAATTGTAATGGAATTTTAAAAATAACTATTGGCAAGTTGCAGTCACAGGAAAGTTCAGCCTTTCAGCACACAGCTATTTCTCAGTTATATGCACAAGAACTGTTTATGGAAATCAGTAGATATCCATTTTCTTCTCTCTTGCATGAGACTATAAATGAGAAACAGTCTATGCTAATGATTTTTTGCAACTATCTTTGCTGGTGTCTGAGAGCTTCACAGATAATCAATTTTCACAAGACTTGTGAAATCAGCAGCTGCATGATCTGTCTGCCAGAGACAGATTCATGCCAACATGCATTTTATCTTGGGCACTCAAGAGAGCAAACACTATGGGGTTGTTTGTTTTTTTTTTTTTTGTTTTTAGAACACTTGATATCACAGAGAGAGATTTGTTTTTTAAAACATACCTTTCCCTCGACTGCAGCTGCAAGAGTTTCACATGCCTGCCTAACAAAGCCTAGATTTTCATGGCAGTTAGACATATTCTATTCTGGATTAGCATCCCAAACATCAGTATCTACAGGAAGCCAACAGGCAGTCTCCTTGACTTCAAATAGCATTGTTAGTCCTATCTAGTGCAGATATGAAAGAGAAAATCATAGCAAGAAGGGACAGTTGAAATTTATAATACATTCAACACCAATTGCTGTTTCCAATAGGAAATAGCATTCCCTCTTCATGTACAAAGAATTATCTAGCTTTTCAGTAAAGCAAGTAATTTCAAAGTAGTTCAGTCACTCATTGATCTGATGACACCAGATGAAACCCCACTAAACACTTCTGATACTAAGTATCTTTCCATACAGTGTAGTAAATGGACTCTTGTCTCAGTGAGTACTTAGTCAAAATCTTTTCAACTCAGCCCAGAAACAGTGAATAAATTATATTAATTAGAAATTTCATGAAAAATACAAATTATCTATTGCTGGGGACTCTGACATGTTTTGCCTACTCAACACCTGTGTTGTTAGATTAAAATGTTCTTTGAGGCACAGACTGCTTTTATGCCTTATGAAACATTCTTCATGCTTAGCAAATAAACAATATATGTTTTGCAGATCCACTACTGGAACGCAGTTATCATCTATTAAAGGAATTTTTTTTCCATGTGGTTTTAAATAGCAGAATAGAAGAAAGTAAGATTTAGCTGTAATGTTCATTAGAAGAACAACTTTCAGTCCTTTATTGTGTGATTTTCAGTTCATATTTAAGCACTTGCTTAGAACGGGAAAATGGTTCATTTTCAGCTGCATTAGGTCTATTGAGCTAGACCAACTCAAAAGATCAAAAAACAGCAACTTAGGCACAGTTCAATTCTTTCTGCTCCACTTTTTTTTTGCCATAAAAGCACCATCTTTAAGAATGAAAAAATCAGATGAATGTCATGTGGCCAACCAATGTGAAAAAAAATCCTTTTTTTTTTTTTTTTCTCCCACATCTTGCAAACACAAGAAAGAATAGGATCACTGTGAGACACAGACATGGAAATTAATTTCTGCTGTCATAAATTTTGCATAGGCAATTAAGTCTTCCTTGAGAGTTGAATCTAGTGGGAGAAATCGCCAAACTCCAAAAGCTTGGGATTTTCCTTTATAGCTAGAATAATGAATTCAGCAGTTCCTGTTGGGACTGTGATTATGACCCAAGTGATCAACCAATCTGTGTCTGCACAAACATGAGAGAGCTACTGACTTTGGCTTGGGGATGAAAGCATTTTATTCAATGTTTTTTCAGGACAAATTAGACAAACAGCCAAACCATGGTGGTCTTGTGTTGGTACACACTGTCGTAAGTGACTTCTCCATCTCTGTGGGTCATGGGAGGTAAGGGAAAGATAAGGAATGCAAGAAACTTGCGCTGAGTACTTTGCTATGTTCTATTCACAGCAACTAAGGCAGGTCTGCTTGTTACAATGTTTTTTTAATATATCTTGTGTACATATACATACTCAGAAATACCGCATTTTCTATATCACAGAAAGTGATATACACCCACACCACATTCAAAGACTATTAACTTTGTTTAAAAGTGATTCAGAGGTACTATAAGAGAGGAAACAAAATAGGAAGTAGCTGACAAGAACCCGTCTGTTGAAGAAAGTTCTGTAACACTCCAAACTGAATTTGAGACAGAATCTATTGCTCTTAGCATTTCTATTTTTGTTCTTCTCAGTGCTAAAAATTACAATCTAACAATAAAATGTTTTATCAGTGGCTACCTTATAAGAGTGTCTGTGACCTGGGAAAATAATGGAATCCACAGAAGTAAGAACACTTTTTCTTCCATATAGCCTACAAACTCATGCAAATTTAAAACTCAGGATGGTTTGGCACGAAACTTTCGGCATGATTTCCTTCGTCCAAATTCAAAGTCAATGGAATAAATTTGCATATAAGATCTTGTGGAATTGTGTTCGGTACTCTCAGGATCTGCTCTAATTACAGTTAACACACTTCCCTGGGAGATTGCATGTGTAATTCAAAGGTGAACCAGGTTATTGTCTTAGGCAGAGTTGCCACTGGCTCATCATGAAAACCATAAGGAATACCATGACCTAATGGCAGTTGTACCAATAAACTGATACAGAATGCTCTGCCAATACCCAAACTCCTGTGCTCAAAAGAAGCAGCCTTAGGGGATTCCGGTCCACAAAAACTACTCAAGCTTTTTGTCTGGTTCAGCCATTCAGCCTGATTCTGGGGGGAATTTAGGTGACACAGGTATCATAGGTAGAACAAGACTGAATGGTATGGTCATAGACTTGATGAAGCTGGGTGGTCAGACATGGCAATTATATCTACGCATAAGGCAGAGGATACAAGCTGAAAACTGTGAGGAAAATAAAGAAAACAGAAGGGCCAGGGTTTTTTTCATTTTACAATCTGAATTGTAATTACTAGTTACATAAATGTTGTTTCTTTGTGACAATTTGGTTAGCTAAATCAGTAATAACAAGGAACCCTGATATGCAATATTCACATTAATCTGCTCCATGGAAGCTACGTTCAGTATTAGGCAGCACATGAAAAGTTCAGTACAGAAACATATGACATATGAGGAGCAGATAAGGGAATTGGTTTATGGAGACTAAAGAAGGTTATTAAAGAGGTAACTGATGTGCTCCACAACAAAAAGAAACATGTAAAAAAGACTGTTGGAGTTTGCTCAGAGGCACAGTGAAAGGACAAGAGGCAGTGGTCACAAGTAGCAATAAGCACAATTCCTAATGTACAAAGGTAAAATACCCTGTTGGGGTCATCAACACTAGGACAGACTGCCCAAGCAGTACCTCCCTGAAGGTACTGACAACTCAGCTGAGCAATCTGACCTTATTTTGAAATTCATTTTGCTTACCAGGAACCTGGACCAGATGAACCCCAGATATCTACAACAGTGAAGAACTTCTTTCTCACTGTGCTCAAGACATTAAGTAAAGTTCCTCACACACATGAATCTAGACAGAAGAAAAGTCTGTGGCCCTGGAAGAAGGCAGCAATTCAAATATCAGTGCACTTCTCCAAATACCATTGGTAACAGATAATGGAGAAGACCTTCTACATGTCTGACATTCAGGGTTTTTATCACCAGACAGTTTGAAATCCATGCATGGCACAAGTCATCATGGATACAGAAACACCAGTAAGGCTGGGGGTAGTGCATAGTTAGTGTGTATGAGCCTACCAGCTCAGCCTAGTGTTAATTTCAGATTAACACTAACCATAAGAAATACAATTTTTTACGTGGGGGAAAAAACAAAAATCCTGAAAGGCAAAAATCTGTGGAGAAAACGAATACAATTGGCTAGACCAGCACATGAAAGCGATAAATGTGGAGACTTTTTGTGCAAAATATACATTGGGCTCTCAGGTGGTAGCACTATTTCCGTTCCGTATTTTGCTTTGTCTTAAAGGGGAAAGGCTTGAAAGTTATCTGCCATGAGATGATCCACATATTAGAATAAACATACACTATAATTGCAAAAATAGTTTGTTTCCTTATGCAAGATATGTTGCAAATATGAATTTGGTTTGCACAGTTAACGGTATTTCCGAATTGTACTCAACTGCATTTAAGTTGTAGCTGTATTGATACAAGTATGTGTTTTCTTTCCCATATTTCTAAGGACTAACAAGTACATTCCTTGTCTTGGTAAGAGCACTAGGTTTTGTACAGAATCAAGAAGCAGCCAAGAACACTCTCTGGTAGCCTGTTAAGAGGGGGAAGAGCATGCTTTGAAGCAATCACTAGGGAAGCGCAAGCTGAATCAGACACAGTTTCCGGGTTTGGCATGACAGCAGTAGTCCCCTGTATTTAAACATAAGTAAATACATTGTAGTAAAAAAACCAAACAAACCTAACACCAAACAACAGAACACCAAAACCAGCAAAAAACCCAACCAAAACAACAACAAAAACCCCCAAATCCAAAAGTTTAAATGGGTAGACAAAGAGTGAATTTTTTTCTCCTCTTTGTGCTTAGTCTGTGGTAGGATTGAGATTAAGTATGCAAAAAACATCCACTTTTCCAGTCCCTAGTGTACTATTTAAGAGAGAAATAGTTCAGATAGATTACATGAACTGCTGCTTAGTTAGTAAAGACAGAGAATCTGAATATTCTCTCAGGGGAATCATCAGCTTTGATTTTCTTTCTACTTCTAGAGGTCATTGCCTCCTGCCTCCTGCAATGAAGCACAGCAGTTTTGGAAGGGGCCATTACAGCAAATTATAAAAGAAATCCAGATCCTCCAAATTCATTATCTCCATTTCTCCTGTCACAAAAACTAGTAATTTGAGGAGGCACCAGATCTGCTCTCTGTCCTGGTACAGATGTGAAACAAGATGTTGAATATGTGCTCTATCTCCATGTAAAAAGACACTGCCAGACACAGCAAACAAAACATTTATCTAAATTATGGGTAAAACACTATTTCTTTATTGATATAGGAAATACAGCTGAACTAAGCCCAAATATTCAAATATAACTGAGAACTACTTAAATTCTGTAAGCTTTTCCATTGCATGTGCCACTTGTTTCAGACATAAGACCCCCTTAATTTCTGGTGAAAGAAGAAAATTAGCTCTTGCTTTCCCCCTAATGCTGTTACTAATTGCAATCATTCCTTCCAGTGCAGTAACATTAAAAAGACGCAGGAAACCCAATTCCTAAAGCATTTTTAATGCAACTTCCATTCTAGGCAGTATAATGACATTAAAACTCTCTGATGTACAGTGGAAATGGGTAGAGATGTACTATGCCTACTCTGGCTTTTCAGGGAGAGTGAAAGCAATACAATATTGATGAGGTGGGATCTGGCAGTGAAGAAAATTCCCTTTTTCTGAAGCAACCAACTGTTACAAACTAATTCGCAGAGCTAGCTCTCCTCTGTCAAGTCCCTTCAGTGCAGCTTCCACTGACACAGAAAGTGACAGGCTTAGGAGCTGTGTCTCCAGCACCGTCTCTGCTAATGTCCTCATGGGCTACCCTGGCAGAAGATAAACAAAACACAGTACTTTCACTGATGCTATCTGAACACTGAGCCCAAATAACAACATCTGCAATGTCTCACACACACAGTTGAATTTTTGCTTCTTTTTTTTTCTAAAGCGGGGGGAGAGAATGTTACAAAAAAATTGGGTCCTGATTAACAGTGTAGGCAAGAGATTCTCTGAGGAGTCCCAGCAGAAGGGGGTCTCCTGGGAACACAGGGCAGCTGTGCTGGCAGCTTCTGGCTGCCTGTAGCTCTGGCAGCCAGCAGTGGGGCTCCCAGGGCCAGCTGGGGACAGGACAGAGACACGTGCATATCTCTTCTAAGCAGCCAGCACTGCCAGGGCTGCACTCCCTGAGGAGCAGAAGGCTGTTGACTGCATTATGAAATTGGAGTACGAGCTGCTGGTAGAGAGCTCAGGGAAATCATGCAGATGCTGCTGCCCTGGCAGGCAGAGGAGGCAGGAAAACACTTGCTTCCTGTGTTTCCAAGACAGAAAGTCCCTCACCACTACTTCTGATGATGACCCACACTAGGGGAGAGAAAAGAAGAGCACCCATTTTACAAGTAAATACGAATAAATAATTTATATGTAACACATTTCAATCACATAAGTCTATGTGCAGGAAGAAGCAATGACATATCATAAATTTTTTCCACTGCTTTTTCCAACCCTGTTGCAAAAACTTTGCGAATCTGACTGTAAAACCTCCCCTGCAGAAGCAATAATGCATAGAGAAAACTTTTATACACACCACTTATTCAAAATTAACCCTCTCACTTTGGCAAGGGATGACTTGAGTCCTACCTTCAGTTAGAGTAGAATTATTGAACTGCTTCTGAAACAAATTTGCATCATAACCAAAACACAGCTACAACTGAAGAAAAAAGCTCCCCCCTTCAAAAAAAAAAAAAAAAAAAAAGAAAAAAAAAAGGCAAAAAAGCAGCCGACTAGTTGATAAACATGCATATGAAGGTCAGACAGATCTATAAAGAAGTCTTGTCAGATGGATAGTGAAGGCCGAGTTTGAGGAGGCAGATTAAACACAGGTGGCTCACTTGGTTTCATTTAGAGTTTTTACTGTATGCCAAAACTCCCGGTTGTGATACAGCTGAACTAAGTATGGAAAAGACATATTGCATATGAGAGTGAGAACCTGAACTACCTGTTTTGAAGAAGAGATTAAGATAAATGCTCATGAATATCACAAATCATAAGTGAAAACTGAAAAAAACACTGCCATATTAAGAGAAACTTAAATCGAGTAAAAGGTAACTATCATTAACCAAAAGTGTTTTTTTTCCATATAATATGGAAAACCAGAATTAGGATTAGATATAATTAAAAATAATTGTACCATTCACTCTTCTGTTAGACATGATTGCCATACATGCATATGATTATGCTTCTGCAATATGCCAGACATTTACTAATCAGGGTGAAGCTGAAACTTTTCCATTTATATCTTCTGTAAGATATTTTGAAGAGTTATACAAAGGTGGAAGCATTAGTCAGAGACAGGATGTTGTTTAGAACGTGTCTTTGCTTTCTGACACTCATATAGCTTAACACATAATAACTTGCACCTCACTTTCTACATTCAGACTCACAATACATTTAAATATTTAGGAAAAATTTCACAAACACAACCTGTACTCACAAGCAGAGAAGCTATACAAACACATAGGATTAATATCAACAGGTTAAGAGGTCTCAAACTTAAGCCTCTTTATGCCTGAATCTATTTAGGACTCTGTACTACAGATTCACTGCCTGCTCCAAACTTTCAGCATGATTCACTTCACAAAGAGCTTTGCCACATTGTTTAGGAAATGAAAGGAAGGAAAATGTAGGACTTTTATGAACAATCCTTTATACACTGAACAGTCATTCCTAGAAATGTGTACAAGAAGTGCTGTTGATGAGCAGCTAATTGCAGCTTTAGCAATCCTCTGGGTACTCTACACCCAGAGATGTTGTAATCCACTCAAGCCTAGCTCTTGTGGATGCACAAAAGGAGATTACATGCACAGTACTTTCACTCTCCTCAAATCCTGTGCAAGGGGTATTCAGCCTGTCCTGCTGGGTGATTAACACTGTGCTATAACCTACACTGGTGTCCCAGTGGATAAGATACCAGCTTCTTCAAAAGTGAAAAAAAGGAGTTTAAAACTAGGATAATGTCCTTTACCTCCCTGAGCAACCAAGAAAAGCTGTTCCTGTGGAAGTCAGCATCCCTTCAGTGGCTGAGGAGGAGATTACTCCAGTGCACGTGCATTTGGTGAGAGGGGAAGAATACTACTGCAAAGTCCTCTACGGACACCAGTCAGCAATAAGGTATCAAGCCATCTCACACATATTTACATCCAAAATCTGTAGCCCTCCAGACACAGTCTGGCCTGTAAGTCAATCAGTGCTTAGTACTCCATTTATTAAACAGAAATTGATATTTCAAACAATATTTCAAATGCCTAAGTACTTGTGAGAGCATCTTTCACTGAAAGGTTCTGTAGAAAAGACCTCTGGAGAGAGAGAAAAGGAAAAAATTTGGTAAGATGCACAGTATCTTTCTATGTGTTATTCAGAATGCCATGAAAGAATGAGAATGAAACATGTAAATATTTACGTAGCACAGCCTGTCTTGCCAAAAAAAACCCCAAAAAACCAAAACTGAACAAAACACAAAAAACCCCAGGATATGAGTGAGAACAGCAGAAGTGAGGTGGGCTGACTGAAGGATGTGTTCCAGTATTGCTGCCTGCTGTATGTTTTATATGCTATGAGAGATCATAAGAGATGCATACACTTTCAACTCACATGAAGGTCACTTTAGCAGCTCACTTCTAATTCCATCTGGTTCTGGATTTAATTTTCACTCATGAAACAAACAATTAAAATAGCTTTCCTGTTTCTATATGTCTTTGAAATATCAGTTTGGGGTTTTTTTTCATTAAGAACAAAATCATCATGATTTCTGTGCTAGTAATTTTTAAAAAGTGCCCTAACCTTCTCTAAAACCTGTATTGATTTCTGTGGGAAGTTAAATCATCACTAGGTTTTGGGTAAAAGAAAAGGGACAGCAGGGGAAGCAAGAATTTCCAGAATAAAGGACCAATGAAGTTTAGAAAAAAGACTTTAAAAGCATCTTATAGCCTTGCTTTCCTTGGAACTTTTAGAGATGGAAGAGAGCTAATGCTCAGTATATTCTCCTCACACTACTGACTTGCACATCTAATTCTTCTTCCCAGTACCCACGATAGAGACAAAAAAGCTACTCAGACCTTTCATTTGGATTCCAAACCTTTTTCTTTCCTGAGTCTTCCCTCAACTTCTTTTTGATTTTTTTTCCTTATGAACTGCATGTTGCCTTATTTTGATGATCCCATATTTCATACCTAATTCATTTTTTTAATATACAAAAGAATCATTCAGAAGAACAAAGATAATTCCCATCTAAGTCATAAAGAGATCTCAGGTTTTGTATTTCAACATCCTGACTGAAACACTTTTCCTGCTGCTCTAACATAGCACAGCAAATGAATAAATGTACAAAGTGAAACAGTTCCAGTGAGAAGTTTGATTATTTATGGTCTTAACAGCTGTAGTCTTTTTGGTTCCACTAAACCTCAAGATCTCCTAGATTCAGTACAGCTGCTCATAGTACTGCACAATGTGTCTGGCTTTGCTTGCAAAATCCTGTGCTTCTTCCCACTCTCATGAAGGTATGAACATTCAGCAGAGAAGAAATGGAAAGACTGGATATTTTGCAAATGGAGTTCTTAGCCTGAACAATACTGAGATAATGTTTTACAACTTTTTAATATTGTAAAAATATCATTATTCTGTCTGGTTGACATTAGTTGGGATAATACTAGTTATAAATTAGTATAAATTAACTAAATTGTGAGGATTATTAATAGATACTGCAGTATTAAATTCCACTGCAATTCTGCCTGAGTTTAATGAACAGAGAGATGTGTAGTACAGGATACAAGTCAATAAAACAGAGTTTCTTCAGATAGATGGAAACAGAAAGATTTGTGCATATAGAAGGAATAACTCATGGCATATAATGAGTAGATGTCTCCTTTATTTTCCATTCAAACAACTTCAGCAATCAGCATTCTTCCCTACTATAGTGGCAGTGGTTTCTACATGGGGAAGAAATATATGGGTTAGAGAAAATGACCAATAGGGAAGCAGGAATTTACAGCTTACACAAAATTGTCATTGCCACAGTATGAGATTGTACACGGCTTTTATGGAAGCTGTCTGCCTTTCTCTCTGCTATCAGCTCTGCTCCTGACATATCCACAGATGGCTATGGCAGTAACTCACATTTACAAATAAGAAGTCTAAGTCCTGGTTCAATAATGACTTATTCTATGCAATGTGGAATCTTTGAAGAATCAAGAGATCAGCATTTGCTTTGACTAGAAGCAGCTTCCTGCTAGCTCAATACCACTTAAAGTTTTTGTTCAGCTATGTGATATGTTACAAATTACTCTCTCTTTTTTTTTTTTCGTTCTCCTTTCTGGTAAACTAATTAAAAAAAAATAATCTGAAGGCTTGTGACTTGAACTAAAAATTTTATTTCTCTTGCAGTAGAAAATGATAAACAATCGCTTGTATTCTGAAGTCTAGTTATGTTCTGTCAATTCTTTTGAATTACATTTTTCATTTCCACAAAAATAGATAATCTGGTAGAGAGTCAGTATTCATGTTCATACACTTAAGTTGAAATTTCTCTTATAAGCTAAATGCTCCATCTCTAAAGTAGATCAAAACATAGCCATTTACATTTGTTCCCTGAAAACAAATAATCAGCTTCATCATTTGTTGAAATTAAGAAATAGAGCGATGTGGATAATAGAACCTCTGTTCTCAGGAAGCCCTTTTGCTCTCAGGAAGCCATTTTGCTTTGTCTTCAAGACAATTATCATCAAAAAGACTGTTTAAAAATTTGAATGAAACCCAAATTCAATATTGCTGAAAACTCATTGCTGCTCAAAATGAAAGGGCACGTATTAAAATAGCTCTACTTCATGAACCTGTATGTATACAAACAGTAAAATATTTAGCTGACTCCTAGAATAAAAATAATACAACCATAGAATCACTCTTGTATTTGCAGAAAATTTGCCTCAAATTCTTGACATTGCACTATTGTTGCCCAAGATTTAATAAGCTTCCATAGGTAAGTTGTAGGTGTCAGAAATACGTCATAATATGCTAGCTTTTAACAAGAGCAGTGTATTTTTATCCATTTCATCACTTTCCAAATTGAATGCAGTTCTGAGAAACCTTCATTTTGTATCATGAAACTAGAAAGCAAGAACTTCCTTTATGATTAATGCACAGGTACTCTTAGATGACATCCCCCAAGAGGAAGTCTCAGTTCAGTTCTAAGAAGGCTGGTGTTAAAAAAGAGGCTGCTTCACCACACATGCAAACAGAGCTCCTGGTATCTGCAACAGTGATAAAATTTCCTCATATATAGGAATGATGTGGAATGGTAGTAAATAGTAATAGTAGCAGAAATGCATCTGGATGACCCAGACTTTGCCACTCTGAGAGTAGAGTACTGTGTTTTATTATTTAAATAAAGCAATGACAATGGAGAGAGAATCCTCAGAAGGATGAAAGTGCATTCAGTTTGCTTTATCTTACTACTTGCATCCGGTGAAGTCAGCAGCATTTCAGTGGAGGAAAGCAAAAATTTGGTTTCTACTAACCCTGAAGAAACTCTACAGGCTGTTGAAGAGATTGCCAGTGATTTTAACTCACGGATTTTTGGGGAAAATGCTGGTATTCTGAGGGCTTTGCTGCTTGTTATGTTTGAAGCTACAGTTGAAGCATAGCTACTTGCTGTGTTTGAATTCTATATAGATACAGTTATGACACTTTCATGCTCCTTTCTGCATAGTACACCACATACACAAAGGACAACCATTTCATGTCTGGTTTGTTATAAAAATAAATGAGATCTAAGCAACTCAACAGATATAAAGAAGTACAGGCAAATTTTGTGGGGAGGCAACAGATGATTTTTCGTTAAGGACTACTATAAATTCAGAAAGACACTGATGACTTTTTAAGGAGATACTGGTTCAATGAATACAGCTATTTTCCTTAACTGAGAGCTCAGAAAACTGTTCTAGCCTATATTTGATCTCAAAAAAATGATTACTGGAAATGGAGCCATTAACTACCTATTGAATGAAAAAAAGTAATCATCATTTAGGTACACTTCTTTAAGTATCCCTCACTTAAGTGGTATTTTAAATCCTGTTCTAGATATTCTGCACACACAAAACAAGTCATCTTGAAATCTTAATTTCTAGTTGTTTGATAAGATGATATTCAAATATTATATATATTTGCGTATATATATGTGTGTGTGTGTGTATATATACATATATATATATATGAGTGTTCTCATTAGGTAACACAATGAAACTCAGGGATAACACCTCTATACTCTATCACTGTAGCTGCTTTTCAAAGTCATTGCTACAAATTCATAAATACTTGAAGATATTACACATGAAATTATTTTTTTTTCCTCCTCAGAAAAGACACACAATAATATTCTATCTTCCAGTAGGTGAAACACAACACTATTTTGTTTACTTCCAGATGAGGCATGAGTCTTTCTTCTGACATCTAGCACTTCTGCAACTTGCTCATACACTTACAACAGTAGTTACTTTTGAAAGTTGGCTGTAGAAAAGACCTTATACTTTCTTATCAAAAAGAGTATTCACACGATGTCTAACTCCCATAAACATCAACATTAAAGGAAGTTTGACAGGATTCAAAGAAAAAAGCTTTCACCAGGCAAGACTGGAGGAGCAGAGACTAAACAACACAGCAGACTGTTCAGAGCACATTTGTCTTTTTTTCTACAGTCTATAGATACACCGTAGTTGTAACAAAGGTTGGTTCACTATTAAAAATCTATATTCTGCAAAGAAGTCAGTCAGACAACAAGGCGGGGATCCTTAAATTATTATGATCTCATGAATGAGGACAAATTGACTTCAAGACCATCAAGATTATGAACTTACAAAGAAGCTGTTACTCAGACGATTTGAAATACAGAAAGACAGCATCACTGGATAGGTAAAATACTAAAAAAATGTTTTAACAAATATTTTAATAAATATTTTAATAAAATACAGCAGCACAATGACAGCAACAACTGTTAAAGTTGGACCAGTACTAATACAGTGAGCATTAAAGTATAGTTTAAGTATTGTATTATATTAAAATGAATGCACAATGTCATTATTTTGAGACAAACCCCTGAAATGGTACTTTCAAGTGAATCATTTCTGTAGACAGTTCCAAGTTTCACAGTAACCACATACAGTTTACAGCTCCCCTGGAGAATCAGAAATCACCAGCTCTTTAAACAAGTAGGGAAAGCAGCAGGGTTTCAGCTGCATCGCTCTGTGTGTTACAGCTTGGGGTATGGGTTAATATACAAACACCCAATTTCTGCATCCCTCTGCTTCTTTCTTGGCACTTTCACTGCAATAATTTTAGACTCATTCATATATTGTGTTTGTACAATGCCCATCACAACATCCTGCTGAGTTGTAGTTTTCATGCATTTGTATAATGTCAGTGTTTGTAAAAAACATCTAGCATGCCAAACTGCATCTGGATGCCTGCCTACAAACCCCAGCCTTCAAAACTTAAGAGAGTTCCCAAACTACTCAGGTTTCTGGCACTCCTGGGTATGCACTGCAAGACTGCCCTTAGTCATTCCCTCTGTTCTCCAGGACCTCCAGTGTTTTTAGACGGATCTCTCCCCTCACTCTTCAAGGACAGAAATGGAGTAAGGAAGGCTCCAAATGCTCCTTTCTGGGGATGATGGAGGGAAATAGGGGGCAAAAAAAGAAAGAAGCAGTATTTACCAGTGGCCAGCATCTTTCCTACCAGGAAATCAAGATTTACAGAATTCTCATTTTTCTAACATCAGACAGAAAACTGTGCCTGCATTCTCACACTTCCCTCCTACTTACGTAGTCACTCATGGACACAGGGGAGGAACCAATCTCCTTGTCCATATTTTCTAACACTGGGCTATGGCGTAATTTCTCCACCCTGTCAGGATATAAACCCCATCTTGATCATCTTCAGGTTTGTTTAGGGGGTCTAAGGCCCTCAGGCTATATTTTTTGAAAAGGGGCACAGGAAGATAAGAAACCATGTATTGCAGCAACACAGTGAAGAAACATTTGTCTGTATTTGTAAATGGCTTGTGCAAATTCACATGGATTTAGTGAAGGGTCTTTTCGGGTTTTTTAAACCAAATGATTTACTGAGAATAGAAGAGAAAGTTTTGAAGGTAAAAATTCCTATCTGAAAGAAAACAAAAATCTCTGCATGCCTTATGGAAATAAAGGCATTATTGTCCATACACCTGTCACTCTACTTCTCCCTTTCAAACAATTATTTGTGCCCATGATGTTTTGAGACAGTGATGTCTTAACATCTTAACATCTGCCATATGCTTGCTTGTCTATACAAGCACCGCTGTTGATCCTCCCGCTGGCCGCAATTTAAGGTGATTTAGAGAGAGAGAGAAGCATCTGGACTTGATTGCTTATTCAGTCTTTGTAATAACACTTTCACTACTGATAAACATGTACAGGATGAACTGCACTTAAATATTGAACTTACTTATAGGTAAACTGCACAATAGATCTGTATACAGAAGTGTGTGCCCACCTTTTGTACTCAAAATAAATAAAAACAGAAGAAGGAAGATAGGTTCTCAGGTTTTAAGTTGATTAAATATATTTATTATGAAGCTGCACTGTATACAAACACCAACATCAAGTGTTTTTGACTTGCTAGCTGTGTAAGACTGATGTGAGACAGTAAACAGCTTGGCCTACCAGGGTTTATGTTTTCAGAAGAATTTAAAAGTCAAAACTTAAGCAGAGAATGATGAGTTATACTGACACAATTAAAAAATAAGGGCAACAATAGCATTGTGTTTGCTGACCCCATCAACATAATTTTTGACTACTTCTGCTCAAGGAGAAAGCTAAGGAGTGCAAAAGCCCCAAATCAAAACACATCATTAAAATACAGAAATTTTCAGGCAAGGATCGCAAAATACTTTCTTAGTCAATTATGTACACAGTCATTGGAATATACTTCATTTAGATAATCAGACATGTAAAGAATGCATTGGGTTGAATATTATTGCTGCTGATGGTAGTCTAATGGATATGGTGAACAACCAGAAGAACTTAAAGGCTCCAGAAATGCAATAACCCCTGGAGTATTTCAGTGCTAAGATGAGTATGGGGTAAGGAGGGAGGTGAAAGGAAGAATATACTGGGCTTGTTTGCCATTAGAAGGAAATAACAATACAGGGTACCACAAATATAATGCAGACTGATTTTTCTTTCTTGATGGAGAGGAAGCATGTGATTTCCACTAATGTCTGCAGAAACAGGAAAAAACCCCCAAGTGCAGAGGATCACATGAAGGAAGGAAGTAGCTAGTATCAAGCACTGACTGTATTGAATTAATATGCTTCCAAAAGCAATATGTCATTAAAAAGACATCCATTAAAATTATTATGCTTCTTTATCTAACCAAAATCCAAACAGGACAATCATCCTTTCCTCATCTCCAAAGTAGTTGACTCCCACTGCTTCCCCTTGTGCTGGTAAAAGTGGAAATTCTTTCTGAGCTGGATCTGTTGCTACCCAGGTCAGGGTGTAGACTTGTGAATGCTGATACTAGTGAAACAGCTGGTGGAGAAAAAGCAGCTGAATTGAAGAAGCAGGAAAGTTCCTGCCCTTTCAATGGCCATTAGCTTTTGCAAGATTAAAATGACCAGGCTTAAAGGCAGGTGTATAAACAAACACTGGAAAAGGTGAATGAGCTATACTACGTGTTTTTTAAAACATTAAGCACTGGGCTTTGAATGAAGTCCTGCCATTTTCCAAAACCTATTCCTGTTATTTCCCCTTTTATTCTTGCAGAAAACATCCCACTGATCTCCTGCAGAGACATGTAAACAAAATGCTTTGTCCTTTTTAGAGACTGAAACTGCTGGCTTAGTACTATAAAAGAAGGTGTCACACACACCTGGAAGACATTCTCAGACACGAGTTTCGAAACAGAAGAGTGGGTAGGCCTAGCTGTAGAGCACTCCTTAAAAAAATTGTAAGAAAAAAAAATTAAACAATCCCTAATTTAAAAGCTGCTTCCCAATGGAGGCTGAAAAACACAGTTGTTTGGTCTGAAATAATGGACTAAAACCATTTTAGGGGATGTTAAATGTCTGGCGCCTTTGTTCTTTGTTGAACAGCAAAAAGAATGCTAACCAAGATGAGAGTGGGCACAGCACTGGAGTGGCAGAAAAAGAAGCAGCCTACATCATATACAAGGTTTGCGTGATATGACTACAAACTTCTGTGGCCTGGTCTCTCTGCTCTGTCTAAGCTGAACTGGGTCCTAAAGCACTGATTTACTATCATTCACCTGTTCTTAATTTCCATTTAATAAATCAGAATTTAATTTAGTTTTTGGAAATTGTAAAGATATCCTAAAAGGAAAGTAATTATTGAAATATAAATTAATCTCAAATGGAAAAAAAAAGACATTCAAAATATTTAATAATTTATAGTGGTTTTTTTTCCCTGACTGAAGGTGCAACTACTCAGTGATTTATATATGAATTTTTTATTTTTAAATAAATAAAAAGAAAATTTGTCCTAAAAATTCATTATGTTTTAATTACAATAAAAAAAATCTAAATGACAAGGCAATTTGTTAAGACCTCACCTGGATAACCTTCAGGAATTTACCAGCATGTACGTATTGGAACACATAATAAGGAAACCTGAAACCATCCTTGAATATTGACTAGAGGACCTTTTGAACTGAGGTTTCCTAGGAGTCATCATGTGAAGAGATGGAGATCTCAGGTTTGCTCTGGAATAGAAATACTTCATGAAGTATCAATGCGTTTGTCGGGATAAGGAAACTGCTTTCTGTTCAGGCCTACTGAGGACTCTAACAATAAAAAAATTTATGCTAGAAAAATATCGAAAGAAAAAAAGTGCCATAATATATAAACAGAACATACACTCCACGTGCAGAAGAAGCAAACAAATATTTTCTACTCAAATACAGCAGCTCATCATATGATGTATGTCCATAAGACAACCTAATACTAGTTTAGCAGACAAATGTTAATATATGGAAATCAAAGTAAAATCCATAAGTTTTACAGAAAAAATATGATCTGAAGAAATAACTTTCTATATTTCTATTGTAAATAAAGTATGACGGCACGGCAAAGACAAAAATAAGCCTTATAAATCTCATGTTATAGAGTAGACAAGCAGGAATGCCTAATTTACAGGGCTTACAGGAAAAAATGCAAACTATGAATGTGCAATAAAGTGCATGTAACCTGAAAAGACAAGTCACTCGGATGGAAAAGATGCTCTGTAAGAGTAAACCATTCCACACAAAGCAAACATCCTGTATAAAGGAAATTTATGGATTTGCAGAGATTTGCATTCTTATACTGAAGGCAGAAGTCAATTGTCAAGGGATGTCATAAATCCTCACATTATAGGGTTTTAGGTAAGAAAATCAAACAAAAATGGGTTTCTTCAAGCAATGTCTCATGATATCCCATCAGGTGATAACAAAGAAGCATTTTCATATGCTGCACGCAACCCAATGAACTGGAATCATTGTCAGCCTCCAGAACAGCAATTAACCAACTGATCTGAGCAGAAGCACAGATCCTTACACAAGAAGTGCAAGAGTAATAATCAAAGGCCTACAGACCTTGCCAGTTGAGATCAGTAACACTATATTTGGACTAGACTTATTCAAATGTTCCCCAGGTTGGTATTCCCCAGGGCTCAGTATCAGGGCTAGCTTTGTTTAACATCCTAACTGATGAGGGGACCTGGACAACGGGATCGACTGCACCCTTGTGAGGCAAGTTTGCAGATGACAGAAAGTTGAGTTCAAGCATTGGTCTGCGGGAGGGTAGGAAGGCTCTACAGAGGGATCTGGACAGGCTGGATCAATGAGTTGAGGCCAATTGTAGGAGTTTCAATAAGGTGAAGTGCTGGGTCCTGCCCTTGGGTCACAGCAATCCAATGCAGCACTACAGGCTTGGGGAAGATTGGCTGGAAAGGTGTCCAGTGGAAAAGGACCTGGAGGTGCTGGTCGACAGCAGCTGAACATGAACCAGAGTGTGGCCAGGTGGGGTTCAGGCCAAGAAGGCCAATGGCATCCTAGCCTGTAGCAGCAACAGTGTGGCTAGCAGGACCAGGGCAGTGATCATACCCCTGTGCTCAGCACTGGTGAGGCCACACCTCAAGTCCTGTTTTGGGTCCCTTGCGACAAGAATAACACTGAGGTGCAGGACCAAGTCCAGAGAAGGGCAACAGAGCTGGTGAAGGGTCTGGAGCACAAGTCCTATGAGGAGTGGCTGAGGGAGCTGGGGGTGTTTAGCCTGGAAAAAAGCAGGTGGGGGGGATGGGGAGAGAGGACTTCTCACTCTCAACAACTACCTGAAAGGACTTTGTAGTGAGTTTTGGTCTCTTCTCCCATGTAACAAGTGACAGGACAAGAAGAAATGGCCTCAACTTCCACCAGGAGAGGTTTAGATTAGATATTTGGGGGGGGGGGGGCCCCGCGAAATCACACAAACGGCAGTAAAGCATTGGAACAGACTGCCCAGCGAAGAGGTGGAGTCATCATCCTGGAAGAGTTCACAAATTTTGTGGATATGGCACTTGAGGACATGATCTAATTTTGAACATGTGGTAGTGTTGGGTTGATGGTCGGACTTGATGATCTTAAAGGTCTTTTCTAACCTTAACAATTCTATGAAAAGGGAAGTGAAAAAAATTACATCACTCTCAAAATCAGAGTTTCTTGTCATAAAAAGATCATGGAAGCTGCCTTGTCTTCACTACTTTCACCCAAGCAACAATCACAACCGAGGTGAATTCAGTATCAAATATACTTTAATGCACCAAAAGGATAAGATGTTTGGAAGTCCACTAAAATATCGTATTTTCATTACATGTTTCCTGTAAAATAACACATACCAGACTTGTGAGAGAAAAATTTTTCACTAGCGGCTCAAAGTAATTTTTTTTCAGTTGGTCATTAATTATTTTCAGATAAGTACACAAAAATAGATCAAATAAATTCTACAAAATAAGACTACATCTAATGAGTAACTGTCTAATCCAGACACAGAGACTGAAAAATTAGCACTATTTGAATGGGACCTTGGCATAGTCTCTACAAGCACCTTCTCTGATCATCTCTGGAGGATTTGGAGCAGAATTCCATAGAATTCATATGAAATATTGCCAGATCCATCCATGTCTAAAGATACCACACAAATGCATCAGACTAACAACACCATTCTGGAAAAAGACAGCTTCATCTCCAGAACAATATATTAAGAACAAATGAAAGGAAAAAAATACATCTGCATGACTTTACCTTATGAAAATTCAGACAACTGAATAAATAAAAAAAATATTGTACATGCTTAGACAAAGGACCTCCAACAAAGAAAAATAATCCATCTCACAATCAGAAATTGAAGCTGAATCTACTTTGTAAAAATCTATTTTTCAGCTTGGGTAATGTTTCCTATTCTGCATCTTAAAAACTGGGTATGATATATTATCACACGAGTAAATTAAATTTGAATGTGCAGTGCACATTTGCTGTAAGAATATATGCAATGGTGTTTATAGAGGTATCATATTTCATTTAGCATCACATTTCTGTTGCAGGCTTACTATGTAACCTTAATTTCAGTCTCTTCTCCTTATACTTTAGCTTCCTGAAGCACACATGATCATAATTAATTTGGAGAAAAACCTTCTAAAGTGTATGAATTGATGAAAAGAAGTCAAATATGTTTCAGACTTAGGCACTATCATGTGTTTTGGTTTGTTTGTTTTGTTGCGTTGTAATCGCTCTCTTCTTTTAAGAAATGCACTCCTATTTCATACTTTTGAATAATTACTACAATTTGAGTTATGTACAAGGCCCAAAGAGAAGGAATCAATATATCAGGTTATGCAGTACATTATCAATTAAAAACAAACAAACAAACAAAACAAACTATTATGGTGTTAGCCCTGAAACAGTCCATGGACTTTATTTTAAAATCATCATTCATTTTTCTACCAGCAAATTTATATTATGGGTTCATATCCTAGCACAACAACAAGATGTTTGTGCCACAGGTAGAGGTAATCCAAAGTCTACAGAAGGATAGAGGCAGAATTATGGTCCTAATTTATCCTAATTTCTCTTTTGCCACTATATGGTTCCAGTCAAGAAAATTGCAAGGACTATAAATTAAAGTAAGTTGACATCCTACTATGAGAGTCAAAACCAGCCAAGACTGCAATGGAAAACAATGCATGTTTTCTAATAAACTAGGCCTCTATGCTGTCTGTATAGGTACCTGAGTGAAATCAGGACTCAGCACTTGGAGGAGAGTTGAAGGGGTAAATATTCAATAACGGGCTATGTTGCGGTTCCTCCCCCCTGCCATGGGGTCCTGGGAGAGGGGACCCTGCGGTAGAGGCACGGGGTTTCACCACTCCCTGGTCACAGGTACCCTAATCCTGTTCACCATTGGTTGTTTTGTGTTCCCCTGCCCGGGAAGGACCCTGCTGGTCCTGTGATTAAGGGTTCTTGGGCTGGACCCCAGCCAAGCAGCTGATAAAGATCTCTGAAAAACATCTACCAAGAATCAGTCCCTACTTCATTCCATGGGCCTTGCTGCCCAATACATGTTGCAGGAGACTCCACTGCAACAAATGGCAGAAAATGCGGGCAGCATATCGATCCCTAGAGACAGCGACTGTGATTTGTGAGTAAACTTTGGATTTCTCTTCTTGCTTTTGTTTGGCTGTTCTCTCTGGACTATGGAAGAATCGTGGGAAATGTCACTGTCTAAGCCACAGAAGAAATGTATCTGGAAATTAAAGAAATCCTGGCACAGCAAAACATGAAACTTGCTCTGGGATATCTAGAACATTTTTTTGACTGGCTTTTCAAAAATTTCTTTTGTTTCTCGAGACTTACTTTTTGACATTAGTCCTCCTAAAACTGGTAACTGTGATTTTTGGACTGAGTTCTTGGATGAGATAAAGGCTCAATCAAAACGTGTACTAGTGATAGAACTTCTCTGTGCATTTCCTGTGATTCGTGAAGCTCTTGAGAATCATGTGCATGGTCCCATTACCTCTATGGCAGAAGATGACCATCATCGCATGGTTGAGACCGCGTGGCGGCCATCCCAGGGGCACGTGACTGCAGCCACCAGGTCTCCCCTGCCCGTGCTGGCGGAGGTGCCTGCGCTGGATGCGCCCGGCCCCCTGGGAGCTCGTGCCTTCTTGCGGAGCCCATCCCTGTCTCGGGGGTCCCCGGCCGCGCGACTGTGAGTGAGGGAGCGATGCCGCAGGCGCCGCGGGTGCCGTGGGCCACGAGCAGCAGAGAGGCAGCCCCCACGAGCAGCCAGGAACTGGGGGTCAGCGTGGAAGCCCGCTCTGAGCACACGGCTCGGAGAAGCAGCGGTTTCCACAGCGACACGAGAAGCCGCGCAGCACCGAGCCGAAACAGGGCCGCTCTCAAAGCAGCATGGAGTTGGTGGAGTGGAACCGCTCACAGGGCACGGGGCCGGCGGCGATGGCAACGCGGGGCCACGCAGAGCCTGGACACGCAGCAGAGCAGCGCCGCTCAGAGGGTGCGGAGCAGCCGCAACGCAGGGGCCCGGCCGAGACGTCGGAGTTGGCGAGGCGGTGGCCACGCGGGACCAGCAGCCAGATGCAAGCATGTGATAGGAGAAGTTATAGCAACGAAAATCACAGGAACTGTGAAATGGTACAACGTCAAAAGCAACTATGGCTTTATAACATGAGATGACACAGGGGAAGATGTATTCATCCACAGAACTACCATTAAAAAGGATAACCCTGAAAAATACCTCCAAAGTGTAGGAGATGGAGAAGTTGTACAATTTGACATTGTGCAAGGAAGAAAAGGCCCAGAGGTGGCCCTAGTGACAGGGCCTGGGAGTATTCCAGTCAAAGGCAGTTGTTATGCACAAAATTGTAAACAATATCCGTACCAGAAACTTCCCTACTCACAGCCTACTTTCCCCTTTTACCCTATACCCAGTATGAACCCTTTCCTAAGTTTACCCCATCCCCAATTTATTCCTAATCCGTTTTTCACCCCATGGCTTCCCTATACAATTCCCTTTCCCCACAATTCCCCTCCGATACCGAGGGGAGGATGAAAAAGGGGGAGGGAAGAAATCAACTGTCGTTGTTTAGAGTTCCAACAGGTACAAATGGAAGAAACCCTCTCCTGCCTCAGTTTCCCCACAAAGCATGCTCAGAGAGTCCTGTCTCCCTTTTGCCAGCCCTAAGATGTTCCAGAGAAAAAATCTGTTTGGACATTTAGAGACTCAGGAGGGTGGCCTGTTTTCTTTTGAAACTGTTCTTGTTATCTTATGTTTATCCAGTTGTTTTCAATGCTAAGTTTTAAATCTCTTTTCGTTAAAACAAAAGGGTGAAGTGTTGCAGTTCCTCCCCCCTGCCATGGGGTCCTGGGAGAGGGGACCCTGGGATAGAGGCACGGGGTTTCACCACTCCCTGGTCACATGTACCCTAACCCTGTTCCGCACTGGTTGTTTTGTGTTCCCCTGCCCGGGAAGGACCCTGCTGGTCCCGTGATTAAGGGTTCTTGGGCTGGACCCCAGCCAGGCAGCTGGAGAATAAAGATCTCTGAAAAACATCTATCACGAATCAGTCCCTACTTCATTCCATGGGCCTTGCTGCCCGATACATGTTGCAGGAGACCCCACTGTAAAATACCACTGTCATCAGGGTTATTAATACATTTCTTGGGGTGACATAACCATTTCCTAACTAAAAGTCATTCTGAAGAGGGTGACAACATGTTCTCTTAACTCTTTTTCCTTTATCATGCACCTGCTTGCAGCAATTACAAGATTAAGACAAAATTAGTGTTTAGGTTAAGGTCATTTTGTTTATACCTTCTGTTTGCTTATGCACAGATACTGAGTAAAATAAACATGGAATGTTGTTTTATTAATCTCAGATACATGTATTTTGCTGCAATTGCTGCAAGGATTAAGAACAGGCAGATTATTATTAGTAATAGTAGTAGAGCTCTTGAATTATGATGATAATTTTAGTTTAATCAAGGCTTCATAATTATGTATCTAATTGTCACACTTAAAAAAAAATCTAAGGTAGCTGTATCAGAAAATTAATTTTTTTGGATAGAGACTTATACTTAGTAATATTTTATTTGTAATTTTATTCTGCATGGCTATGGAAAGAGTAACTTACATTTATCACCTTTCCCTATGAATGTTCAAAAAAAATTAGTAACAACACGAAGAAAGAAAAAATATTTGTGCAAACCATGTATTCTGTCACGATAAAGAATTAGGTCTGGGCTAGAATATGCAGGTGATTAGGTAAACGCTTATCAATGAAATACAGGTCATTCTAAGGTGAGAAATATTTCCTCACTCCAAATTAGATAGGTAATGTGCCAAACAGTGTATTTGCCCAGGCCATAACTGTAGGTTCTTAGTGATTACATGAATGAGCTGAATCTTATTTTTTTTTATGTTTCATCAGAAAAATTGACACAGTCCATCTACTGGTTCAACTCACTGTCTCACAGCTTGTAGACTTACATTTGAATCATTAATGCTACCTACTTTCCTCCCCTGAGCTCTCTTCTCAGTCAATTAGTCAATCTCAAATTTGTTGGCTCATAAAATGTGAAAGCATCGAAAACTGAGAAGCTACTGCTCTATGTTCCCACTACTTTTCCTGAGTAAAAATCCAAACATGGATTTATAAAATATTGAGATGAATATGGTATTTCTTAAACCAACAACTGCAAATGGGAATGATGACAGAGCACATCATATTTAGTCATGATGAATGGTCCAAACAGTAAGTTAATTAAGAATCCAAGATGCTTTTTAAATTTGATTTGTATCAGCACTGTTATACTTTATCATACAACAGACCATATATTTACTAAGAAAGGTAGTTATTTCTCTCTTTTCATCCAGATACAGAGTAAACCATCCTAATTCAATGCAATGAGTTTTTGTTTCCAGCTCCTGTTGAGAAAATATTTTAAGAAGAAAAATGCGATCAGTTTCTATAATATTTAAATAACTCAAAGCCATTCCAAAATCATATGATTTGACCTTCAGAAGATTGTAGATAACCATGTTTCTCTCAATTATTTTTCATTAAAACATTTCCAGTCTTCACAAAACCCTTTGTCATGTGTTAAAGCAGAGCTCAAAGCATCATTGATGCCCAAGGCCTGGTGAGTAACTGGTGAATAACTCACATGTCATATAGATGGATATAGCTGCATAACCTGAACATGGGACTAAACTTTCATGCTTCGGAAGTGGGATTATATGACTGTATCTTCTAGTTTATGAAAAAATGCAGGGGTCACTACTACAGTACTTCAGAAAGGATCCTCCAAGACCCTTGAGAGGAAGCGGCTGTGAGTTGATACTTTGCTTCCAGTTAGGCACCAGTGCATCTTTCAAGGAAAAAAGAAGTAAGAGAAAGCAGTCTGGCCAATTGCTGGGAAAATGGAAGGAAGATAATTCTTCCAGAGCATTTCAAAGCATCTTGGGTCAAGAGGTCTGAGTTTCAGCAGCTCAGTACAGAGCTATTAGCAAGTTGGAGACTTCTGAAGCCTTCTTGTTCCCTTTGGTGGACACAGATTTTATTTCACATATCCTCACAAGACAGGACTGATACCTACCCTGGTGATCTCCTACATTGTATGCCCTCCTTCACAACGTACCCACAAACATTCTAAAGTGCTGTGAGGCACAGTCTACAAGCCATGTAACGTGAATACATTCAACACAGCTGGAGTTGAGTGAGTCTTCCATAGCACTGGTTTACCAATGCATAATAGGCTTAAAAGAAAGCTACTTCAGATGATGGATATGTAACACCAGGAAATAAAAAATAAAGCCTGCACTACAAACAGCAACTGATGGGTACGATTTCCAGTGTCAATACTGAAGAAATATTTCTTTAGCTTTTCAGAGAGGTATCATTCATGTTTTCCTCTGAAAAAGGAACAGTGAGGTCGACGGTGAAGAAAAATAATGAATTCCTAATTTCACTAAAGTAGAAACACATTTCCTTGTATTTTCCATATTAATACCTTGATTAATACTTCAAACACTGTGCAAATTTTTGAGAAGAGAACAGTCTAGTGGCTGCTTAGTGGTTTAACTTGAAAATTTGGTCATATCAGTGCACTCTCCAAGGGGGGTTATTAGCCATAAAAACATTTCTACTATGTATTTTTCTTCAGTGAAGATGAAGGAAAATAGAGCTCAGGTTTTAGAACAGTTTTTTTCCCCAAAGTATGCTTTAACTGAGTGTAAATGTACAATGTGTAGAAAACTGTAGAAATAAAGGTTTTTAAATTGTCCATCTGAAGAAAATGGGAAGGATAGCAGGGAACTAATGGACCATTCAGATTCCTAGACTTCTTACAGTTCTTTTACCAAGAAAACACTCAGAATGATTCAAGTGAGACTAGAAAGTCTTCCACAGCTCCTCTTGGTGCTCTGCTGCTCCCTCCTCCAAAAAAATAACAAATAAATCTGATCACTTTTGCATCCCCATGCAAGGATTTGTCCAAGGTCTTGAGGTCTGATTGCCCCAATCCCTATCCAGATCATGAAGCTGATGTGGTGTAAGCTGATGTGGGGTAGTGAGCCCACCACAGCTTACAGCTAGAATGAGACCATTTATATTGGGATGACTGGGGACAATCTGACCCAGAGCCTGAGGCCTCTGTCAGAGCTGCCTCTCAGAGCTTTGTGGCCTTCCAGTTTCTACCCAGTTGTGTTCCACATCAACCACTGCCTCAGCTGTAGACAGCAGAAGCATCCAAAAGGGACCTAAAACACATGAGATCCCAGACATTTTGCTCCTCCTCATCCTGCATAATTTTCCTACCACCCTTGCAGCCACGATTGAAGCAGCACAACCTCGTGGTTAACTGACAATAAGGATCCTTGTGCTTCTCTCTGGGAAGGAGATAGATGGAGCCTGAAGACAAAACCCTGCCTCAGGATCCTTAGGGATGCTTCTTCCACCATAGCTGTGAGTGGTGCCTTAGCCCTACTCATAAAGAATCAAAAGAAGTCCTGCCAAAGAAATGATGGATAGCCTCACTGTGCATCGCTGCGCAAAACAAGTAAATATTCAAATTGAAATGAAGTAGGTCACAGAAAACAAACAGCTTGACAGCATGTAGCTGATAAAAATTGCTAGCTGAACTGCTAGCATGTGTAAGAGTCAGAGACACAGCAGCTCTCTGAACTTTGTGAAAGCTGCCGGTTGCTGCAAATCAGTTTCTTCAATCGTGATACAATCAGCCATCCAAACAAATTTGTGAGACACTCAGCTGCAAAGCCATTACTGCAAAAACAACTCCAGAACATAACTGCAATGTAATGTGTACTTAGAAACCACTCTGCTTTACAACTACAGAATACATACAAAGTTTGTCACCCTTCCCCCCTACTGTATCTGCTGGCACCATGCACTGAGAGTAACTTCAGAAGATTCTTCTGACAACTTCTGAAATCAAGAAGCTTCTATGATTACAGCCTCACAGTTGCAGTGCTATTCTGCACTACTTAAGTGTTTAAAAATATATCTTTGTCCACATTTTAGAACAGAACAGACGCCAGGGAAATTTTCTTTGAAGATTAACAATCTTTGCTTCATTTTGAAAACTCAAGAAAAGTTTAACTGAAAAATCAAGTCAGGAAGGTAGAAATCACAAGGCAGCTCCAGTTAGATCAGGCTGTCAGGTCTGCAAAACCTGTTTCAGTGTTTACACACTCTTGTAATAACAACTTTTTCCCATTACTCTTGTCCTGACACTCAGCATCTTGGAAAAAAACTCTGGCTTCATCTCCTCTGGACCCTCCTTCTAAGTATATAACTGCAGAAATATGACCTCCCCTCTAGGTTCCTTTCCTATAGTTGAACAAACCCAGTACTTTTTTGCATGTCATGTGCAAAACTCCCTGACAAGTTTAGTGGTCTCCACCAGACTCAAGTTCAGAAAGTCCATATACCTCCTGTTGTGGGGACCCCAGAACAGGACACAGCACTCAGACATGTTCTCACAAATAGAGTGGTGGGATCACTTCACAGTATCCTAGAGTAACAGGATCTTTCAGATTCACTCACTTTCCTCGACTCCTGCTGCCTACAGCCCTGCGAGAGTGCAGTATGCAACTGGTCCTCTTTGCTGAAAGAGCATGCTGCTGCCTCCTGTTCAACCTTGCTATTCACTACGAACTCCACTTTCCACCACTATTTCAAGTGTTGAAAGTAAAATAGCAAATGGGAAGCCAGGTAATGTTTTAATATTTTTATAAATGATCTGGATGCAGCAGCCAAATGTAAGTTCAGTCATTTTACTGACCATACTAAACTAGGAGGAACTGTAAACTCCCTCAAGGATAGAGAGGCCTTAGAGAGAACTCTGCGTAGACTACACAGCTGGGCACTCACATTAAATTGAACAAGAGCAAGTGCTGGATTCTGCGTCTGAGAAATGATAATCCTGCGTGTATATACAAACTGGGGATGAGAGGGTTGAGAGCACCCCTACAGCAAGAGATGGGGCAAGATCCCTCAAGATAAGACTGAAAAGGAGCAGTTAAGGTTACTTGGTTTGTGCAGTTTGAAGACGAGGGGCTGAGGGCTGACCCCATTACAGACTACAGCTCCCTCAAGGAGGACAGCAGAGGAAGAATGACTGATCTCTTCTCTCTGGTAAACAGTGACAGGACACAAGCAAACGGATTGAAGCTTCCTCAGGGGAAGTACAGATTGGACATTGGGAATAGGTTCTTCCCCCAGAGGGTGGTTGGTCACTGAGTAACGCTCCACAGGGAAGTGGTCAGGGCTAAATCTGTGAAAGCTCAAGGACTGACTGATTGACTCATGTAGTTTAGTTTTAGAAAGTTCTGAGAAGACCAAGGGGTTTGGACTCAATGGTCCTATGATCCTTACGGGTCCCTTCCAATCCCAGATATTCTATAAATTCGTAATTCCAAGTATACATGGATGAGCTGACCAATTTTAGCTCAAATCAGGACTTAGTAATCTGCTCTCCCCAGAATGAGATCGAGAAGCGGACAGCAAACAGCAAATAGTGAAAGGATTAACTTGATTAGATAAACTTTCTGCAAGAAACTGATATTAGTAATACAACATTCTAAAATGTATTTGTATTTTATTTTGTGCATGAAATCCGAAGATGTTTCTTTAATTTTAACTTTCTATTTTCATCTACTTTATTTGGTTTATAGAGTCTCATCAATATTTCTCTTGTCAACCTACTTCAATTTTTTTATTTTTAAATAACCCACTTCTATGAATGGAATTTAAAAAAAGGGAGTAGTATGAACAGAGATCTGCTGATATGTATGTAATCCAAAGAGGTGGGATATATTAATAACCACTGCTTTAAGCATAATGTGTTTTACCATTTATGTATTCACAGAGTATTCAGATCACATATCAACTACCCAAATGAGTTATCAGTATCTCATCCCTTACAGAAACTTGGGTTGGGGTTTTTTTGTTTGTTTTGTTTGTTTGTTTGGGTTTTTTTTTTGTTTGGCTTTTTTTATTAACACTGAAACAAGTGCATTATATTTTGCTGCCTGTGGCCTCCCAGTGCAAAGCTGAAAGTCCCCACAGCATGAAACAAATGTTTTAATGGCAACTGGTTTGAGTTTCTGAGAAAGGTATCAAATGTACAATTCAGAAGCACGGCCTATGGTATCATGGAAGCACAGACAGGAAACCCAGAAAGAGCTAAAATTTTAAAGGAACAGTTTTGATATAGACCCATTATAAGTTCCTCATCTTAGTAAGTTTGATTTCTTCAGCTTTAGGAAACAGGTAATGGGCTGTTACTGCTAATAGAGATTGTTGCTTCCAGAGTATGTTGACTCAGCAGCTTTTGTAAAATAAATCTAAATTCAAGGAATACTAATTCCAAGCACACAAAAACAAGGCACTATAAAGCAACTTTGAAGATGTTAATGGTAGTCTTAATCATGATGATACATACTTCCAGACTGGGATTTTTCATTGGCAGACACCTTTTTCTAGACTGTTTGTATACATCCATTGCACTCAACAGCATTATGGCAGAAATGCTATGGCAGAAGAGACACATGCCATCTTAGCTCAGATTGTGTTGCAGTATTAATCTTGTCTAAGGCCAAGGAAGAAAGGGTGAACCAGCGTCAACAGCCACATCAGGCAAACTTAAACCACTGTTGGAGAGAAATCCTTCCTGATATGAAATGACCTCTGACTTTCAAATGAGCATTTACTACCATGTGCTAAGAGTAGAATTAGGCTTGGGATGACTGTCACAAAGAATGTAGTTATCAATGCTTGAAGCAATGTCACATAAAGTGATCCCATTGATACTGAATAAATTGTATTCCACAAAACAAGCTAAAGTAGAATACTCCACTATGCATTTCCAAAACAACAGGAGCCAACATTCCACCATTAATGTGGTTCTACTATGATAAAATCTCATTTTCTGATTACCTGTAACCAAGGGCTAGAATTGCCATGGTTATACTTTTTGCCCAAAGAAAATAAAAAAGCCATTTTTTCTATGTTATGCTTCTAATCAATTTAATTAATAAATGTTCCACACACTTCTTTGCAGATACTCATATTTAGTTGATAAAATTAAGTAGTTTGCTTCAGCTGTTTGCTCTCCTCATTTATTTTTAGAAGAGTGTACATGATATTTGATATGGAACAAAAATTGCAGCATTGGTTATCCACACATGCATTTGCAGCAGAGAAAACCTGAAACACACTCAGTCTTGAACTAAAATAACATAGTGTGCTTTATACATATCCTGGACTATTGTAGTTTCTCCTTCCAGCTTTGAGCTCTGCTATCTGGCAAATAAGGGTCACACAACCCAAAAAATGGGTGTGTCTCCATTGATGCAACTGGATTTCAGATTAGTTGGAAATAAATTAATGGAAACTAACTGTGCTAACACATCGTGCCAAGATGCTACATTTGTCAGGTGATTTTGTGCAAACTATTTGTTCATTTCAGTACTTGCTTAAAGACTTCCTATTGTAGTTGTATCCGTGCCAGACTACAATACTGGGTGAAAAGTAGTTCTTCTCATTTGCTCTAACTCTACAGACACCCATTTTATCATGGGATGTTTTAGTAACCATTTTTTGAATGTTAAATAAGACAGAAAATTTGCACTACTTAGGAAATAAAAGTAACAAAAAGAAAACAACCTCATCCTTAGATTTTATATGTTAGTAATAGCAGTCATCAGATTGCAAGAGGAATCAGCCCTCTGAGCAATTTACTCTTCCCATCCTGAATAAGCTAAAGCTCCCACAGTTAAGATTAATAAAGAACAGCACAGGATATTTTTGTCTTGATAGGTCAGATTTTTATCTTTAAATTATTCTTAAATAACGACATGTCTCAAGATAATATAAGCTGATCACATTTCATTTCCCACTAGGATATCTCTGAAAACATTTTTTTATTCTGTCCCCCCATCCCCTCCAATTGGGTTAGAAGGCATAAAATCACCTTTTTATTCCAGAGAAATGCACATACACATTAAATTCCCTCATTTATATGTAATAAAGGTAGCACATATGCTTGAAATCCAGCATCTTAATAAGTACTGTACTGCTGATAGTCCCCCACATTGAGTTTTAAAAATTCTTTGCTAATGTGGCCATTAGAAAGCATTGGTTTTATTGCTACACGAAGAAATAGGAACATTTCTGCTGTGCAAATAGAAAAGGATTGAGCTCTCCCAAAACTCTCCCTGAAGACATAGTTGTTAGTCAACTCACGTTCTTGTAAAGTCAGTTAAATCAGAAAGATGGTGTAGGCAATTTAACAGAAATGTTATTCAGTCTCTTCAGGACACTGAAATGAAGGAAGGCTGTGATACCTGCAGTTTCCTTATGAACCCTTCCCCAGTTTATAGAGCTAGGATTAGAATGGAAGATTGAGCAGGAGTCTCACACATCCATGCTGGTCTTTTCAGCAAGATACCTGACATCTAGAAGAAGAGAGAAAATGATGAGCAGCAAGGGACTCTCAGTCTAACTTCTGTGGAGGATGCAGTGGAATAAATAATTTAATAATCTTTATTGGAAGATAACAAAGAACCATATGTCATGGATCATTAAACTAGCCAATTTCCAAACACGGCACAAGAATTTTTCAGCAGAAAAAGCTGCCACATCTCTCCCCTCTGCTCATAGTGCACAAAACAAGAAATCACAGATTTTAAGTGCAGCAAGAAAGATCCAGGGAGATGCCTCAGAAACATATTTCTGATGACCTAGATAGGGTCACTGAAAAGATTGCCTATAGGGGGTTACAGCTTTAGGAACTTCAAAAAAACACCTGTAAGAAATTATACATGTTGAAGTAGTTCTAGGGGCAGAGTAGAATAAGCATGTCTCTTTTCAAAGCATACCTCAATTTATCCTGTTCTCACAGAAGAAAGTAAGTGTAGGACCTCTAAAAAATTGCCACCATATTCTTACTTAAGACAATTTTGGATTTGAACTGAATAATTAAAAAAAGCACATGGCTTCCAAGAAGTATCGCTTTGCAACCAGCTGTATCAAGGACAGTACAAAATTAAAGCCATCACATCCAAACCCAAAGAGACACATTTAAATACTGCTCTGCTTGTCTAACAAGCATTTTGGGCAATCTTGATACCTGATATATCCATCCCTCAGCCACAGGGAGCTGACCTCTTCCTTGGCTGACGCAGTCAAGCTGAATTGCATGTAGCAATTTGGTTGTCACCATTATTGCCATCATAACCTGGCACCCCTACTCGTTCTCTGAGCATGGGCTAAGCAGACAAATATCTGATAACTTCTTTGAGTAATGCAGTTCAGGAAGAGGGCCAGCAGAGACGTGGGCAGAAATGTAGAGAGAAAAAACTGAGAAAAGCTGTAGTATTATGGCTGGGTGGTGCAGATCTTCTCAATTTTAATGTGATAGTACTCAACTTGCAACCAGAAAAAATACTGTTCATCAAACCCGTTCATCTCCTGCATAAGACACCACCTAATAATTTGAAGTACTGAACATGAAAGTTTAGTAAGAATGTATTTGGAAAATGCCTTCTGCTATTCAGAACACTATGAAAACACTACATACAGTCATAGAAAAGTCAGTCTGAAAGGTCCTCAGCTTACCCTGAAATTAGTTTATCCAGTTGTTTCAGTCTCTCTTTTCAGCTATATGCAAAGATGAACATCCAGCCACTACACTGCAAAATAGCTGTGATATTTCATCACAACGGACCCAGCAGCAACATGCCACACCAATGCAATACAGCAGGACGTTAAAAAAATGGCATCCTTCTGAAACAAAACAATTCATCCTCCCTACATTCTTAATTATGATAGCTCAGTAAGTTGCTATCTCTCCTGTCTACATTTACAAGCAACAGGTGAAGAAAAGGGTAAACGAAAAACAGTGTTACACTCAATCACCTTCTCACTAATGTAAAGTCAGCCTGATGATTGTTTTAATTACATTATAGAATCCTGATATCTTCTTCAGTAACTTCCTTGACACTGTTAAAAGCACTTTGTCAGACTGTTTCATGTCATTATATTACTTGCAGGGATCAAAGATATTTTTGATGAAGTGATTTTATTTCATGCTTTAGTACCAGCTTTGACATAAATTTCCAGAGACCCTCAAGGGCATTTCTTTTTAGACGGTAGCATAGTCTTGTTAGCAACTCAGGTGGAATAAAACCACACAGCTTCACTTTATGGTCTTGTGCCCTGAATTTTTCACATGGCACCCTCTCAAACGGGAACAGTATAGCAGAACAACATTAAAATCTTACGCTCTTAGCACAAGAGTCTACTAACACATTGTACCTGTAACCCCTTGATTGTATGATTTCTACACTTATTAGCATTTTACAATTATTTTAAAACAATACTGTGTTCAGAACAAGTCTTAAATTTTTCTTCTATTAATCTATATCGAAAATACTACCTTTTTTTTTTTTAATTATTTCTCTGGAAATGGCCATAAATCATCTCTTATTCAGTCACAAATTAGGAATCTTGCATTTACTTTCTGATAAGCAAGTTTAATGCAATGTTTCATACATTATCAATTAAAGGCCAATGAGAAATGGTGCCACTTGCAACCTCTTCTAAGTACCCACACCCGAAGAGGCTGAACCTCATGAGAAGCAGAGATCAAGGCAAAACCATCTGTGTGCGGAAAAAACGTAAAATCTTGGAGTACTTCTCTGATACCTCATCTTTGTTGCTGTAACCCGTTGGCCATGTGGCACAGAAGAAGGCAAAACCTCACTGCACTAAGATGAAGGTAGAGACACTAATGAAAGCTGGGTTTAGGGAAAACACTGAAAATAATATCAAGCTGCAAGAGGGCTAAAAACCTGTAGCACTTGCAGGTTCCTTATTTTAAACAGCCAGGTATTTTTGTACTGTAGCTGCTGCATCAAGACTGAAAATTTAACATTATCTTTTCTATCACTTTTTTTAAAAAAAAGCACTCACATGGTGTGACATACCCAGAAAGAAAAATCTTTTGGTTTTATCTGCTAAAATTCTCTGGTTTGAAATAATAAACTTTGCATTCACAGAGTGCCTTCCAACTTGAAAATCAAAACTATTTTTTCCCTTTACATGACATCAGTAGATTACAGCCTCTGCCATCAAAATGGCACTGATGTGTCTACCTCTTACATGTAGGTTTTCCCATGGAAACATGACTTCCACCACTGTGCTCTTTTGTTTTTATCCCTCACTCTATTTTTTCTTAATTGGGAATATATTTCTTGTTGTAGATACTAATTTGGTGCTACATGTCTTCCAATTCAGTGGCCATCAACCCAAGTCATACTCATGGAAAAGATTCAGGCAATAAGGCAAACAGCTAACAAGCTCGGATTCACCCTGGATGACATAAAAAATGTACACTGCACCAAAGAATTAACCACGGAGTTCTTTATATAAAATGGAAAAATCATTATCAACTTCCACATTTTGTTTGCTTTCAGAAGAAATGAACTGGCATAATCTGTCAGAAAATCCTTACACATGAACATGCCCAGTTGCCACATTAATGGGATCAGCTCAACTCATTGCCGATGAGAAGCATGACTTCAAGAAATAAGCAGCTTTTGAGAATGTGCAGTCTCCAAAAGGCATGTTATCAGTTCTTCAACCTCAGCTGTGAAATGCCATCACCATTCTGCCATTGCTTGGTTATAGAATGTGAAGCACTAGAGGCACAGCTGACAGCTGAGCAGAGTAATGGAAGCACACTTGTGCAAAGGCATAGTGAAGCTACATTGCAGCACCCACTGCTCCCTCAGTTTGGGGTGTAAGATGAATTTTTTTACATTAAAGTGAGAGACTGCAAAGACACAGCAATGCCCTAGCCCCAGGTCTCTTTCCTGCCATCCTTAAATGATGAAACTGATGGCCCAACAGAACAACAGAAAGCTGAATCTTTTTCTTTGCTGGAAATACGGCCGTTGTGCTTCTAAGGACAAATAATACACCCCAGAAAACCCATGAATCAGTATGAGAAGATGCAACATGTATTACAAAGGTGATAGATACAACTATGCTCTTTCTGACAGAGACACAGAAGTTTATCAAATAATTTCTTTCTGAATAAAACTTACATGCAGGCATAGTACTCATCTGTATTTCACACCATACACAGCATCCCATCATACACAGAGGTGTGACTAGTTTTTCTACTAGTGAATTTATAAAAAGATTGTTACATTGACTGATACTTTCTCTATGCCGGTTTGGCTTGTTCATTATGACTATTTAACTCAGTAAGCCAAGTGCAGATACAGGTAAACTACCACTCTAACTTTGTTGCCAGTAATGTGCATTACTGCAGTAATACATTTGGTACACCACCCCAGTAATGGTAACTGTATGCATTAGGATCTGTTTCAAGAATCTCAATTTTTCAATCAAGACTTAGTAAACCTGTCCTCTCATTTTGTTGCAGTTTGAAAGGTGGATTTTGTAAATTAACTAAAATAATAATCAGAATTCTCTTCTATTAAACATAAGCTAGAAGACCTCACTGTCAACTGGACATTAAAAGAGGAGCAAAGAGCAAAAAAAACTCTTAACATTTTGACTGCCTTCGTGTTTAGATTTTTGCTCATTTTCTCATTGATAGTAAATAAAATAGCATAAAAAGCTTATGCTTCTGTGTTTGAAGACCATGATACAATCTAACATTATCCTCTCACGACTATGGCACGCAAATCCACCTTTCAAGTGTTTTTAAAAATCCTTTATCAAAAGTATCTCTCCTGAAATATAGGACTATTCTATCAGTCCAATAGCCTTTTTTTTTTTTAATTTCTGCAATCCATTTGAGAAATAAAATTACCTCCAAAAGATACAACTTTCTTCTCTCTTTACAAACACTTTTTCTCACAGTAGGGGTTTCAGAAGTATAAAAACTTAGTGTTTAATAAAGAACACACTTCAGTCTTCCAACATTCTGGAGAAGCAATATCCTTCACTCAATTTGCCAAAACAGATTTTTAAAAATTATCCTGAAATAAAATTGTATTTGGTAATCAAATAGCAATACAATTTTAGTTGATGTAAGCCATTGAACAGTGTGGTATTTCACCATGTACTTTAGTGAAGCCTGCCTGGTATTTCCCAGTCTTTATTCCTGTAGACACCTTCTTTACAGACATAACCGAACTCGCTGTAGCAGAAGTATTGCCCACCCTTTTTATTCACATAGATCAGCCCAGTCAGAATTTCATATGTATGTACTGTCACATTAAAAAGACACTGTGTCTCACTCCAGTGAGCTATTTTTCAAGTTTTTAATTTTCCCTTGGGTTACCTTATGCATTCTTGGTAGGGTAATTAAATAAAAATAATTAATAAAAAGAAGATCTAGTTTTTCAATTGGTCAGAAATTTAGCATCTGATCTCTCTAATCTTCCACCAGTTCAGGAGCTAGGTTAGACTACTGCCCAGGTCAGGTAAATTTTCTTCTTTGTTTGGTAGAGCTGAGCTGGCATTTTTGCCAAGCTGCATGCTGGGAAAGAAGAGCTAAAACATTTCCCCCAGTGTTTCTTGTGATTGACTTTGTTTCCTTTCCTCTGGTCCTTCCAAAGTTCCTGCCTTACAAGCCTAGTTATTTACATGCAAGCCAGATTCATTATGAAAAAATTTTCTTATTAAGAAAAAAATTTTCTTATTAAAAAAAATTAAGAAAAAATTTTCTTATTAAAAAAATAAAGTCTTATTAAGAAAAAAAGGTGTGTAATTTGTTGCTTTTCAAAAGTTTCGTACAGTTTTATACACATCTATAAATCTGTGGGGTTAAAACTTACTGCACATTACAGACCTTTTGTTATTCAGTCCTCTTCTACTGCTATTTATTTATTTAATTATTTTTCTTGAGCATATTGCCCATTTCTTGATCGCATGGCATATATCTGTTTCAAGCAGAAATACATCTGCAGCCTCTCCTAGGGCACAGTGCCCTCTGAGTGAAGTCTTTTGCATGATGTCATTCATTCATTCATTTTTTAAGAACCCAAAACATTGTTCTAAAATGTCTGGGTTTTTTAAATCTTATCTGAGCATCTCAGGAGAATGACAGTTCTGCACAAAGCCACCCTCTCTGCCTATGTGCTCAAAGCACTTCTTAGTCCTTACTTCAGACAGGAAGGCATTAGGCAGTGTGTTAGCACCTACTAAGCATATTGAAACAACTACAAAAAAATACCAGCAAGGAATGTGCTACAGGAAGTAACCTATTAGAGGAAAAAAATGGGAGCAGTGAAGGATGAGCTGATGACACAAGTGGTAAAAATCTTCTCCAATAAATTGTTTCAATCTGTGCTTCCAATACAGCTCTTAGTACTCTATGTGCCTGTCAGAAAATGAAAAACTGAGAAAACAGGATTATAAAACTGCACCTAAACATGAGGGTATTTGTGAAGTGGGTTAAAACAGGAACACATGCCTGGAAGAAAAGCACAAACTGGATGCATCTACAAATGGTCCTAGCTTATCTAAAATAAATGAGACCACTGTGGCCAGAGCTCTATCCAATCTCAGTTCATGCAGCTGAGCACTGCTCATCCATTTCAACAGGGTGGAACAAGAACATAACCTACCTGCTGAATAACTCCTTTCGGTACCTATTTAAAAAACAGTAATTTCAAGACCAAACAAAGAGCCTTGCCTTCATGCAGTCCTAGATTTCAATGTTTATTTAGATCCATCACTGTAAAAGCACTGATGCTACATTTAAAATTGTATCCACAGGGTAAGAACTTTAAAATTCTTACTGAAAAATCATGGAAGTACTTGAAAAGTTCATGTCCTTTATTAGAAATGTCCAGGTAATGTCACAGTGAATTTGTGTGTGTGCAAAAGAGGAAATCTCTGCTCTCTCTCATTCTCACAATTTCAGGAAAAAGCTTATCCTGGAACTTAATGGTCATTTAGTTCTTTTGTTCTGGTAGAGTAAAATAAAGTATAGAAATGAAAAAGACGTAATAGTGTTTTATATTTTCTTACTCTAATTAAATTTACAATGTATATTGAAAAAGAGTTTGACAATGACAGACAAAGCATATAATAATAAAAATGTGCCATAGCATATCAGGCTTTCCAAAGTTTGTTATTGAGAGCATTGTCTACAGAGAAAAGCTGTATAGAAAATGGTCTAGTGAACGTCTACTTAGAAACAATATTGCATTAGCCCTTAAGACCACTTAATCCAATTGGAAACTGGGCAATTAAAAAAAATGAGTTTAGATTATTGCATTTGCCTTTCCAATGTTTTCGGATTTAGAGGAGCACCTTTCATTTAGAAAAAGTTTCTTCTTTATTTTGTGAAGGAAAACATGAAGTATAAAAAAATACTTTGTATATAGGAAAATATTTATACAACTCTTCTGGTAATTTAATGCTGCTGTTACTACACTCTTTCCTTGATGACAGGAGAATTTCCTCAGGTTGGCTGATGGAATTCAGACCATGGGCCCCTGCTCTTATGTCTGTCACTTGCTTTAAACACATTAAATAACAAAAGACAAAGACAAGAAGCCAAATTTTAAGCTTTTTTTGGGGAGCCTTAAAGATGCTGGTGTATGCATTTCCCTCTCCAATCAACGAGCACTGCTTGTGAGCTGAGAGAGGAGCCAGAGTCACACCTTCTTTGCTGTGGTCTTTCCCACACCTCGCACACCCTCTGTGCAGAGCTTGCTTATCTCTGGTTATTTTCCCTGCTCTTTTTAACTCTGCAGGGTCCAGTCACTATCTTTCCCTAACAGGTTATATCTGTAGCTTCAGAAAATCATTTTTAGTCAGCTCTCTTAATAATTAATCACAATGTTCATCCTTAATATGTAACGATGAGAAACCATCCACATGGGGCAACATTCGTCTGCCAGAAAAGAAATACTGCAATCTATGCCCCCTCACCTCTGACCCACTGGTATTGAGAATGACAGTAAAACTCCCCACATCCGAGTTCTCACACCTCAGCAAAATTATGTTCTCCTAAAAGCATAGGACTAGTAGAGTTTGCCCATTCTCATGAGTGCTTCTGGGGCTGGGGGGGGAAGCCTTTACGAAAAAATCAACACTGCCTTCTGTTTCGTTCTGCATTAGATAAAACTTAGATTTCTGAAAAATCAAAATATAACTTTCTTTTGTTCTTTGGAGATGCTCACAATGTACCCCCCAGCAGCCATACATCTGGTTTGGAAACAGCAATATTTTTCAACTGTAGCCCCTTCCTGTGAGGATTTGAAAAATACCTCCTAGGATACGCAGTATGGTCATTCGTGAATCGTATATACAATAACTACACATACAACATATGTCTGCTAAGTGCAATGTCATATGCTACACTACTGCTCAAGCATGTTGCAGTAGTAAGGACTGACCTAATTTCCAAGCTACTCACACAAAATCAAATGGTTCTATCAAACATTACCATCTAATACATTGTCACACTAGCCATGCTTTACCTTGCTGCAGACTAATTCCAAAGCCAAACTATCAAACTCTATGATAAAATGAGATAAATACTGCAATGAATAAACAATTTTATAAAACAAAGCCTACAGGGAAATTAGTGTATTGTTTAAAATTTCATTGTACAATCGAATTAAGATGTACCAAGAACAAAGACGACTTTTCAGGCTAATGTAACCTATTTTTTTCAGTTTAATGTAACCTATTTTTCATCAAAAAGTTGATTCAAGGTATTTTGTTTTCCAGCTGCAAATGTCTCTAAAACAGCTTCAGTGGGGCACACGTTAGTAATGGTACTTGGCATGCTGAGAATAAGAGCCCTCCACAGTATATAACCCCAAATAATTTTTTCAAACAGAAAATAATGATTTCCTAGGAAAGCGCATTTAAAAACATTTCCAAAAGCACCTTCAAAAGTGTGACAAGCAGTTTAAACAAATAAAAGAAACCCAGAAAGTTTCACTGATGCTGTTAGCACTGCCAGTCTTTAACTGATCGTATTCCCATGTACAGCTTTTAGCAAACTAAGATAATTTTTCTCCACCTACATATTGCTCCACTTACAAGTTGGTCTGAGTCGTACTGGATCTTCAGGTATTCCCTAGGGGCTAAGTAACCCAAAGAACAGATAGCGGAGGGCTGCTCACAAAGGAACACGCCTTAGAAACAGACACCTTCCTCATCCCTAGAAGTTCACATCTTGATAAGACAAGGCAAATAGAAGCAGAGATGATACCCAGCGTCCCTTACTTCCTTTTTTATCCCTTTCACAGACCTTTATGGGCAAACAAACACACTGAATAAAGTACGGATGCACAGTATTGGCACCTTCAGGTGCTCACAAGGGGTTTTAAAGGTAGCAGGCAAGGTAATTAATAGTAAAGTTGGGACTATTCCTAAATTAACTTTCCAGCAACAGCGACTGCAGCCCTCCAGGCAGGTGCTCAGCGGCAGACACCGGTTCTCGAATGCAAAGCGGGCTCCCACCGTACCTTAAGGAGTCTGACTGAGGGGAGGAAGGCGGCATGGCACAGCTTCCGGATGGTCCAGTTGAGTGGCCGGGGAGCCTCGGTCTGGCTCATGACTGTCCACAAATCCCACCGGGAGACCAGCCGCAGCCCTGACAGCGCCTACCGCGGAAGCCGCCCTCCGGGGCGCGGGCATCCCACGCTCGGCGCGTCCCGCCCGCGATGCCGCAGGGCAGAGACTGGGCTCGGCTGGGCTGGGTTAGGATGAGCTGGGTTAGGATGGGCTGGGCTGAGCTGGGCTGGGCTAGGCTGGGCGCGGGGGGGCAGCGGCAGCCACCGAGCCGCCTGCATAGAGCAGCAGCCTCCTGCGCGGGGACGGCAGTGTCCGTGCATGCCAAACGCGGCCGGAGGGATGCAGGCGATCCGCCTGCGGCGCGGGGCAGGATGCTCCGGGAGCGGAGAGGGGCAGGCGGCAGGAATACCGGGATGCAGCGCCAGCCGCCGCTCCCGCCCGCCGCCGGCAGCAGCAGGGCTGGCCGCGCTCGCAGCCGAGCCACCTGCCTCACTCATGCGCTTCCCCGGGCCGAGAGCAGGGCACAAGGGAGCGAATCTAATTAAAGCAAGGGAGGGGTACCTGCACTTTCTTTCCCAGAGCATTGCGAGGAAAGGGAAACCGGCATGAGGGGAGGTGGGGCCAACGCTCAGACAACAGAGACTGAGGGAGGGTGGGAGGGAAAGAATTGTCTGGATATACTGATACAATGAACCTAGAAAGCATTTAATTAATCTGGCAGTGTATCGGTGTGCCAGCGGCCAGTGGCAGTGGTTAGAAGCTGTACTATAAGAGCATGAGTGGTAACATACACATCCGGGCAAAAAAAACCCTCAGACAAACCCAAGCCAATTCGGCTCATTTGAATATTAAATATGTGCTCTAAATAATTCTATCAAAGACATGAAAACCCATGAAGTAATATTGCTTGGGGGGCAATTCAAGTATGGCAAAACATGTTTCCATTTGGGGCAGTAAATGGCCTTCCCAGATAATGGAGATGTTCTTAATGGCAGCTTTCCAGCCAAAGAAGAAATACCTTTTTCCCACTTTTTTTTTTTTTTTTTTTTTTTTGGTAGGCCTTGAAGATTACATGAAGGAAGAGTTAGGAAGTGTAAAAGAAACATCCTATAAAGTAATGGTGATTTTTCATTTTGCTGGTAATGACCAGGTGTTACTCTGATTATGGACGAAAGCACCTGCTTCTCAGTAAAGTTTAAATCTCTCATAACTCAGGTTAGGAAATATACATTCAATTTACTTGGATAGGATTCACTGATCTGCTGTTCTCACATTTCTTTTAATCCCCATAAAGCACATGTATTTCTCCTCTATTTATAATTTATTCTTAGTATTGTGTCTACATTCATCAGTAAAGCTGAATAATTGTCCAAGTGAAGAGCAAAGAGATGAAGACTACTGTTTCTTTCGAACATAAGCATACCAGTCAGCTCCTCTTCATTGTACCCTCAGGAACTGAAGGTTCTTATTCAACGTCAGGGTTGGGCTAAAAAATCTTCTGCCCAGAATATTAAGTCCGAGAACAAATTGCAAGACTGACTATGCACCAGAAGAGGTCTCACTTGTTCCACCCCACCGTACATGGCAAAATTATAGAACCTCAAAGATACAGGGACTGGACCATGAGCTGTCTGTGGAATGGAGTGGATAGGACAACAGAAGACATGATTCAGTGATAGAATTTGTGCAGATAAATTTCTGGTTGTGGCTGAGCAGCTAGTTTAAATGATACATATTTAAATGCCTCTTGTTTGAGCTCTGAATGTATTTTTTTATGAGAGGAGGAAAAAAATCTTGCATTGTTAGTGGAATTAAACTTAAGTAAATATGATTATCTGAAACTGCTTTTCCACGGCTGTATAAATTAGACAACATTAAACAGGCAGAAGAAAATAATCCTGACTTAAAACATAATGCACCTTAGAAGACGTACGGCATGATAACTTTATTCAGCTATAAAGGTAATTATATGCAATGATTAAGCTTTTGGGGTTCATAGTTAAAAGAAAGAAAAGGACTCGAATCAGAACCAAGAACTCAGAACACTCAAGATGACTACGGCTTCCCCCTATCCCACATCCCCTCAAGTAGTGCTTAAAATTTTTTTCTACCTTTGAAGTTCAGGAAAGAGTTTCTTGGGAAGGTACCATACTC
Source organism: Corvus kubaryi (assembly GCF_017639235.1). NCBI lineage: Eukaryota > Metazoa > Chordata > Aves > Passeriformes > Corvidae > Corvus > Corvus kubaryi. The sequence continues at coordinate 5,136,084 of NW_024582075.1, forward strand.
ATCACTACCTTGTCCCTTTCATGTCCATTTTGCATTAGGCATCTGCCATAAAACAAAATTTTCAGCCTTTGTGATAGGCATAAAGAAGACAGAGGAGTCATAGCATGCTGCCCTTCTTTTCAGTGAGCAGAGTAATAACTCTCTGAAGATGCTAGAGAGCTGAACACAATGAAGAAACATAACAGATAGCTTTAATAAACTAAAAATAGTGAGCCCAATGTATCTTCTAGCTTCCAAAGAGCTTCCCGTCTTTGAGATGAGCTCTATCATTGCCTTCTTCTGCGAACAGTACATTAGGGATGAGAGTTGTTATTTGCTGAAGTGTTTAATACACACCAAGTTTTTTTCACATGCCTGCTCTCCATGGCCTTGTACCTTGCCTACTCATTTGTACTTGCACAAGGTGAGAGCAAGAATATAAACTTCTGTCAGTGGCAGTGAGGAAGCTCTGATGGACAGGACATTATCATGAGATAGGAACTTCACTTTCACCACAAAGTCCTTGGCTGCCTTTGGGTAGACTACTTAAACTGCTTGTCCATAAGGCCAAGCCTTAATTAGTTCTATTTTTAATGTATTTTTTTAATCTATAAGCAATACTGGAGCGATTTTATGGCTATTGAATGTAAATATGAGGAAACTGAAGCAAGGAGATTTTTTTCATATTCCCAGCACCCACCTACTCCCCCACCCCCATTTTCAGCAAGCGTAAATGGTGAAGATTTGGAAAGTACAGAAGTAAATTCTGAAAAGCTTCTTTTTTTCCCAGCTATTCTGACAATAATGGTTAAAAATAGTAGTAAAAAATTGGAATATGATGGGGGGATTGTGTGGTTTGGAGGGCTTTTTACCACTTCAGTGGAAATGTCAGGAAATGTTTGAATCTCCTATTCCTGTTGGAATATCTGATCAGATATGCTCAGATCAGATCAGCTCCTACAATCTGAGGCTTCCTAGGAGAGGCAAAGATGTAGCAGTCCCACTAGAATTTAAGTCCTACTTTGCTAGATTTAAAACACAGAGCTGCCACTTTCATATTAAAACATTTTGTCCTTGAAGAATGCCCACTGCACCATCAGTATTCACTTCTATTTCTTTGTCTCTTGTGAAGGAGCACCTTTGGTACCACAGGAAGGCAAAGCAAACAGAAGACAAATTCCATTGCTTCCTTAAACACAGAGATTTCTATTCTTTGTAAACCTATTTTTCATGGAAAGCATTTTTTGACCACCTCTTTTTGGATTCCTGCAATCTAACATGATAATAATTGCACACTTAGAAAGTTCTGATATGGTAAAATTTAATACCTCTGGAAATGCTACAGAATGAAAAGTTTCTGAGAAACGCATTAACATCCAGACCACTCTTAGCACATCAGCAATGTCCAACATTTTCAACCTGAGAGCAAAATTAAACAGGAAGGTATTATAAGCAAACCCAGACACTACTCTCCAATCCTGTCCAGGTAACAATTCCTTTATGGTACAAGAGATGCTGTGGAAATGAAAGACAGAAAGGGCAGGACCAGGAAACCAGAGAGATGTATTGGTCAGCATGGTAGAAAACCTCTTCTATGTGGCCATGGTAGAAAACCTCTTTAACCTGTGGATAAAATCAGGCAGAAGAGTTTTCCCATGGTATCACACCTGTTTTTCCCATGTACATCATAGACCAGAATCATAAAATCATAGAATAGTTTGGTTTGGAAGCAACCTTTAAAAGTCATCTAGCGCAACATCCCTGCAATAAGCAGGGCCATCTTGAAGTAAACCTGGGCTCAGAGTCCTGTCCAACCTGACCTTGAGTGCTTCCAGGGATGAAGAAACAACCACCTCTCTGGCAACCTGTGCCAGTATTTTACCTGCCTCATTCTAAAAGATTTCTTCTTTACATCTTTTATAGATCGACCTCCTTCAGTTTCAAAACCATTGCCCTTTTTCCCATCACAACAGGCCATGGTAAAACATCAGTCCCCATCTTTCCTACAGGCACCTTTCAGGTATGGAAGGCTGCTGAAGGTCTCCCCAGAGCCTTCTTTCCTCCAGGCTGAATAAAAACAACTCTCTCAGCCTTTCCTCACAGGAGAGGTGCTCCAGCCCACTGACCATCTTTGTGGTGTGCCTCTGCCCTGGTGACCCCCAGAGCTGGATGCAGCACTCCAGGTGGGGTCTCAAGAGACAGAGCAGATAGGCAGAATGCCCTCCCTTGCCCTGCTGGCTACGCTGCTTTGGATGCAGCCCAGGACAGAATTTTTTCTGGGCTGTGAGTGCCCATGGCTGGCTCTTGTCCAGCCTCTCATCTACCAGCACCCCCAAGTCGTTTTTGGCAGGGCTGCTCTTGATCTGCTCATCACCCAGCCTGTTTTGATACTGGGGGTTGCCCCAACCCAGGTGTAGGGCCTTGCTCTTGGCCTTGTTAAACGTCATGAGATTCCCACAACCCTACTCAAGCTTGCCCAGGTCCCTCTGGATGGCACCCTTTCCTTCAAGTGTGTCACTGCACCACTCAGCTTGGTGTCATCTGCAAACTTGCTGAAGGAGCACTCAATCCCACTGCCCATGTCACTGATGAAGACATTAAACAGTACTGGTGCCACTACAGACCTCTGGAGGACAATTCTTGTCACCAATGCTGGCCAAGATATTGACCACTGGACGTGACCATCCAGCCAATTCCTCATCCATTGAACAGTTCACCCATCAAATCCATATCTCTCAAATTTAGAGAGAAGGATGTTGTGGGGACCAAAGGCCTTAATACAATTTACGTGAGAAGAAAGACACGTCTTCACAGTGTAGCTAGAGAGCTACTTCGTCAAGGCTTCCTTGCTCTTGGACCAGTGGGACAGCAAACACTAGAAAAAATAGGGCTACCCTTGCATTTAAAACTAGAGCTACCTTTGCTTGCAGTGGCTGCCATAGGACTACCACACAAATGTGATGATGTGGAGGCATTAGTTCCTTGGAACACACTTTGGCCATCTCCTAGGTTTGTGGAGGAAATGGCAGGATGGCAATAGGAAAAGAATTCAGAAGCTCTCGTTTCAAAGTTAGTGCTAACAAATCCTTCTATTGGTACAGTCAAGAAGCACAAGTCACCTTAGTATCCAGTCACTTTGCAGGTCTGTAAGCTAAACAAGGATGAAAAATACATCAATGAATTAATGTAAGGCTACACTAATAACAGCAAGTGTTTTTTTCAACACACTCATATTTCAATTTGTTTATGTTCATTTCATGTGATTTCTAGCAAAAATCAGAGGATAGAAAGATAAGTTTATGTCGTAAAGTTTGGACAAACTGTACTTAATTTTGTGCCTGCCCTAACTTCTGGGGGACACAAATTTTATTGATGCTTAATTCAACTGATAATTAAATTATAAAATTAATCCACTGCTGTCACATCGTTTCTATTCATTGCATGCCTGAGGTAGTTCTTCTGCTGTTATCTCTGCCAAGGTATTTCACAGGTCTTTTGCCACATGCTGATAATTCCTTCTTCCCCAGACACAGACACACATACTAATGTAATGTAATGTCTATTTCCTTATTAAATATTAATTAAATAATTTGTTATAGATGACGACAATTCTGTAGATGGTTTCAAGGATATATATATAAACATTATTGTATGTAGCTATAAATCATGCCTTTTGGCAACTAACTGAAAACCAAAAATTCTTTCTTTTATCCCAAGTTTTATAGGGATGTGATGAATATCAAATATGATTATTTTATATGCCTACTACCTTGAGACTTTAACTGATCAGCATCTGGCTTTTGCCTGGAAAGCAGCTAGCTGGGCTACCACAAGAGATCTCAGAGGTATCACAGCCCACAGTACTGCAGAGAACAGGGGAAGCAGACTTGTGAGAGAGCAGGTGAACTGGACAGTGCAGCACACCCAATGCACCCTTGTCTTAAGTATTTTTCTAGAGACTCTGATTGTTTCCAGTTCCAAAATACACAAGTGGAGGACTCTCAGACTCTGGACACAGAAAATGTAAGTTTAAGCAGATGGTCACAAGGAGCCTCCATCATTATTTGTGGTTTCACTCCTGCAGATACTGATAATTTGCACCACTTTACCTTCAGTTGCTCTCCAAGTATTTGTAATCTACCTACCCCTAAATATCAAAGCTGTATCTTTTGAGTGGTGTATTACACCAGACATCCCTCTTTAATTGCAGGCTGAAGCCTTTTACAGTTTATCTTTGAAGGAGATTAAAACACATAGGCATATAACACTTATATTTTGGGACTAGAATTGTCCATGGTTGACTGTTACTTAGGTACAAATAACGCATTTAAATTGCAATCTATCTTAGTTTAAATAGAATTTCAAGTGTAGGCAAGCTGTCAGTTCTTTAACCTCTGCAGCATATGACAGAAATAAGGATGCTCATACATTCAGATTTATGTTTATGCTAAAACTTTCTTTCCATCTTAGCCATCACATCCTTATCTGCACTATTTAACTTTGTGTAAATACTTTCTCAATTTTGACCTGTAACATAATTTTCTTTAAAACTTCCCATTCAGATATCAAATTTACTAAGTCATCATGGTATAGTGTTTTCTAGTCTTGATTATTTTGCTAAAGAAAATGCAGAAAAATACAATATATCATGAACAAGAGCAATTCACCCTGTTAACGTATTTCAACGAAGACCCTACAGAACAACTCTTCTGCACTTCTGTACTTCACTTGACTCAGACAGACACACTATGCAACAAGGGGGACTGCCTCACTTTGGCTCATTGTACTTCAGAACTGGAAAACATCCTAGTACCCTTTGAAAGTAGCAACGAATTACAAAAATCTCTAATGTCTTCTACTGTGGGGTTATAAAAACCCCAAGATAACCAAATGGTATTTTCCACAGGTACTGCATTTCTGCACACCCCCACAACCTCTGCCCTCCTCCCAAAGGCAGAGGCCTTACCCTAGAGCAGACATCATCTCTGATGATGAAGCCTTCTGCAACCACTTGTTTCAGACGGGTTGAGCACATTCAGTGTTTCATTACTGACATGTCTGCTTTCCTGAGTATTCCCTTTCACTATATTTCTGTAATTTTCTACATGCATCAGTGCAGACAGCCAATCCTGCACTGGCTTCAGTACTTCCCCCAGCTACTCAGTTAGCTGCATACCACTATTCATACTGGTTTGGGGAACTAATCTGGCCACCAAGCCCTTACAGTGAAGGGTCTGTGTCAGTAAAGGGTTCAGTCACTAAAACTGAAAAGACCACAGAGAGGCACCCTCACATTTGTGAGGAAACAAGCCAGTGGCTGATGGCCCAGAAGAAACACAGAAAGCAGCACCACAGAAGCAGTTGCAAGGAAGATTGCCAAATCAATGTAACACAAACAGGTATAGTGCTAGCAAATAACAGCAAAGAGCTAAAATTGCGCTTGCTACACAGGTACTATGAATTAACTAACTGTATAGTTGAACTTTCGCTAGGAAATCCTTCACAGAAATTTCAGCCTCAATGAAAAAATAAAGCTTGACTAGAGTTGTAAGTAAGTTTTCCACACACATTTTGAGCAGCAATGTCTTCTGCTAGGCAATGGGAGGACAATTTACAGAGCCTCTGCATCTCCTGAGCAATTTGTGATTTTCTTTCACAGAATAACACAAGAAATTGTGTAAGGCTGAGATATTAATGAGATTAAACATATGAGGAATGGCCTCATTTGGCCATTCCTCTGGACAAAGATACTGCAACAAGAAGCATTACTCAAAGTCCCATTTTATCTTCTCAAGTAGATACTATTGACTCCAGTGGTCTACTTTAAAATACACTCTCAAAAACTGGTAACTTTAATTGGGTCTATTTTCAGCATGTCGTGGGTTTTGTCTTCATTTATTTCTAAAGGCACATATCAAGTCCACACATATTCTTGTTATATCCTGGACTCAACAAACATCTGCAGTTTTACACCTACATTTTCACTGGAACTATTATAAACACATCTGGACAGCAACAAACTCTGGATGGTGTTTTCCATACACAATTGCAATTATCATGTATTTGCATACAGTGTCACACTGGGAAAAAAACAAAGCTAGGGGGCTTTTAGACTGATCACTGATCAAAGCTGTGGGAAGAGTAGTCAATGCCTCCGGAGACAGTAATCTAGTTTCCTAGTCAGACACAACAGATGGGTGACACAAAAAGTGCCAGATGAGGGCAACAGTAAAAAACACATCAATTGTCCCAAATAAGCTGTAGTCTCAGCTTGCATTTGCCTAACCACTTCCTGGGGCTGCTTTTTTTTTTTTAAATCCCTTTTGCTGTTATAGGATTTGGACCCTTTTCCTGCTCAGATGTATAGCTTAGTTCCTTGCTCAAAAGAAACCACAGAAATTAAAAATCCAGAAACTAGATCTTCATTGTTATTTTTACATTGCATCACATTTACTTCACAGTTTATAGACAAATCAAATAATTTGAAAAGCCATCACTTAATACTCCAAAAAATCTGCTCAAAATGTGTTATTTTGATGACAATTTTAAAATTTTTTGTGAACTCCCATACTAAGTGAATAGCAACAACAATCCCTTACTCATGCAGCTCTAAACTCTTAAACCAGACAGCAGAGTGAAACTGGAGTATGAAACTGCACTGTAGAAGAATCTTTTTTTTTTTTTTCTTGTTCGTCCAGCACAACTGTAGTACTACTCATGACAGCTAACTACTAGTTTATTTAAGGAGATCAGTTGCCCATAGTTCTTCACTTCTCTAAAGAAAATACACATAACTATTGGGACAGAGCAGCAAAGTCCACAGGAACAGAGAAATAGAGCAAAAGAAAATAAAAGAGGATTTTTTTTTTAGAGTGTCACTCAGTTATGCATCTGGTTTTTGCAACAGCCTTTAATCAAGCATTGTCTAACACTACACCATGCTCATGGCTCCCCTATCACTACTAGAACATTCTAGCCACTCAAACCAATACTTAACAGACAGATTCCACTGGCAATATAAAGCTGCTGGAAGGCTTTTCTGGAGGAGCTTTTTGGCTTACCCAGCAAGACTTTGTCAGGTCAATGTCTCCATTGTAGGCTGTTCTGTAACATCCAACAGGTATAGCATGATTGTTATTTTTAAAGTGCTCTGATACTTGAGTCCCATGATTTGTACAGCTTTACTGATTCTACTGATACGTACAAATCCTTATTAACAAGGTTTTCAAATCACATGCCAAAACAGCACATGTATATTGTATTTTAGACTTGTCATACTAGAATCTGAAAAACAAATTTGAGAGACAGCAATTTCCTAATGTAGTAATCCCATATTCTATTTTATCAAACAATGATTATCCTGCCAACCTTAAAAAATAACAGATTCGCTCCAGGATTGTGTGATTTCATTCTCTTTCATGTTTTTAGCACTTCCTTAACATGCTAGGTCAGAAATTTTGGCTCTGTGATTTACGGCTGATTCCCAGAAGGCAAACAAACAGATTCTTCTTGTGTTGTTGGCACTAAACTTGATGCCTCTATTGTGTTATGTATAAAGTATCCGTTATAATGAGGACACAAGCCATGAATTATTTTTCAGATTCATAACAAAGACTTTGTGATTCATCTATGGCTATGATTTACATATTATTTTACTACAGCAGTTAAGCTAATTTAGAAGAGAAGAAACCAAAAACTCTCTGTTTAAGCTGGACAGACATAAGCAAGTTAGAAATTCTTGGGAGAAAAACTTCCTGGAAAATAATAATGAACGGGTATTTGTATCAACATCTTCGATAACCATTTTTCAAAATTATTTGATGTCTGACACAATCTTCCAAGAAGTGAGCACTTGGGATTATATTTTCATATGGGGAACTTCTAGGAATTTTTTAGTTAACAGTACTTCTGTGGAAAGAACTGCACAAATGCTAAATACAATCTGTTTTTCTCCCAAAGTCCATGCAACAAGCAGGAGCTATGAACATTTAGGTACTCTTGGAAAAATTGTGACATTTTAGATAATTCCTAATATTTTGTGTTTATTCTATGGAAATCCTCCACTTACTCTCTTGGAGGTTTTGTTTTATTTTATATTAATACACACAAAGTTTTGGACCTCTGAATTTTCCATTTTATCAAAATCTACAGATAAAATGTGTTAAAAGAGCAATTTATTTAGTATACTTTTATGATAAAGAATTACCCTCAGCAATCTATTTTTCCTTTTTTAATTATTGTTTTCCCTTATAATTTTTCATTAGAGGTTTATAACTTTCTGTTTTACAGTGACCAGTCACAGAAAATCACACATGAGGGCATGGCCTCTTTCACTACTGATGCAGCAGGGAAGAGGAAGCAAAATAGAACATGTGATACCAGAAGGTATTTCCTGCCTTGAAAGTTCCATGAATTATTTAGATTATCCAGTTACATGTCATAATTAGTGTATTTATTTTAACTAATGTGAGAGTAAAATGCCAGCTGAATTTTTTTCAGTCCTGAAAGCACTGCTTAACCCTGTGCTAGATAAAAACTCTAACTTTCTAACTGGTGGTAAGCAATATATGAATTCCAATTCAGGCATACTTGGTACAAAGCGGGGTAAAACAGATGAGAGAAAAAGCCCAGCGCCCTTATCAGCCATTTTGACATCCACATAAACCTCCTTGCTAGAAGACATTTTGAGATAAGGAAGAGGAAGAAACAGAAATGTATTCAAGTGCAATCAGAATAACCAATAACGGCCCTAGTTACATACGACATCTTCTTTTCCTTTTTGAAAATTCTACTAAAAATAAATTGTCAGACTTCTAACATATTTATAAAGAAAGCCTTCTCATGCGTGTATCCATGACAACCTAGATTTATATTTTGAGCTCTAGAAAGTTGTTACAGCACAGCTTACATAAATTACTTTGAAGAATGTAGCAAGATAAGATGGTTTGTTATCTGAGGTATTTTATTCAGCATAATATATAATATTTTGACTATACTGAAGCATAAAGGAAAGCAAAAGCATTATGTCGTGGTTTGAAGCCAGTTTTGTAAACCTATAAAATAAACCTATTTTTAATACAGGGAAAATGTATAAGCACTTTAGCACAAAGAACACTGAAAATTGAAAAAAAATCTCTGAAGACTTAGTAATTGAATGTTAGCATATCATAATCAGGAAAGCAAAGAAATATAACAGAAATGTGAAGCATACATTGCCTGAAATAAACAAAACTTGTATTTACACTAGTATGTCTCCTACTGGGGTTCCATCTGGACTGCTTTGGGCACACAGCCTACTTTTTTTCTCTCTCTCATACCTAGGGAAAAGGATCTGCTTTCACTATACTGAGCATTACTAAAATAACATCTCTGTTACACGTTTCTTTTTGCATTTGACTTGAGAGTTATAGTATACTATTTACACAATAGATTAACACAGTAGGCAATTTCCAAGTACAACATGGAAACAATAGGAACATAGTCCATGAGATTTTTCCAAAACAAGTATCAGTGACTTCCCTAGCATTTTGCTGTCAAATAAATGCATTACCTACTTTGGAAAGAGACTTCGAGGGAAGAGAGGTACAATCACTTCAATAACTGTTGAGTACACTGCTAAGAATTCAAGTGGTGTTAACAACTACTGCCTCTATGACCTTTTTTTCTGAGCAGAGCCTACTATTTTAGATTGCAAGCCAGGAAAGCAAAAAAAGCAGACAAGTTCATAACAAAGCCTTCTCCTTGAGCTGTCTGCCAAGGGAAAAAGTTCTTGACCTCAGAGATGCAATGGTTGGGTGATACACCACCAGGCAGCCTGGCACTGTGTGAATTCCTTATTACTAGACCCACACGAGCACCTTGGGGGCTCTGGTCATGGGGGATCTCGAGTGAGAAGTATCTAGCTGAGGGCTAGCCAACAAGATTAAAGTGAAATTCAACACCTCCACAAAATGCAACAGCACAAGTTTCTTCTGAAAGCCCAAGACATGAACTTCAAGGACTGCAACCTAGCCATTATCTACACCTTGTGAATTCTTATGATGGTATACCCTGACACTAGCTCAGCTGATTAAAGCATGATACTAAAAACACCAAGATCATGGCTTGATCCCTCTACAGGACTTTTAAGTTAAGAGGTAGACTTGATGAATATTTTGGATCCCTTCCAACTCATAATATTCTGTGATTCTGTGACAGAAAAACAACAGAAATTAACCTGATATGGGGATGGCACAAGTTTTGCAGCACACGGTCCTGAAAGAGAGCCAGCAATTGAGATGCATGTTTACCCTGCATGTGTCCCCTGCTGGTCAGTTGTGGTCTTCTCTGGCCTGTTGTCTCCTCCCTCATTTCCTGATAGATGGGAAATAATTACCCTATGACTCCCTTTTCTTGCCTGCAACATAGTAGTCCTGAGGGTCAGAACCTTTGCCCTTTTCTCTTAACTGTATTACGGCAACTTCAGAGCTAATTTTCTGCATAAGCCAAATTTAATTTTATTCACTTGTATAAATATTTGTGGGCACAGTTCATGCAATTCAGAAGTACTGCCAGAGCCTTAGGTAAACAAATACTTTTATGGGAAGGATTTAATTACAAAACATCATTATAAACATATAAACCTTTCACTCAAATTCCTTTTGCTTCATATTAGAGAACATTATTCTCTACAATCTAGTACTATGTTTTATGTAATGAAATGTCACTTATACCAACAGAAACCTTCCAACCTAATACAGTAAAAATTTGAGTCTGCCTTCAGTTTCCTCCAGTTCTCCATGAAAAGCAGAAAATGTGCAGTAGAAATGAAATACCTTAATCAAGAACCACCAGCATTAATAGTATCTTCTGATATTTTGTTAAAATAATGTGCAAATAAGTAGTAGTTCACATGATACGTAAGAGAAAGTGCTAGAGTGAATAATTTGCCAGAGAATGACATTATATTTTTACTAGAAATCTTGGCAATGCAGCTACTTTATGTGTGTACAAGCAAGTCCTATGTCCTGTGCTGCCCCAGCATGACTAGACACCTGTGCCTCTAAAGAAAAGTTCATCCTTTCTAAAAGCCCATTAAAAAGACATATAGAGAGGCATCACAAAGGCCATATTTGAACATAACTGTATTTGAATTTGTTATTAGTCAGTTATAGTCAAGTGGTAAGTAAATTTACAGTGGTAAAAAGGTTACACACTGCTGTATGTTTGGCAATTTTAGAACATTGTTATTCAACTTCCATTCTTCATATTCTCAATGGTAGGTTTATCATAACTGATTAAACAATCTATTCCTCTGATAGCCAGTAGTATTCCATGGAAATTAATTTTTTGGCCTATTAAATATATTACCTAACATATGCCCATCAACCAGCACAATTGATGTATATGGTTTTTATGCAGACAGAAATGGCTCAAGAGCCATCATGTATAAATACTTAAGAGAGTTAAAAGCAAGAACAGATGCCATGCCATAGAAGTGTGATACTACATAAAATTCTGTGAAGTTTAAACGCATTAATTGAAACTACCAAGCAAGCTTACTTGATGTGTTTCCTTTGGTGTTGGTTAAAGAGTGTCAAGCAATTGTACATTAAGAACTGGAAAATCAGTGGTTTGTGCCAATATTAAGATACAGCTATTACCCTTGTCTAGAGTTATCCTCTACACTGCAGATGAAGAGCTTTTCCTTTGCACTGTTTCAATAATACTAAAAAATTACCTTGAAAGTTACAATTTTACAAAGACCACTCTGAAATATTGCTCCCATCTAACAGTTCTTACGAAGCAGCCTTGGACAATGCCACATGATAAGAGCTGGACACAATGAAATATAAGATAGAATTAAATGCTATTAGTACAAATTTCAGAGTCCAGTTTCCTGCTTTAGTGCTACGTTCCCTGCTCATCTCAGTTAGAAAGACCAACTTAGTGAAGTTATATCTGACTCTACTTGAAATAGTTTCTTAGTTGCCACTAATCAACTCAAATTAAAGAAGGAAGAAGACCTTTTTCAAGCAACACCACATCAAAATGACAAAGGCTGTGGAAATTTTAGGGGAAAATACAGTTGCTGCTCCCAGGTGGAATGCAGTCGGCATACCCGACCTGCCAGACACACACAGTCTGGGAGGGTCTCAATGGATGGTGGAGCAGAGTGGAGACACTAGGGCCAGGCTCTGTCAAAACCCTTGCAGAGAGGGGAACTCAGTCCTGCTGATAACCCTCACAGCAGCTTAAAACCAGGAGAGATAAAGGAAGATGTCCTGCTCTTGAATGAGCAGCTGTGGAGGAAATCACTGACACATGTTCCCCTGCCAGGGTTATCTCTGGTGCTATCCTGAGATATCTGCCCTCAGGATACAACTACCCCCCCACTGAGTAAGATGTGTATCTTAGTCACTCAAGCTCCACCTGAACTTAAACAGTATAAAAGTGAGGTAAGAACGGGAAGAACTTCGGGAAGACTCCAGTGTAACTGCTGGAATCAACTGACAAGCTAAACCTGTCTTTCCCATAGGGATGCCTGTTGGGTAAGAGCTCATGCTCTGGGTGCACCAGATCATTAACCCCAGCTAGCTTTTACTGGGAATTAGAGCTTGTTAGTATATTGCTTTGAATTAGTGCAATGCTTTGAATACATTTTTGTAGTCAGATACCATCCCTAGCAATCCTCGAACCTTACCTGTCACAATTTTGTTAATTATGAGTGTTACTCTGTAAACTGTGAGTGTGAATCCTTCAAGGGTGGTGGCAGTCACCAGCAATGGGCAAAGATGTGGAGATCCAGGAGGGGTCTCTCTGTTGGTCTGGGACCCTGAACCACCCCGATCTAGTGAGCTGCTCAGTGAAGGGTGCCCATAACGGGATGCTGACAGACTGGTCAGGCACAAAGGTCATGGCTTTCCTGGGGCACTGACAGATAATCACATACTAAAGGCTTGAGTAAATCTCCTCTTTCCACATGACAGTAGCACTGCATACATTAACTTTAATTTTTTACCATTTATGATGACTTTCAAGAAACAGAACATTGGTAAATCATACAACTGCTTTTGAAGTATCAATAGACATATTTCAATATATGGGGAGCAATATGGAACTAATATATATAATTAGACTTGACAAACAAAAACTGAAATGGGACGGCTTAATTTCTTAAAGAAAAATCCATCTGTCTGATCAACTGATCAAGTTTTTTGATAATTTGCTCAGTCAATAATAATAAAAAAACCTTCAAAAATTTTTTGCCTTTTTACAAGGGCATTTGTGGTAAGACAAGGGCAAATGGTTTTAAACTGAATGAAGGTAGATTTAGGTAAGAAATTAGGAGCCAATTCTTTCCTAAGAGAGTGGTGAGGGTCTAAAGCAGGTTGCACAGAGAAACTGAGTGTCCCATCCCTGAACGTGTTCAAGGCCAGGTTAGACGGGTCTCTGAGCAGCCTAGTCTAGTGAACAGTATCACTGCCCAGGGGAACTAAATTATCATTAAGGTCCCTCATAGAATCATTCCTGTCATGATTTTTTGATGAACATTAATTCTCAAAAATGCTCATTCACTGTTATAACTAAGCAGTAATTGAGAGCACTGAGTGTACAGGCACAGAGCAGGGCCAGCAGGTTACCATACAGGGCTCCATACAGGTAATTCTGACAGTGCTATCAGACCACTCTCTCTGCCCTTGCACGTGCCTCCTATCAGTGTCCATGAACTTGTGTGTGCCCAATATGTTTAAATGCTTCCTAACTTGATCCACATCTTCTAACGTAACTCTTCTGGACTTTTATGGACTCTCCTACTGGTCTGTGTGGCCATGGATTCCTTACAGGAAGACTTACCAGTAAAAACTAAAGCAAAGAAAAAAGCAAATACATTTTTCCCAGCTCCTCTGTCATCACATTCTCTGCCCCATTCACTAGTGGGCCCATACTTCTTCTCTTCTTCCTTTTTGCAGATATACCCATAAAAGGCTTTCATGTTACCTTTCAATTTTCTTCACCAGATTCAACTCCAAATGGACCTCATCTTTCCTAACTCTATCCCTGCATGCTCTGAGTGTGTCTCTGAATTCCTTCTGGACCACGTGACCTAACTTTTACCTCTTGTGAACTTCTTTTTTGTGTCTTTGTCAAGAGCAGCTTGTTCATTCATGTTACCTTTGATTAATTCTGTCATCAAATGGTCATCAGAGCACTCCAAAAACCTCCTGGATCACTCATGCATTCTGTGCTGTGCCTCCAGTACATATAGATGTGTTTTGTGGCTCTCCTGAGGACCAATGCCCGTGAACATGAGTCTTCCACTCAAGCTGGAAGGAAAACTCTGATAAGGTCCAGTGTTGAAGAACAAATCTGTTCCTGTTGATGAAGCTGAAAGTTTTTACATAGAGGAACTGTTTTCACACCTTCAGAGTCTGTGGATGAATACTTGAAGAGAAAAATGCACTCCTTGGCTCACAGAAATAGTATCTGAGTCCTGGAGTAGTGTGCCTTCTGCCTCTTGCCATTGCAGGACCATAAGGTCTAAGATGAGATTGAGTCTGGTACATTCACACAAATAAAGGCCTTGTTGTTCTTGTTTTGCAAACTAAACCCACGTTTTGCAACTGGTAGACTTTACAAAAAGTCCATTTCAACTCTTGAAGTGCTTTGCATAGGAACATTTTTTGGGTTTGGCTTGATTTGGTTTGGATTTCAGTAACTCAGTGTTTAGAGTGTCTAGAAAAACAAAAATGGTAGAGTTTTTGATAGTGGCACTTTACTGACTGTAAATTTATGTTCATTCAAGTTTTTCATCCTAAAAATTAACAAATTTCAGCAAATTTAAGTTTTTTAAAATCCCTAATCATCTCAATGTCCCCCTTCTTTGAAATGTAGACTTGTATATAGGATATGAACAACTGCTTCGCACAGCAAACCTGTATGCCACAGATAAGGAAAGCACATTAATCCAGTAAATAAATCCTTTCCCATAATCCTTATAATTGGAAGGTAAACAGCATGCAAAAATTTACTCAAGACAAGAATGGTGACAGAAGAGACACAAGAGATTGCTGTGAAATGTACAAGTAACCACACAGCAGAACTTCAACTTATGCCTTAGACATGGAGTCCACAAACCTTCACCTGAACACCTTAATTAAAAAAGGATCATTGCAGCCACACTAAGAGCTTTCATAGGTTTCAATATCAGAGATTGCTGCAGTTTATTAAAGAGCTATCAGGTAATAAAGACCAGGAGGATTTATATGTGCTTTGACTTTTTTGAGGAGAGGAATGAGGATAAATAAATATAAGTGGAAGCCCGTAAGTTTACCATTACAATTAAGCAGTTGTTTAATAAAAATGTAGTGAAAAATAATATTGATGATTTTATTCACATCAGAGCCCTAGTTAACTTATAAATTGTAGAGCTTCTTCAGTTTGTAGCTCTCAAATAGTCACTGATGGTGCTTTGTAAAAAGTGGTGGTTTGCCTTATATATGTTGTATATACATATGTATTTAATGTTTTCAAAGGAGCAAAAAGTATTTATACTGAAAGAGTATAGAACTAACTAGTTCTGCAGTTATCTTTGGGCTCTGCAGCTTCCTGTGAGTTACAGACTGGCCCTGGTGTATGAACTGTACCACTAGTCAGCAAATACCATTCCCACACCATTCCCTGTGCTAATACAGCCTGTCTGGCACAGCTGCCAGAGCACGTACTCTCAAGGACCTGGGTGAGCACTATGTGCCTGCTTACAAGATGCCTTCACCCACTATAACCCTGCAGGCTTGATTCAAACCTCCGTTTTAGCTCTGGATTGTATTCTAAAGTAAGGATTTAATGGCTTAGAAATTCACCGATGTGAGGAAGAGTATGAATCTCACCTTAACCAGAAATGATCACCAGTAGCAGCACTCAGGTTGGTAAATCAGTGTCCATGGATGAGCTAGCTTTGCTACATTGCTGTGCACAAGGATGGGAACAGAAGGAGCAAATTCAGATTCCAGTATGAGTCTGCTATTCAGGAAAAAAATCACAGAACCAGCAGTAATATGCATTTAATGTTTCGTGAATAAGGAACCTAGAAATGTGCCAAAAGGAGAATTCTGAGTCTACTTTAATTTCCCCAAATACTATCTAGTTGGCTTAGTGGATTGATGGTATATCTAGATAGACAGAATGAATTGTGTCCAGAAATATAATTTTTTTAAGATTTAGAATTTAAATTATTAGGAGTGAGATAGATTGTGGTTGCAACATTAATTCTTTCTCTGTAAAGATAAGCAAAGCAGCATTTTTTTTCACACCTACAATTTTATTTTTATCTTACCAAGATAGGAAAAGTGATTGCGACTTTTTTTAGAGAGATCAGTGTGTTTAGGAGGTCAAGAAATGTAGTAACAGAAGATGAGTGGGTCTACCTCCAATTAGGTTCAGTCCTTATGAAAACAAAGTCTAAAGCTGAGGCAGAATGATACAGAAAACCTGAGACAAAAAGCAATCCTCAGTAGCACACAAGACATTATTCAAAATGTTGGTAGCGAAAAGCTTTCAAAACTATACTTTGATTCAGCTTCCTTGATGAGGAGAAGAAAAAGTCAAAAACTTCATTAGGGTAAAGCTGAGAAAAGTCTGCTTTGAGGGATAAAAGAGGATGTTAGAAATAAGAGTGTATCTTTAAAAAGCTGAACTCATGTTTGAGAAAGGGTAATAGGAAGGATTATAAACTCTGGTAGGTTAAAAACAAAAGGCAGCAAAAAGAGAATTTGAGAAGCACTTGCAGAGAGAATAAGTAAAGAAAAAAATAAAGAAGCATATTTAAACACTTCAAGGAGGAGAAGTGTTTGTTTTTTTTTTTCCCCCCCAGTTTTTCTGAAACAACTTTTTTCCCCGTAACTCCAATCGGCTGCCACATATCTAAGACAAATTGTCCAACTAATAATTGTTGCACTGTGTTCATTGACCGAGGCTATTTAAAGTATCAAAATAATATGTGCTGGATAGTCAGCTTGATTATTCTCTATTTGAGCAGGCATTTTTCAGTAACACCGATCAGAGCACACACTCTACAAGCTCTACAACACTCCAAGATTACTGTGATACAGAACATTTCAAATTTCAAGGATGACAACTGAAAAGTGGGAATTTTCTATGAAGTCACAGATCGGCGTTACAGACTATGTGGGCACCACGTCGATGTGCACACAGACATGAAGAGCATAAAAACAGAAAGACAGACCAAAGTATCCTACATCTGCTGAAGGCAGTGCCTATGGAAGAGTGTAATAGGGCAAATACACACAATGTTGAGGGGTGATGGTGTCCTAGAACCCTTACAGTTACAGCTTCCTAGATTTGAGATGGTGCCTACATTCCTAGAAACCCTGAAGGTGGCTTCTGTTCTGTGAATATTATCCAGTCTCCAACCAAACTCATTTAGCATTTCTGTACCAGCAGCATGATCCAGAGTCCTGAAAATACTTACACAATCCCAAAGGGTCAGAGGTCAGTTATGTGGAGATACCAAAAAAAATCTTAGGATGACATTTAGTAAGTTTCAATAAAAAACTTAGGAAAGTCTTAACTTTGTAAAAAATGGGAAGAATCTGCAAAGAAAAGCAAATTACTTATACACAGATATGCCTTTATGTTAAATACTGTGTAGCATATGTATATTAACTTCCAGCATCACAAACATTTTAAAAGGTTATTTTCAACTAAACTTGGAATCTAAATAAAACACTGCAGAAATACTAATTATGAGATTGTAGGGAAAAGGAAATTCTTCAGAAGAAATTTTTTTTAATGCAATTAAGAAGAGTTTACGGCAGCTTGCCCTTCATCCCACTGCTGATTACATGGTTTCAGAAAAACAACACAAAGATGATAACCAAAGGTCAAACCTAAAGCTTATTGAGCCTGGATGAGTACTCCCTTCAATTTCAACAGGCATGAGAAAATACTTAGGAGGAGTAACACTGCTCAGAATATCTGTGATTATATATCCCTCTACAGCTGCAGTTCGGAAGGAAAGCAAATTTTCAGTTTGCCCAGGTCCCCTTCAGCAAGTTATTTTGATGAGTGAACAGGATAATAATTAAGCTTCTAATGTTTGTGCCCTATACCCCATTTCTTTTGGGAGTTATGACTTACAGATACCTAGTCCAACAACATAACATCATTTCTGTGTGTAAGGCCTTACTCTCCTTGGTCAAACACCTAGACAATTATCATTATCATACTGAGTTCTTAAGAATAAACATACTGCAAAATCTGTCATTATTAACAGAATATAAATAAGAGTTTATATGGAAGACTCTGAAAGAAGCCTGATAATGTGCAAATATTCACATTCAATCTTAATAGTAAAACTGTGCCTTTTAAAGCCTCTTCAGATCAGAGAATGTAATTCAGATTCCATCTACTGAGAAGTTTAAAACAGTGCAGAAAATGGGAACACTTGTCATACAGGAGAAGAATGCAGAAGTGTCTTGGTGCTACCTGGGTGGATTTTAAGAGTGTGATGCATGAAACAGAATAGCTTTATACGTCACTACTTAAAAGACTGCTTCCTTCTCCATGACGTATTACCATGAGACATTCAGTTTGCAGACACCTTTGTACGTTTTTCCCACTTCATAAAGAGAGCTGCTGGCAGAGTGCACTGTCGATGCTAAAAGGCAGGAGCAGAGAAATTTTCCAGCTCTGTAGCATTTGTGAAGCTTTTCCTTTCTCATGCTTTAGCTGAGAAACAGAGAAATCCAGCTTCTCACAGCTTCTCTGTGAAAGCCTTCATTCTCATGAGAACTGGATTTACAGCAGCTTGTAAGAATGTAGATCATTTCCACACCCGCAAGTTGTTATGGGAACTGTAGAATTGTTTTCAGTCTTGTGAGAATAATATTTGGAAATGGGTGTCTTACTGCCCAGCCTATCACCTTGAGAGGTGGTGAGTGAATAAGCCAATCACGTAATTTCTTTATTGTGAACCACACTTTAAAGGTGAGTTATTCATTAAATGAGGCCTTAGCTCTGCTTCGGCCATACCTTACAGCCTGGATTTGTGTTGTGATTCCGCCGTTACTGGGGATAACAGCGACAGTGTACGATACAAAGCACTCTGCCTTGACAACAGGAACATACTTCAAAACAGATTGGAACTTTTGGCTCACTGAGTCTCTTCCTGTGATATGAGAGGCTACTTTAGTTTATGGAGTATTTTGCCTTCCTGAATATCTCTATCATTGGCCATCCAAATGTTCTGAAGTTGCATTAATGCTCAGATGAGTAAGGCACTTGAAGGTGCCTTGTAAGCCTGTATTAAAGGACTTGAAACCTTTTAAGTCTCCAGGTTATTGATTACCTGACCTGTGGTAAGGTAACAAGCAAACTACTTTAGCAAGTCAATTTTTTTTTGTGAAGACTGCATGGTGTCCAGTCCAATGTTGATGATATTTACTTGTGTGTGTGTGTGTGTGTGTGTGTGCACAAACTACATTAGCTACATGACAGTAAATATATTATACACCACTGAGTGAAAGGAATGCCACAGGACAACCCCAAACTGCTGCACTATTCTACAGCTTCTCTTCAGCTCCTTCCTCCTAGCTCAGCATGGACATGGTGAAGAGAGACACAGTAGTTCTGGTACATAACAAACATGGATGAAACAAAAAGAATCTTCTGCAGAATTCTGTACCTCACATTGGTGCATTCACAGAATTACAGAACTAGAGAATATTTCAAGCTGGAAGGGACTCATAAGAATCATTAAGTCAAACTCTCTATTACTCGTAGGACTACTTAAATCTAAACCATATGAGTAGCATCATCCAGACATTCCTAATCCACTTTTTCTATTGGATTGGTATTTATTACAGAAGCACTGAAGCTGCACTAGCACAAAACCAGCTTTATACATACAAATATAGCCTTGTAGACCTCCGCAATAAAAGGAACTAGTTGCGCATATGGCATACAAGTTTCACAAGAGCAACAACTAGAAAGATTCAGAGAGAGTTAGTTTACTGCCTCTGTATGTATTTTGAGACATATGGTACATATAGATATATGCTTTATAACCATTAAAACAAAACGAATGCCATTAGGAAGTTTGATTTTTTGAAACATGCACGCATGCCAATCACACTTTACTGATTCATGCTAATCAGTTATGGACAAGTACAAGGGCTGCAGAAAAACTTGTTGGTTTTAAACGTTTCACTGTCCAGTAGTAGTATTTTCAACATTCTGGACATTCACATAAAAGATTCAATTTTCTCCCTAGCAAATGTTGCAAATAGGCATGCAAATATAATTAATGAAAGATGCTTGAAAGTGTGCTAATGCTTTTGAAAAGAGAGCGTAGTCTTAATTGTCTAGGCTGGGTTTTTAAAAAAGATAAAAGTGGTGTACAGATTCTCTGGCACTTAAGACCTGTGTAAGAAGTCTATAGAAACAGCTCCCCTTGATGCTTGAAGGCAGAGTTGGACACTGTATCTGTAACCTTGCTAAACTGGATTACCCCCACTAGAATCCTCTGCTCCCAAACATGGGAGCAGGAGAGCTGAGGAACAGTGAGCGGCAGGATTTTCCAATCCACTGGAGATACCAGCATACACTGGATATGACTTATAAAGTATTAATTAGCATTTTCATATGCAAGAATGAGAAAAGCTTCATTGTACTCTTCTATTCACATGCATTTTTTTCCTAGAAAAATATTCTTGTTTTACCAAACAATTCTCAGGAAAGTGATTAACATAAATACAGTACAGGTAAGAGGGAAACTAAGCAGATTATAATAGACTGACATCTGAAATGTGTCAGACAATGAAAATGTGTACAAGAGAAACTGTATTTGAGAAAATCATATTACTGGGAATCTACCACTTAGGATCTACATTATCTTGAGTCCATAGTGTATCATATTTCAGCTCTAAATGTGTAATTAGCAAGCCACTTTCTCTCTCTTTTGTGCATTTACAGTCTTGCTCTCAATACGAGTTGTCAAAGTTAAGTGGATCAAAAGAAATTTTTCAAGAAGGGAAAGCAGCAAGTTACATGTAAGCCTCACCACTCCATCATTTCCTTTGTGCCGGCCATCTGAAAGATGTAACAAGAATTTTTTCTTACTCTTTGTTAAAAGCCTAGCCTACTTCTGGCACATTACACAAAAACAAAGCATAAAGAAATGCTAGAAGACTCATCCCTTTTTCTATTTAATTTGTGCTTATTAACAAAAAATGAATTTTCATTATAATGTAATAGACTTCTGTTTGGATTCTACTGTGGTTTTTTGTTTTTATTTTTGTTTTAATTTATTTGGGGTTTTGGTTTGGTTGGTTTTGGTTTGGTTTTTTTTGTGGTGCTGTGCTGATTTTAGCTGGGATACAATTGATTTTCTCCAGAGCAGCTAGTTATATGGATCCGTGTTTGGGATTTGTGCTGGAAACAGTATTGATAATAGAAGGATGTTTTAGTTATGGCTGAACAGTGCTTGCACAGAGCCAAGGCCCTTTATGCACTTCACCTCCACACTAGTGAGTGGGTTGGCAGTGCACAAGAAATTTTGAGGGGACACTGGGACAGCTGACCCACACTGACCACAGGATATTCCAGACCATATGGCATCATGCTCAGTGTGTAAAGCTGGGGAAGAAGGAGGGGATGTTCGCAGAGCTGGCATTTCTCCTCCCAAGCCACTGCTACGCATGACGGAGCCCTACTTTTCTGGGGATGGCTGAACACCTGTCTGCCCATGGAAAGTGAATTAATTCCTTATTTTGTTTTGCTTGCATGCACGGTTTTGTCTTTGCCTATTAAACTGCCTTTTATCTCAAGCCACAGGTTTTCCCACTTTCTGATTGTCTTCCACATCCCACTGGGGAAGACTGAGCGAGCGGGTGGCTGGGGTTGAACCACAACAGGTGCCTAAATAGAAGGGAACAAAATAATTTAGGAACACTAATGTGGAATTGAAATTTCAGACTACTCTTCTTTCTCTCTTGATTACTGGGGCTTACACAGCCAACAGTACATATAATAACACAGACAAAGAAATGCCCAGAAAACAGAGAATTAGAAGGGAAAGCCACTTGATTTTTATGACCTCAATTTTTATGATAAAGGAGTCCAAGAGAATTTCTGAAGGTAATTTAAAATAGCATTTAATTCTAAAAGAGTGATTTGCTTCATTTGTCTAACAGATGTCTTTGACAGACATCCATGTAGACTTTGTCCGTACAGATTATCTGCAGCGATACAGAAATACAACTTGTTCCAGAGAGGTGTGAAGAAATCAACACTCTCCTCTGATCTTCCTCCCTATAAGGAAAATTTTCTTTCTATTTCTAGTCTGTTTCTAGTTCAGCTAGCATTTTGTTTGAAGGTCATTTCTTATTTTGTCAGGTCTAGATGGCCTACATCTCCTTTAAATTTTTTAAGAAGAATCTAGATGAAAGCATTTAATAATTAATATGTTTAACTTTCTTTCCTTTGGAGATAGATTTCCATGGCTGACTTAAACAGTGTCAGCCTTCTGGCTCTTGAAACACCCAAGCTACTCTGAAAAACCAAAGATATGTAAAAGCTCATTCCAAATAGCCATGTACAAGAGCACTCAGATCTCAGGTATTTACTCAGGGTCTTTCAGTTGCTGAGTCCTGTGAAACAATATTTTTCCCCTGATTACAACAACTGCTTATGAGTTTTTTAAAATAGATGGATGATTAAAAGGATGGATAGAAAACAGGTTTTTTTGGCACAAAATCTGTTATATAAAGGATTACTTTATTTTCTGAAGAAAAAAGTCCTCAGGATACACACTAATCACTTGTTAGTTCCTTAGTGAAAAGGAGAAGCTGATACAAAAGCAAGAGTCCCACTGTAATAACTTCTGGCTTTTGCCCCCACAGAAAGGTAGGACCTCATTAGTTTTATTATTTAAAATGAAATCTGTGCAAAGTAGCTTACTGCTGCCTTTGTTCCCAGATAACATGTGGGAAGGCATATTCCTTGAAGGAATAAGAACTTTCATTAGACATGAGGAGGTTATATAAGAAAAATAAGGCTGAACTAGACATCATGATTTTTCTCTACAGTCTTTGAGAAGTTTAACTTTTCACTTTAATTAGTGACATCTCACTGATACTGGCTCAAACTATAACCCAAATATTAACTTGTGAAGTTAGGGAACATTGCACTGCCCACACATTCTGTGGATGAAGTCTACATAAAGGAAAGAGTGATCTCTTTATGCAATGAAAGATTTACAAGTTGACACCAGGGAACAGAAGGCAGTCACTGAAAAATTTTATCAGCCATCCTGGCAAGACACTTGGTGCTTTGCCAAGACTGTGCTTACCACTAAGTACAAGTCACTGTTTCAGATTTCAATGCTACAGTAGGCAGACATTAGGGCTACCATATTATTTAGGTGCACGTGTCCCACATAAGCACAACAAAAATACCCCACTGCAATTCTCATGCATTGGACACTGTTTGCATCGGAGTGGTGGGATAGAAATATGACAGGAGTCTGTGTACAAGTACTTTTCCTCAGGGCACCTTGCAGCATTTTGCCAGCTTGCAGCTCCACAGCTCTCTGCCAGCCTCAGCAAGGCAGCTCCCATGCATCTCAAGCATGGCATGCATTCCCTGGAGGTTAGGAAAGAGTGTGGCACGGTGAGTCAGAAAACCAAACTAATGTCTGAAAGACATTGGAGCCTGGAATAATAGTAACAGAGTCCTAGAGAAATCCATGCCTCTGTTTTTAAGAACAAATATATTTAGCTGTTTGGGTTTTTCCATTATGTGTTGTGAACATAACTTTTACAATAAGCTGCTTATATAAACATTATACATGGATTGCCTATTAATAACATGACAAGATTGTCATTTCTGCAATAGATGCCATACTGATAATTAGATTTTTAAAGATGTCTTCTTCTCTGTCTTCTCTTACAAATTCAATCTGGATTCACAAAAGGAAAAAATAAAAGATGAATATCAAGCCAATAACTAAATGAGTTTATTTTTGCAACTGTGAACATTTCTGTTTCATTCCAGCTAGAAATAACGTTTTCCTGTCTGTCCTGAAAATCTTTATGAAGTGGTTTCCAAACTCCTTTCAGTGAAAAATTTAGGTACTACTTATTACTATTTAGTAAGTAAAAGGCACATAAAGCTCTCTGATGATCATCTCAAGAGTTCTTTGCAGTTATGCTTTCTATTCCCCCTGCACACTTACTTTGTTCTATATGCCTTTAATGAAGTTATAGGATTAATGCCTGAATTATTCTGGATTATTTTATGTGAAGTTGGCTGTAAAGAAGGCTCTACTCTCTCCTTTCCCCACCAAAAACAGAACTCGAAGCCCAGCATTTCATTGCCACCACCAGATAAACAACAAGAGAAAGCACTGGACAGTCCATTGTAAAAAGGTAAGAAAATGAGGAAGTGACATAAGTAAGCTCCACAGAATTACAGTACAAGCCCAACATTAAAAGTTGTACTGTACAACAATCCAAGATACAGGGGGTCCTTCCAGCCCAAACCAGCCATGTTACTTATACTGGTGGTTGGCAGTGAGGAATGCAATTTACTTCTTTAGATGGATGTCTAATCTCTTAGGTCTAAATACTGATTATGATAGCTGGAATCCTACAAAAATTTGCTCCGGCTTTTTTTTTTTCTTGGGGTTTTTGGTGTGGGTGTTTTTGATTTTTTGGGTTTTTTTGGGGGGGGGGGGGGGAGGGGTGGTTTAAGCTTCATGGAAATTTGTTTGCAATATTTCAGTTATGTGTGTGGAGGAGAAATTATTTGACTGTTTCATATTTTATATTTGATATTATTTTTATCAAAAAAAATCACTTCTATAAACACTTAGTAAAAAAATTCCACTCATGTTGTAACAAGTGGTTTACATCCTGAACTGAAGTAGATGCAGGAGGCGAATGGTACATTTTGTGCAGCTTTTATAAGGTCTCTCTCCATTCCATTAAAAAGGGGAATAATTTTTCCCCTCTGGTCTTTGTACAAAGTCATGGAGTTTCTGTAGGGTACCATGTCCCACAGTTGCTTGAAACACAGGTCTACATACTTTCATGCTGACAGCATACACTGAAGAAATTCACATACAAGTAATATAAAAAGTTCCCTAATGGTCTGCTAGAAACAAAACCTGTTGCATCCATTTTTAAAGCATGAAGACTAATAATGCAGGAGGAGTTTTCTTCTGCAGGCGAAAATAGTCTTTCAAGCTAAATAACATACTGTGTTAGAAAGAAAAGAAAAATCACTGCAAGCAGTGCAGTATCAGCCTATCTGCAGTGATTTCATCTGCTGGAGCTAAAAGTAAATGCACTTCCACATTTTTTATTTAGAGGCAAAACTATTAACTTTGGTCTCAGATGGCATTGAAATCTGTCCACAGCTGAAATTATTTAGCACATTCATCCATCCATAATGAATCTTTATCCATACCATCTGATTTTTTTGCCTTTTCTGAGCCTCCTTCTGCCTCTCTGTTTTGCTCAGTTCCTAACTTATAGGGCTGAGGTCATCCTGCTCTTCTTTCTGTGGAGATATATTGGAACTAGATGTCAGGAAATACTTGGTGTATTTCCATGGATTGCAACATGCACAATACACTGGGGATTATGCAAGGTTTACTGAGGATACACACAGGCTTCTGTTGTAATTTCCTAATGAAGATTATCAGTGATATTTTGAAGAGTTCATAAAACATTTTGATATTGTTTGTACTCCTGTAAGAATACCCTAATCTCTGGGAAATTTTCTTACTTCGCTCCTCCACAGATATCTACAAGAAACCCCTCCTGATCTGGAGAGAGCAAGCTGGAATCCCTGCAGAGGGAAACACTTAAAATTCTGAGTCAGTCAATAAGGAGCTTTGCATACAATTTTTCAGAGTATAAACCACTTGCTATAATTTCCCAATTGTGTCAGAATGCAGTATTTATTGAAATTATTATTCTGACATCTTTTATCTATGAAGAGAAGATGATACTGGATTTGGGGATTTAAACATTATCTTCTACCTCTTTTTTTGGAGATTATAGTATGGTTCTGATGCTAAATATAGTTTGTCAGATGCTTTCAGTTTTAAATGTGTAATTAGGTGTGAATCTATTGGTATCCCTATTTACTAACAGTTCTTATGTAGTGGTATTTTCTCTCTGAACATTGAAATTAAGGAAGATTACTGTCAGTGCTGCAACACTGTTGCACACCTTCACTGAATTCCCATAACTAACACTGTGTGAGACAAGCTGACTGCCTAGCTGAGAAATGGCCACTGAGCAGTGAAACTGAATATTCACCAGGGACACTATTCCTCACCAAATGACAAGCATCAAATGGATAAAATCTATCTCAAATATTAAGTCACTACCTTTTGCTTTGCAAGTGTTTCTGTACAGGTTATGACTACACCTATTAAACAGTGTTTCTTTACTAAATTAATCTTAAAATTGTGATATTCCTCAGCCATCTCCCCAGTAACACGTTGAAATGACTCTTCAGGCAGACAATTTTAATCAGAATTACTGTAAATCAAACAAATAAATGCTTTGGACTGTGGTTCCTCTGACCAGTTCTGTGTTCACTTGTTTGTTAAATCAGACATGTGTAAGTAGCTAGGTTTTCATATTTATTTTTAGAGAAGACATTCAACATGAGGTATTGTTACACTGACTGACAATCAATGCAGATTGATAATCTGTGCTATCCCCCCTACAACCTAGCCCAGAATACTGTCATTTTGTCTTTTCCTAACAAAATCAGTTATTGATGCATAAATGCATGAATTCTGAATTTTATCAATAATTATCTCTAAATGAACTGTGGTTGTATTAGCTATAGATCAAAATAGATTGGCAAATGAAAAGAACACAGACTAATGAAAAACTAAGGAAGGATATAGGAAAGGTGCTATCTTCGCTCAAGTGTACACTGTTTGAGAAAAATGAAATTAAAAGTCTTCGAGTGAGATATAAAGTCTTCAAATCCTTTCATCTCATTAGGGAACTCTATTCCTCCAAAGAAAAAAATACCCTAGCAATCTAAAAAAATCCATAGCCTTTTTTTCTGTACAGAGCTTAATTTCTTAGACCACTTAGATTAAAGCATCTCTAGCACATGGAAAATTGAACCAAAATAATTTCCTTAGCATTTGCAATAGCAAATAATTGCAAACATATCATATTGCTCCTTCTTTATAAATATGTTTCAATGATAAATGTTTGAAGAGGGCAAGAACACCTAACTATAAAATATGTCAGAGTCCTATTATAGAAAGGCTCACCCAGGATATTTAGAGAACAAATTCTAAAATTAAATGTTATATCTAAAGCAGATTGAAATGTCGAAGAAGGACACAGAAAAAAAATACAGTGACATTTGAAAATACAGATATTTTTGTCATCCCATGACTTTGTTAGGTTATTTTAGCTGCTCTTTATCTTAATATGATTTGGACTACTGACACAATACAAACAAACATCAAGAAACTTCTGCAAATTATTTTTTTCTTCTCAAATAGAATCTCTTTAGTATTCTAAGGGTAAATCTTCACCAAGTATCAGCACAACTTCCATAGGGGACCTTTTCTGCTACTGTCATTCTTTGGGCTTGAAAGGAATCCCTTCCCTCTGGCCCTGGTTCTCAAATTCCTAGTGAGCAGCACCATATGACCAACTATGACCAAAAGAGATTTACCCAATTTTCACAACACTTTTACTCATGTGCCAGCATTTCTCTCTCTTTAATTCTTCCCCACCATCAATTCTTTCAGACAAAATTGCAGAGTCACGTGTTTACATGAAAGATGAGACAGGAAAGGAAGAAAGCAGATGATGCAAACGCTAAAATTCTTCATCTAAAATTTTCATTTGTTCAAGAATGGAGTGCACAGATTTCATTAGCAGCTTTAGAAAGTGGCAGAAGCTGGAGCAGTAGACAGGAGGCATAAGAGGGCAGAGAAAAGCAAAAAATTGTATAAGGATATTGAAATACAGGCTTAATGGGGCAAAGGACGGCTTCAGGGAGGTCACAGCTGAACTTCCAGTCCTGTTGTCAATGTCTGTCACTGTTTTGCAAGCCTATTCTGAAATTTCTCGTTACAGAGACTGCATCCCGCTAGCTCCCCACAAAATCCTGCATTTCTTTCTGTTCTTCAATGACAAAAGGAAGACAAAGATAAGTTAAACGTGCATCTGTTGACTTCTAACCACTATGCTTTAATAGTCACTCACTATTGCAAGGCACTTCAGAGCACACTTGCAGCACTCAAAAGCAGAATGTCCTGCAAGAAGTGTTACTGGTCTAAAAATCTGTCCATCAACACGGGCTCAACCCACTACACCTGCATATTGCTCTCGGCATCAGCTGCGTTGCACTCAAAGCATTTCTCATCACTGTGGCTCTTTGATCCTTCCCAGGATCGAGCTTCCCAGTGTAACGCCCTTCTGTACAAAAACCTTAGTTAATCAATACTTATACTACGAGTTCATGCTGCAAAACCACCAGTATTATTTCATGGTGAAGCACGTGTTTTGAGAATGCACATAGCAGCTTCAGGGAGGGCTGTTCTACAGCTTAATTTCATTTTAAAAATACACCAAGAAATCTTAAAATACAACTTACATAGCAAAACCACACATTACTAAGCACACTAAAGCATACGAAATATTGGCAACATGAACAGAAAAAAAATGGCAGAAAGGGAAGACTAGACAGCAATTTAATAACTACCTATTTTGTGAAGCGTGACACTTTTATACAAATCCCAGACCCTTTACACTTTGAAAACCTTTCTCTTTTTTTGTAGTATGCATTATAAAACACAGAATTGAAATTTAAAAAATCAACCTTTGTCTCCCCTTAACCTATTTTTTTCCTGTATTGCATTATTTAATGCACAATTTTCTGAAAAAAAAAAAATTCAAGTGGAAATATTGCTACTTTCACTGGTGCATGGTCAAATGAAAATAAAGTAACATAACCGAAAATTACAACAATTAAAAGAAAAATATAAAAACAAATATTAAATTGGAAATTAAAACACATACTGATTTCTGAAAGAATATAGGTTTTACTATTTGTTTTTCAAAGAAAATGAAAGAATACATATCTTTTTCTTATTTTGAAGAATAAATTACTATTTCAGTGTTTCCTGTGGTTCAGGAATTCAGTTTCTGCTACAAAAAAACCATCCTGTAACCCCAAGAAGAACATCATTCCCTGGGAAGGATTTAGGCCTAATAAGAAGACTTACTGATCTGTTTCATGACTTGCTTATTTGGCAATTTCTTGGATATTGTAGGAGGATTACATTAGCTTCGTATGTCATAGGGAAAGGATATGCAGAAATGACCATGAATATTGAACTTTGGAATATTGTTGAATTTTATACAGTTCAAAGATCACTTGTTTAATAATTGGGTGAATGATTTGGAAACAAACAGTGAAGACAGCATGAGAGGACCGTAAAAATAAAATTATAATAATACTTAAAACAATAAAAAACCATCTTGTGTTCACTTATTGTTAAAACAAACAAAAAAGAAACAAACCAATCCTCAACATTTCCTCCCTGAAGGACAGTGACTTGGCTACAGCATTCATGTCTAGACAATAGAAATTAATTTTATCTGCACACATTTCTCTTCAGCATTTTAGGAGAGTGGAGGCATTCATTACATTTAAATCAGAGTGCTCTGAATGCTGAAGTATGCTGAGGAGCAGATAAAAGCCCCCACTCTGCAAACCGCTGTGCACAAGCAGTGAAAGGCATGTAAGGAATCCCATGTATGGATTGCTCAGTGGGAGGATCAGCAACACCAAGTCACCGAACCCATGGTCCGTATGGTTTGAACAGCAATGGCCTGGGTCCCTGACCATGCTGGACTGGCTTTCCAGATAAAGCAATTCAGAAAGCTACGAAAGAGATTAACAAGTAACACTACATCTACGCAGTATCATGACATAAGCTGTTTATACAAATGAGTTTTTCTCCCATTTCACAAGATTTGTTAGCATGCTGTTGAAACACTCCTGCAAGAATTATCTCACAAAATGTCTAGCTGTTCTGCCAACACTGTATTATTACTCAAAAAACCCCCCACTGAGGTAGCAAAATATAAGTCTGAAGTACTGTCTATTTGTTTAGAAATAACAATAAATTATGCGACTTTAATCAGCAGCAGATCCCCAAGAGCATTTTTAATTAGAAAGCCTCTTGCTCTATAAAATACACCCACCTTTTTTCCATACACAACTCTAGAATAAACAGTGATTTTGTTTATATTTCCTCTAACTTTCCAGGCAGCAGAATTCCTATGATATTTTGAAATTCTCCATCATCAGAGGCAAGCCTTTTAAATGCAGTACCAGAGTAACCACGACTACAGTTATAGCCTTATTTCACAAAGTTGCACTGCAACCACCTGAGCTTAAAAGTCCATTTATCCAATCTCTTGCAAGGGCTCTTTTCAAAAAGTTTTGACAGGCAGCTAAAATAACAGCCAAACATGAAAACACCCATGGCCCTGCTCCTTCTGGAACAGCTACAGAAGCACATACCAGAGAAGCTGTCAGCGGCTGGGGGCAGTGTGTGATACAATTTGATATAGCAGCCTTCAAAGCAGAGAGTAGCAATATTGCCACCCTAGCAGAACTGTCTTCACTAAGCTCTGCTACAACCCTCAGCTTCTGTTTCTCAGACTGCAGTGCTCCGGAACAGGATGAGTGAAATGACAGGACACTAACTGTACTGTCATACGTGTCCCTCTGACCAGAGTATATCCACCTACCCTGAATGAATACGCTTTAGAAGATTTCTAAGATCAACTGCATGTCAAAAAGAATACAGGTGAGCTCATGGGTATATAAAAATGTGCCCACAGGACCGGTCATTTTTTCACATTGATGTTGCCATTCTCGTAAGAGGTTGTTACCTCTCACAAGAGCTTTTGTTTTGAAAACTGCAGACAGATAGGCTTCCAGGGTGAGGTACTTTGTCCTGAACTAATATTTCACCAGAACATGCACCTGCAGGGCTGTTCTTTAACTCTGCCATTCAGTGTTTGTGTTCTGCTTCCTGGAATCTCTAGAATGTTTTCCAAAAGATAGATGGTGAGAACTAAGCTGACAAAATTTAGAGGAGAGCAAAAGGCCATCTCACCAAGGTGAGATGCAGCTCAATTCACAACTTAAACAGAACTTACAAAAGAAGGAGAGCAACCTTCTTACGCAAACAGTTATAGGATAAGGGGAATGTTTTGAATTAAAAGAAGAGAGATTTGTATTAGATGTCGGAAAAAAAGTCTTTACTGTGTGGGTGGTAAGACACTGGCACAGATTGCCCAGAGAAGTTCCATCCCTGGAAGTGTTCAAGGCCAGGTTGGATGGGGCTCTGAGCAACCTCGTCCAATGGGTTGCACTCCTGCTAATGATGTGGGGATTCAAATGAGATGATCTTTAAGGTCCCTTCCAACTGAAACCCTTCTATGTTTCTATGACTCACATCAAAATTATTCACTGTGTACCTAGGTACCAAAAGGAAAGGAAATTATTTTTTTAAATTATCAGGAAGGGGCATTAACACCTCAATCTTTCCAGGACACTGAAGACTACTAATGGCTGTCACAGTTAAAACCAAATATACTTGTCACAAATGGGAAAGCTACCAAGCTCCCTTTCTCATAAACAAATTACAATCAATATGGCTCACTTAGGAGTGGAAAGTTTATGTCCGGTTAGGAAATGTGATATGGAAAGAGTAGGAGGCTCCGTAGGGATCATTAAAAGCAGTGAATCAGCCCTGGCTCTCTACAGCTAACATGTTTTTCTCCTCTGCTTGACTCAGCCTAGTCTAGTTGGCCATTGGAAAATCTGTAGGATAAGATTTTCAGGGAAACATTAATTTCAGCTACAAGTTGGAGCTGGTTAAAGCTGGTTATTAAAAAATCTCAATTCTTCTCTCTATATATAGTATCAGATATTGTAGGTGTCTGTGAGTTTGTGTTTTTTTTCTAGATTAATTACACTTCCTGTATTTAAAAAATGTTTTGCTGCTAGTTTTTCTTTTTTTGCTGTTAAGATCGGCCCAGTAACAAGAAGTAAATTAATAATACAGAAGACATATAATTTAATAATGTTCTGCCAAGTAGAACTGTAAAACTAAAACCAAAACAGTAACAACAACAAAAAAGTGGAGTTATATCTTTTAACAATCTTAATTAAAATGTAGAAAAATCCTTAATATTGGTTAAATACAGTGAGAGAGGTAACATCCCAGAGCATCTTAGATTACTTTGATACATGGCATTAAAGATTACTCTGTAAACATGGCATTACAAGAAAGTCAAATGAGAAATTTTACAACAATCATAACAATATTATTGTTTAATAAATACACATTGCCCTAGCCCAGATAGAGAAATAACCTGAAAAGGTCTGAAAGGTATCAGAAAATAACGGCAGTATGGGTTTAAAAGCTCCTTGCTATTGTTTTGCTAGTAAGTTTTGTTAAAATGTATAAATTTTGCATGTAAGAGGCATGGTGACACAGGCTAAAAACTCAAAGGGATTATAGCAAAGTACTTACATTAAGAACAATTTAAATTACAACTATAGGGTGAAGGAATGATAATGATATGTCAGAAGTACCTCACTAACAATTATTCATTTTAAGTGCTCCCATTAACAAGGCTGCACCACATAAATAATTAATGACTGCCAAACATTTGGAGTATTTGAAAATTCACCTATGGAAGCTATTTAAAAACAACATGTCTACAGTATTCCCGGTTAAAAAAACCCAAACAAACCAATCAAATAAAAACCTGAAAACCCCAAATGTTAAAAATAGTAAAGAAAGCAAATGCAGTAGGCAAAGCCACTTTTTGGTGAATGGCCATAGCAGTTCGCATATTGTTCCACGTAAATATTTCTGCTAACAGCACAAGTAGCAGCAATGGGAGCAGCAACAGAACAAAAATCCAGAACAGGCACTTTATTTATCCCTAATGCTGCCCTATACAACATTTTCTTTTAAGGGACAGATAGCAAAGCAACAAAGTAGCAACTTATATTAAAAAGAAAGGAAGGAAGAAGGGTACATCAATAATAACACCAGCTGGGTGCCACATCTCAGCCGATCACCGGGGCTCTCCTGGCAGTCAAGAGGAAAGAGAGGTGTGTTTTCTAGCACAGAAAAAATGAGAGTTTGGAGGATTTCCCCACACATGCATTAGATGCTATAAAAGCAGTGGAGTTGTGTAAACTCTTGCTCTATACAATATTGATAATGCCTGTGCAACTTTTTAAAACCTGCAACTCTCTGTATCTACCTATCATATTGTAATAAAATGTTTTCAGAAGTCAGTTCTTCTTTGTATAAAGATCATTAGGAACAAAAAAGACCTGAGACTCAAGTCTTTCAGAGACCATGTTAACATATATTATGTTTTTATCTAATGCATCCTGGAGACCTGAGGCAATTGCCTGATGTCAAGACACCCCCCAAAATATAACAGCAATTGCTAATAACATTCAGATTTTCAGCGGGCTGTATATAAATGCCTTGTAGTCGCTTTCTTCTAAACACTAGCCTGTGCTTAAATTTAAAAAAAAAAAAAAAAAGTCCCTCAAAACCACATTATCTAAGATGGCATTTTAACAAACTTTTTTTTTTTTTTTCCAATTCTCAAACCCCATCCATCAGGATCACCTCCCACAGTCATTTTTTTCAGAGCAGCAGTTTGAGGTAGTGGTTGATTTCGGCACAAGTCTCCTCGCACATTTCATCATTCTCTTCCTGCACCAGAGAGATGGAAGAGATGATGATGATGATGCCTTTAACCACACTAGGCAGAGTCAAACAGCCTGTGCTTTGAAGCATGTCAAAGCACCTGCTTGGTGAAATGCTGCGATTTTTTTTTCTCCTCACAAAGGCCTTTCTCAATCCATGTTTTATCCCACAGTCTGAATCAGAATTAGTCTTTCATGGGACATTCAGCTTTTTCTTGATAAATCTTTGACTTCCCTCTTAGATGTAAGTACTTTGATCCACTCTCTCTCCATTTTTTAACCTCATTTAAATTCCAAAGCTTATTTCTTATATTTTTATATCAATATGCTTTTTAGGGATAAATTCCTTGAGTATTCATAATGCTGTTTTGCTTATTCTTCTTAGTTTGAACTGAACACCCACCTAGGTGCCAATAGCATTGGAACTATCACTGCTAGTTTATTTTCCTGCAGAGCAAAGGATTCCAGCATCCAGTGTGGCATTCTGGGGAGACTTCCATACTAGATGAAATTTTTAAATTGCACCTGTCTTTCATTCAGCATTTTTCCATTTCATTTTGATCTTGGCAGCTTGTGTTATTCAGACCTTTGAAAACCAGACAGATGGATCTCTAAATCTAACAGGTGGACCAGTAACAAGGAAAAACATGGAACTATGCTAAATAGGTGCTGAAGTAGACTTAGTGCCTACAATAACATGTCAACCATTTTTCCATTCCAGCTGGGTGCTAAGCACCTTTACTGGACTGTGTGGCTCTCACACAGAACTCTTCTCTGTACTTCCCTACTCCATCCCTGCACTTCTTACCCGGACTTTCTCTGGAAGAGTAGAGGAAAGGATATTTCCTAAATTCACCTTGAAAATAAAATAATCACAAATCAGAACCTGGAAAACAGGAATTAAGCTACTAAGTAGCCCTCACATCACTACGTTCTTCTGCTTCTCATATGACTTAAAGTGTTCTCTATCTTTTAAAAATAATTATGCATACTGTTTCTATGACAACTGACCCAGATTCCTAATGAGCTTCCCTTGGTACTACTAGTACTACTACTACAGCATGGAAGAATCATAATTTCCTGTGGGTAGAATTCCCATGTCTGTGCTCTAACTCAAAGCCTGACCCATCTGTCCTGGATTACATGCAGTGTGCCAAGAGCCTCGAGCTTTGGAGAGTTTTTTTTCCTGCCAAACCTTTTCTCGCTCTCTGGTTTGGAAAGAGATTGGCAGCTGAGAGATGCTGCAGCAGCATGGAAAGCAACTAGATGACAGCCATAAGATGATGTCATTTGGGTTAGACAAGAAAATTAATTCTAGTCATATGATCAAACATTCATGGATCCTAAGGGAAAATCAGTATTTCCAGGAGACAAAGTTCCTGTGTGTCGGCATGATTACTGTTTTCAAGGTCTTATGTATTACCAGGACAGCTACACTGTTTTATTTTGGTCTTGTATCTCACATAAGAACATTCAGCAACTTTGAAGAGTTCATGCTCCACCGTGGTAACACAAATCCGCACGCTGTTCTATATAAAGTCCTTAAATCTCTTCTGATAAACTTGTTTAATCTCCCCTTTTTCAATGATAACATTTCAATATGTATGTTTAGCTAGGAGAGACTGTTCTGTTGCTGGGTTGTAGTGTTGCTTTTGTTGGGGTTTTTTTGTCTGAAAAGGGCATGAAACATATGCAAGACTTTTCCTTTAGAAATAAAATCAAATTAATTAGGAGAAATGTGATGAGGTTTTAAAATGCAAAAACTCAGTAATTATCAGGTGAACACTATTGGACAGTGAATTGCACCAAAGTATGAGTGGTCTCACTAGAAAGTTTATAGAAACATGGTTAGCCTAAATGACCTAGTGCTGTATCTTTTCCCCTGCTTCTAAAGTCTGCGATGGTAGGTTGAACTCTTTTCCTGTGAGAGATTTATGAAACATCCTGGATCTCTTATATTCTCTCTCAAGTGTTCGATACAACACCACCACTGAAGTGGTGATGCAAAAAACTGATTTTGAGTGGCTCTCAAAAAACTCTAGATATTTTCCTCATGCTTTCTTGTTGACATTTTTTTCAAATTACTGTTTTTACATATGATACATCTATGAACACATCTTTTTCCTTTAGGGGTTTTACGGTGAAGGGAGGTGAATTTTGGTGTGTCCTTCACCGTTAGCAAGTTCCACTTTCCTAATTCAATCGTCAACTTTGCATCAATCTATATTCATTCCTAAATCATTAATTACTTCAGAGATTATAAGGTGTTAATTATGACTGGCATAAAATCAAGGCACTCAATGAAAATATGGATGTAAAATCCCTAAAATTAATTCACTTTTTTATACTTCTAAATGGTTTTAAGCAGTGCTGTTATTTAAAACCAACCTATGCTGTTCTCAAAGCTTAGACCATACTTTCCCCAGGTCCCTCTAGAAACACTTTTACATGTGTTTACGTTTCACTTTATATTGTGAATTACATTCCGTATTTCAGGGTGCTTCACAGCCTGTGCAGTTCTCCCATCACCACTACTGCCAGAGTGTCCTGGTTTTGGCCAAGGACAGGGTTATTTTCTTGCAAAAGCCATGAGGGGGCAGAGCCTGGAACAAGCGAGGGGGATGGAGCATTCAGGGTGGGATGCTGCTGGCTGCAAGTTGAGTCAGGTTGTGCTCAGGGAACATTTTCCATGCCAATGACCCCCTCTCTTTTGAACACTTTTGTTATTAATATCGATACTGTTACTGTTCATTTTCTTATCTCATCGCTGTTACCAGTTCCTATCTGAACCCCGTGATCTTTGCCTTTTGTGCCTCCAGCCACGCACAGGAGGTGGGGAAACAGAGGGGAAGGGGAATCAGGTGACCAGCAGTGTAGTTTGGAGTCTTGGGGGTGGGGGGAGAGGGAGGGGAGCACTAAATTGGAGGGTACTGTTTCTAAACCAGGACACTCACAGTGCCTTGTGGACACAGCATGAAGAGTTAATGACAATTGTTTCAAATATATGTTTCTTCAAGGATACTCATATTAAAAATTGTTTGCAAATAAAAAGGTGATGTTTAAAAAAAACATAGGCAGCATAGGCAGTAACCTAAAAAAAAAATCCAGGAACTTTTTTCTCTTATTTGGCCCCTCACAATCACAACTTTCTAAGCCTCATCCACCTTACAAATTGATTGAGACCTTCCTTCCACTACCATACCAACCCTACAAAACCAAAAAGAGGTGTGAAAACAGATACACTGACAGTAATTATTTTATCAGAATTGTTAGTTAAGTTACAAACAGAAAGCCCAAAAGATCTGACAGACTGAAATACAACTCCAGTGAGAACTCAGAAACAGAAACCTTTGAAAAATGGTGGTTTTGTCAATCTTCAAGAAAGCAGCACAAATCACATGACCTATCAATATTACAGAAAACCAAACGTTTTCAATTACCTGCAGAGCACTAACTGTGCACGTGTAATTCCTTGACGAATCACAAACACATCATCTTGGACTGCTATTCAAATTTCATTGCAATTTACCATTAAATTAAATAATTTATTTAACACTATCAAGGATAATTTGAAGAGTTTTCTTCTGCTTCATTTTATGCTCTGCAAATTTGAAATAATTCTTGTTGCATATAAACCAAAAAGGAATTTCCTTCTGGCTGTTGGCAGTGCTTTCCACCTGCAGAAGATCATCCAGTGCAAGCTAACTCTGCTGTGATTTATCTGTGAATGAATTTGTCTGGCTTGGGTCATACTGGATGATTTTATCTTTTCCATCACTACTGTAAATTAAGCAAGTCTCAGTGTTCCCTACAACTTTGGTGACACTTGGATACGCTATTTCAAAAGCCTGACACCAGCTTCATTGCACTCAAGAAATGCTCATGGACACCCATTAGAGCTCTCCATTGTTCAATGGCTTTTATGCCAATTAACCTAGCCGCATCAAAAAGAAATATTAACCTTAAAAGCCAGCTTTTTTTGCAATAGTTCTCTGAATAATAGATTATTATTAGGTGAAAGAGAAGTTATTTATCCTATATAGTCTATACCAACTCCAAGTAGGTTTTCACCTGAGATGCTCCATGTAATTAGGATTTGATTCATCATGATAAAAATATTAGTGTACCTTACTTGGAAATTAACACTTATTTTTGTATAATTATCTTTAAATCTTAACCAGGTTCTTATAAAATGAAACATAATTCTTCCTGATGATTGCTGTATCCAAGCATTTTGAAAACACTTGAATCTGACTCATGTCAGTGTAGCATCAGATCAGATGTGTTTTCTGGAAAATAGGTAACAATACTCATTTAACATGTCCACTTAACCTTATGCATCAGCTACGTCCCCAAGCTTTGCTATGTTGAGCTCAAAATGATACAGTTTGCAATTACTAAAAGCTTCCATCTGACTTCACATCTACTAAAAGTGCATCCTTTTCTACAGTGCTCTGGTTCACAGATAAACTAGTGACGTGCTTAGTCTGAGCTGTGAAAACCAAACATCTTTCACACATTCCTAGCACTTGGGGGTTTGTTTTTTGACACTTGAGAAAGACATTTGCTGCCTTTGCACAGTAGTCTTTTCTGCTTCCGCTTGAGAAAAATATTACCTTCTGTCTATGTAAAAGTTGCAAAAATAACAGGAACAGGAGGCTTCAGGAAACAGTGTTAATTAAAGCAGTACGTTAAAAAAATTAGTGGCACAATATCAACGCCTACTAAAAGAGAAAACAAGAGTTTGTGAACACCATTTCCCCTTTTTTTCCTGGAGCTCACTTACAGCCTGATTTTCAGCTGCAACCTCACATGCAACTCACAAGCACTGAGAGTTACAGCTGTATATTCAGCATACTTGAAAATAAGGCTGCAAGCCTTATTCCTGTTGCTCTGTTTATTTACTCTGAAATCCAGGCCTGCTGCCACTGCTCTTTTTACTTCTTTGAACAAGTGCGTTTTAAAGACAAATCTCTAGGAATTCATTAAATATGTATTTCTTGGGTGAGTTTAATAATTAAGCTTAAGAGCAATTTTGACATGAAAATCTTGGAAAGGTCGCTCAAAATCCTAACCAGTGCATGCTTTTTTCTTGTTTGACAGTCCTGTTTAAGCTGAAATACATCGGACTATTTTAAACTATGTAATATTTTGTGAATTATGTTACCCACAAATATTACATAGTTTAAAAAATTGTTTGGGGCAAAACAGCAACTATTTTATTTTTTTTTTATATTGGATGATTATTTTTTGGCAAGACCAAAAATAACCAGCTAAACTTTTCATATGCAGAAAATATTTTCTAGTATTCACCTCCTCTTGGGATAAGAGGTGAGTGGGTATTAGGTGCAGGATCAACCTGAATCAAAATTTCATGGCAGGAAAGTAACAAAAGGAGAAGGGAGAGAGGTACTTTAAAAAACAAAACCAAAATTTGCTCACTTCTGAAACATCTGCTGACTAGTAGTTCCTCAGTAGTGAAAACCACTTACAAAAATCAATGCATTTTATTTTTGTATTATTTGAAAAAATCAGGTTATTGAAGTTCAGCATGTTAAACAAAATGGTTTTGCATGTTAAGACATATTATTTCCACTTTTTTAGATTTCATATCTTTGACACAGAAAGATATTAAGGAAGGTATGTATAGCATGTCGTAATATTAATTCCAAATTCTGCATTTATCATTTAGCTACTTATTACTCATTATCTTTCTACTTCAAAATCAACTTGAGAGTCACAAGACACAAGATTTACTATTCAAAATATTATAGCTCTATAATAGGGCCACTGCAATCTATTTAATGAACTTGTACCTCAGCACTGAGATTTATTTTAAGAAGCTGAAAGTAACAGTAACAATCATCACCATAAATGCATCATTCATTCAGCATGCAAATTGTGGAATATCTTAGGTCTGTACCCTATTAAGCATACCCAAAAATGTTGTATTTCAATGTTTAGCAAAAGTAAAAGTTATAGGTTACCAGAAGCCAGATTAAAAAAAGAAATTCCACTAAGACTGCAACACAAAGCCCATATCAAAAAAGGATCAACGTTTACCTGAACCTACAGTAGGGAAAACAAAAGTCAAACTTAGTTTAAATTAACTGAAAAATTTCTCTCTGCTGGAAAGATATTTCACCAAAAAATTCTTAACCTACTTTATTGCTGCATAGACATCTACAGAAATAATAATGATGGTGAGTAAAGAGTTCTACAGTTTAATCTTGTTGAAATAAGTATCTGATTAGATGAGAAGGATTACCATAAGTCTTAGACTTTAAACTGCAATTTGAATTTGTAAACACAGCTGTCTGATATGTCTGCCATAGGTTATAATGAAAACAACAATGCTCAGATATTACTATATTTTTTTCAAGAATTAAAACCAGGAAACTTCACAGACTGTCCCAGGAAGACTGTAAATGCAGAACAACTTTGTTGTAATGCAGTGACTGTAACTACTCAGGAATCAGAAAGAAAAAGTGAGCTACAATGGCCAGAAATACAGGAGAAGACTAAAATATAGAGTTTTCACTAGCAAAAAAAAATCTTTTAGTGTACCAAATATTTGTAAAGACAGTAAAAATACCTATTGCTTACTGCATTATTGATAACCCACTAAGAGGGAGAACTGTCTAATTTGAATCTCTGTCAGACAGGACTTTTACAAAGTGCCTCCCCTATAACAGAACCACTGGTAATCACATAATCCTTCATCAAGGCAATTTTCCCTTTTTCTAAGAGAAGCTGAACAAGTATGAGAAAATGAAACCTAAAAAGAACAGAACGCAATCTGAGGAATTTCACATTTTATATTAGTGAAGGGTAGGCGCCCTTGATAATTACTGTCAGAAGGGTCTTGCCTGAAGGATTCTCTTAAACTAAAAAAAAATTCAGTACACCTCTACAAGCAAGAATAATAAGTGAACTGTCAAATTCATATTTTCAACACCTTTATTCCCTCTTACTCTCTTATTTTTTTAACAGGTGTTAAATTTTTTGCTGCTTTCATTTGGAAAGTCTAACCAATTTGTAGGTTTCTCCTACAAATGTATAGAGTCCTAATAAACAGCAATAGGCAAACAATTTCAAGATGTGTCAGTACTTTTTCCTGACTTCCTTACTGTTTCCAGTGCAGTATCCACTGACCACGTCAACTCCCTATCACTTTCTCCCTCTCCTTTGCACTAAAACACTCAAGCACCTTCAGTCACTGCACAGGATTCAGGCAGCAGATTTTAAAGTAGGAAACATGGAATGCAACAAAAGTCTTATTAGCATGGAGCAAAAGAAACATGGGAAGCTTCACAGCATCATGGGGGAGCTTTAAATAGCAGACAGCAATAATCAGGACATGTAACAGTGCATATGCTCCTTAAAAATGGATAAAAAATTTGGGACTGGAAAGTCTCTTGCATATGATAAGACAAACTTATGTAGCAAAGCAGGTGAAAGTTTCAGACGTCTACGTCTCTAAACCTACACCCCTCCCTAAATAGAGTCACGCTGGCCCAACATCCTTTCCCACCAGGAGATATGAAAACCCTAGGAAGAGTTGGTGCTTACAGGTTTCCCTTAAGGATCTTTCTATCCTCTCTCTGCTGTAAAGTTCAACAGTCTTCTGAGCTAGAGATAATTTAATATGTTCTCTTTGAATGTTTTATTCCACTATGCTCTTAGGGAAAGACATCACCACACCC
The DNA here is from genome assembly GCF_017639235.1 of Corvus kubaryi. Taxonomy (NCBI): domain Eukaryota; kingdom Metazoa; phylum Chordata; class Aves; order Passeriformes; family Corvidae; genus Corvus; species Corvus kubaryi. The sequence continues at coordinate 5,177,591 of NW_024582075.1, forward strand.
ACTGTCCACTGTGCCTGGAACCTGGGAGCTTGAAGTTTAGCTTTCACAACTTTATGTGATCCGGTTGCTTCCAGCTCGAGACAAACTGACTGTCTCACACCAATAAACCTTTCAGATCCTGGCAGCCCCCCATCCAGTACCTTAAGCACAAGCATAACACTGCTATGGTCAGGACCAAACCACCTTCTTTCATATTTAGGGTCAAGCACTTGCATCCATGCTCAAAGACTTAAGGCTCAAAAGTCAAAATCTGCTCTTGCTTCCTTCAGAATGATCTTTTCTAAGAAGAAATATGTCTGCCAATATTTTACTTCTTATCATTTTTTCCTTTTTTAAAAACCCACTAACTTGGTCTGTTTAAAGTACTAAATTTTTCCTCATTTCTATACTCAAAATACACTTCTGAGCTCTTTGGAAACTGAAATTTCATACAATATTGAGTGGAATCAAAAGAAATCAATACTATTTACTTACTTGTTAGTTGCACCTGACCTGAAAAGTTAGACTATGAATGGAGCACTCTGCACTCAGTAGTTAAAAGATAGTTTACTTGACAGTAAAAATATAGTCTACATAATACACATTATTTTCAGTATATACAGTAAAACTTAATTAGTAAAAATGGGGTTCAATGGGACAATTAAACTCTTCAGAGAAACTCTCAGTCTTGAAAAACAACAAAATGGCTCAGTTTCTGAGTCTTGTAAGAAATTGAAGAGGAGGTACTGGTACTTTGAATGCCTCAGGGGAAGCTACATTATCTGCACCATATTAAACACTTCTTGTGTGCTGGTCCACTCACTGGTATTCACTGCCTACTTTATAAACTTACCACACTTTGATCTCTTGATCTGCCTCAAGGTGATAGACTTCTCTCTCCACTGAATAACTCTTCAGACATTTTTCAATTCTTTGCTGCTTTGCAAACATGGATGTACCTTCTCCCTAACAAAAACAACTTCTCCCTACTCTAAAGATTCCTTATGGGATTCTTTAAATACGTCCTTACAGCTCTCCTCCGCCTAACCTAACTGCATTTGTTCCATTAATACTCCAAGTTTCCCTTTTTTTCCTTTTTTTTTTTTAAAGTAATAAATTATATTAATTTCACTTCATTATTTCACTCTTTCGCTTCATCTTTTCACTCATTATTATAGCTTCAATACATTTCACTTCAGTTTTATGGGGTTTGGGTTGGTGGTGGGGATGGAACAATGTGTTGGCATGTATTTGAATGACTAATACTAAAATCTGTGAATGGGGATTTTAAGCAGCAACTTCATAAAAATGCAACAAAGTAAGAGCAGGAAATTGGGAAGGATTGTACTGAAATCAGCAAAAAAAGAAATAGGACAAAAACCAAGGAAAGTGGGGAAGAAATTCAGGGTATGCTAAAAAGAAAGCAGCACAACAAGACATAACACCAAAGCTCTTAACCCCACATATTGTTAATTGTCCTATGAAGAAAATTAATAGAAAAACAAACTGTATTTTGTTTTCAGCCTAAAAATCAATAATGAGATTTAGTACTGCTTACTTTAAGACAAAAGGATGAATAACAGTAGTTCTAATGGCACAACTGCAGCCGATAGATCTCTATTTTCTTATCTACCTACAGGTACACGGATGAAAAGGATTACAAAGTACATTCTAAGTTTAAACTAAGGACATTTATCCATGAAATAACTCTTCCTCCTCCTCCTTTTGAATGATCTAAAGAGGGAATCCGGCCACATCATTACTTTTTTGATCTCTGCCTGCTCTTTAGAGTATCTTGAACATATATTCTAGCTCAAAGTATTATTTCATATCAGGAAAAAGGTGAACAATCTAACCGTATCTACCCAAATAACAGAAAGACAAGAACATTTTTCAAATTCTTGCCTATGCAGTTCTCAGGTCTTCTGCACTAACACAGACTTTTTCTACTAAACTTGTAGTATTTATTTCATCTTTATTTACACCGCAAACAGAATGCAAAAGTGAAGCGTTCTTATTATCTTGATAATAGTGATACATGCGTAATAGATACAGATACACCACATTCATGTCATGCCCCAGCTTCTCCTGAAACACTGCATCACTTTGTTTTGAGACTACCATGTTTCTTAACTTGGTGGTTCATCATTCAAAATTTACTGGTAGTGTGCAGCAGACAGTCTGCTGGCACAAAATCTAACACCTGCTTAGTTGAAGTTCATGCTTGGCTATGAACGCAAAATTTGTTCCCAGTAATCTGTTAAAAAGAGGAAGAAATGATTTCATAAGTTGATTGCAAAACAGGGTACATCTGTCATTCAGCTGAATGTATGCTAAAGGGTGTATCCACCCACTGAGACCCCGAGAGAGTTTCTTGATTCACAAGAGAAACTCTGTAGAGCGAAGTTCAGAGTCTAACAGGTTTCTGTGACAACTGTAGATGGGATCCATCTCTGCATTGTATCATTTCCCTCATTCCACTGAAAAAGATGTACATCTCATATAACATCCTTAAATCAGTAACATACCATTAAATCAGGACCTTAATATCCATAAATTTGCTCAGTGGACAGGGACACTGAACACACTAGACATATACTGTTTTGGGAGTTGAGAAAGAAACGTGATAAGCATCATACAGAAATCATGCTGGGGAAATCAGGCTTTATTGATGTGCTCCACCTAAAGACTGAGATGAAATTGTTTCTATTATATAAGAGCTCCATACAGGTTGCTTATTGTACTTTATCAATTTTCTCCTAGATACCTAATATCTATGATAACAATCTAATATCTATCTATCTAATATGCCCTAGTGCTCCGACCATAGAATAAAAGTAATTTTATAATGACCTGCAGAAAATACAAATAAATAATACCAAAGAATTAATTTCATTTATGTGATGTAAAGAGAATGCTTTGGGTTTTTCTTTTTCATTTTTAACTTCACAGCATTTTTATCACTTACTTTATCAGTATTACAATGTCTGATAAAAGTAAAGAATGACATGCCATGAGAGCAATCCAGAGTACTGAAAAAGCATATGAAACAGAATATGATTTTTTTTAACAGTAATTTTTAAACCACTAATATCCTGCTCAGCATCATCTCATTCCTCTCATTCCCACAATAAATTCAAGCATCAAATGTGTGAATGCCATGAGAAGGTAAAAAACCAACAAATTAGCATGCACACCCAAAGTTATGAAGAATCTCTACTTTGAGAGACTTCCCTGTTCACCTATAAATAATATATATAATAACAAATGCCCATTTTTCCCACATGTAAACTACATGTTAATAGAAAGTGTCTGTTTCTTTAACCAAGTGTTTTATAGCAGTTCATGCTGATAAGAAGCGTATCAATAGCAAAGATATGAAATCCTGTATTTCATAGAGCAGCATGAATCCCGAAATTTTCAAAACCATTTCTGCTTTCCTGATTCCCACCAACAGATGAATCCTGGTATCATATTGTACTTGAAGTAACCTTGAAAATGATTTGCTACTAGAAACACTGCAAACCCTAGGTCATGAACAATTTTCAAATTGAGAACAGTAAGTATGTGTTAAACATCCATCCTACACAGAAACAGCGTTCATTCAGCCTTTCAGTCACCAGTTCTTTGCATCAGTAAGTTCAATCCTAAGATCTCACACTGTGTCAGTTTCTCATTTTGATACATATTTGTATTCTGAAAATAAAATCTTTGTGGCAACTAAAAATAATTAACACATTTCAGCATCCAAGGGAAACATAAAACAGCTGACTAGAATATAGATGCTTAAATAGATCCATCTTATTGCAAGGGGCTTGAGGCATACATAGAGTTCAGCTTTTCAGAAAACTTAGGCAAATCCTCCTTTGCTCGAGTGACCAGAAAGACAGCACATTATCCATAAGGAGACAAATTTCAAAATGCAAAATACTTGGGGACAGGTGGAATATGTTTTGTTTAATAGAAATAGTTTCCCATATCTTCAGAGTGAAAAGCTGCAGTAAAGATTCTTTAAAAAATCTAAAAGTGAAAGCCATGATCCAAAACAGATAATGAGTTCATTAAACTAGCCACATCCCTTAAGTATTTATGAAACTTGAGAAGCGTAAGTCTGTTTTTCAAAAAAATCCTTTCCTGTAGCTTGTAATTGCTAATGGGATGATTCTGCCATCCCTTTGCATAAATAAATAATGCCAGTATATTACTTCAGCCACTGAAAAGGGCCAAGAAAATACAGTTATCTTAGCAAATGCTGTAGCATATTTAACAACTAAATTGAATAGTTACATACAACCTGCACACATCCACTATAATTTTAGATTTCCCTTATATTATCTATTGTAGCTTTACTCAGCCTTGATATGTTCTAAGGTTCAAAAAATAGAAATTTAAATAAATTCAGAACCTTCCTGAAACGAAAATCAGAGCCAGAAGTGTCAGTAATTGAACATCAATTGAACATACACTTAAAAACCCTTCAGACATTGGCCGATCTCCCAAAATTTGACACCTGAAAATTTGAACAATTTTGGATCTACACTACAGCAAAAATTTGTTCATAAATATTTATAAACAATGTGACAACCATGCACAAAATATTCATTATTAAAATAAATGCCCTGTAGAGTCCTGATACTAACACAAAAGGGAATTTCTGAGCAGTTTAAAATATCTTGCATTACAATACTATCCACTCAAACTGGAATGTTTACTCTAACCATATTGTTTCTTTTAAACAAACATTGCTGTCATCCCTGAGGATCATCCTTTTCTTTAGTTTAGCATTTCCCTCCATTTCATGTTTTAAAAATGCATTTAAGCTGGCTTTCATAAAAAGTATTTTTATTGCCTTGTAAAATCACATTTTCTATCCAAGAAACCATCATGTTTTTGGAGTAATAGTATCTGTAAAGGCAATTGTTCCATCTAAAAGTGTGTTTACATGTGCTTCACTTTTGCTCTACGAACTCTTTCACCACTCCTCTGCCCTGTGGATTGATGCAAGCACTGATACAACTTGGACACCTGACTACAATTTATGGTCTCAGTGCTGGTTGTGAATGTGATACTCATAGCAGAGGGGGCGCTTAGGCTTTCTCTGTGCATGGCAGGGTCTGTTCTGGCAGCATCCTGTGTGTGGTGGCTTCCCCCAAAACAACTCTCCCGCTCATGAAACAACGCCCATAAGAACATGAGAAGTAAACAAGTCCTGCCAAATGCATAAATATCTCAACTAATGGAGCTGAATCCCATCTAGAGAGGGAAAAGCGGGCAATGATAGTAATTTTATGTGCAATTATTGAAATCAACAAGAATTGCACCAAGGCCTTGCTGTTCAGACAGATTCATGCTGCATCTAGAAATGTCAGAAAAGGATATTCAGTTCCATTTCCTGTATGTACAGGAACAGCAGCTCTTTCTGGAATGAATCACTGCTTCCTGGAAATGCATATATGACACAAAACATCTAATTCTGATTTAAAAATTGGCAGCAGAGTAGCTTCTGGAAACTCCAATATTTTGCAAAGGGCAGTGCTCTGACTGTTTCAAAGATGTGTTTTTATTAGCTGAAATCTTGCCATCTTTCAACCACAACTCCTGACATACTTGCTTGTTAGAACCTGCTACCATGTCTTTCCTGCCACTTGTCAAATCACCTCCCAACTTCTCTCTTTGAGGAGCTGCTGGATTGAGCTTTGTGAGATGACTGTATAATCTAGTGTATTCACGGTCTTTAATGCCAATCTATATTCTAGCATGGGGGGGGAAATCCTCTATAGGAAACAATAGCTATTTTTGACAAGGTATTTTAGTTCTTAGTTGAGTTGGTACAGTGTATGTTTGTGTATATCACTTACATTAGATTTTGCTCCTCTATTTTTAACTGCATTGTGAGTGCATAAAACAGCACTGCAGTTAAATTATGGAACCAGAAAGCCAAGCATCAACTGAAACAGACACTTCCCAAACCTCATGAGAGCAGCTACTCAAAACAGTCTGTATGAAGTAAATTTTGTCACTGGTTTTGAAAGCATTTACCCACAAATCCTGACAGTTGCCAATACTGAAGCTAAGCTTCAGCACGCATCCTTGAAAAATCATACAAACACTGTATTTTCAGTATTGCCAGAAAATGCATTTATGTGGGGAAAAAAAACCTGTACTATCAAGAATGCATTGAATATATGAAATTCCTAAGAAGGAAGGAGACAATAGTTGCAAAAGAATCACATAAAAACCCAAGCAGCCCTAGGTACCTGTAAGATTCACTGCAGAAATGTAAGGTGCACTAAAGTCAAGCCTTAAAAGGAAAGAAAAAGAAAGATCTTTGGGACAGGAATTATGCTTTTCTGGCTGTAAGCACCATCACACAAAGCCCTTCAATAAGTGCCAGTTGTCATAAAGGTAACAACACTGTCTCAGGCTGCTTGGAGTCTTAGTTCTGTTCCTAGAAGTATAAATGCAGTCACACAATGTATGCACCTAAGAAAGCCTTTTAATTACAGAAAAAAATAGGCACCCTTGTTAGCCAGCAAGTTTAATTCTCCTACAGCATTACTGATACAGATTTTGTAAAAAGGTGTGTTCAGTGAATTTAAAATGGGGAAAGACATTGAACAGAGAAACCTTACCAATGTAGAGTGTAATTACCTAGTAAGATACTCATCTGTGGATACTGTTTCAATGTCCTTCTGTGTAAAAAGACCTAATATAGGGAATACAGCCTACCTGAATAAATAAACTGCAATCAGTTTTTGAGTGTGGCTTGGTTTGGTTCTTTTACTATTGTGTTATCACTTACTATTTAGTCATATAAAACATGAAAGACTAATGCAAATGACACATTTTCTTCTCTGCATATTTTAAAGAGATTTTTAATTCCCTAGTTTCTCATTTATTAGCTAGCAGATAATGATCATGGATTTTTTTCCTCTGAAAGGCACCAGAAAACAGTAACTAATAATTCTCACACAAATTCCATTACAACAACTGTTGGATCTCAGTAAATCACAAATTGTGTCAAAAATATGATAGAACTGGTTCTGTGTGTCCTATTTGTTTAGCAAAAGCATTTTTTTTTCCATTTTAATATGGTGGCACCTGTCAGTTACAATACCCACAAGGGACTTTAAAACCAACATGAAGAAATGTTTCAAGGTTATAACAGCAAACATGTTTGAACATGATAAAAACAAATTTGATGGAATACATTCAGGGCATCTTGTTATGAATTAGTGCATGAGAACATGGCAGAACAGTAGAGGCTGCCTGAAAGCTCCTTAGCTCTGCTGCTTTCCAGAGTATAATTCAGTATGGCAACACACTGGGTTCATGCAGACACTGAAGTACCGCAGTCCTGTGTGGTGCACATCAAACAGCATGATAATAAATGAAAACAGTGACCAAACATAAAGCAGTTGCTAGAATAAAGATATTTTTCTGACCTTTAAACACCACACACTACACAATGGGTTGATCCAGATTTCTTTTCTATGTGCCTTTTTCACAGGGAGCTCTCAAGTGATTTCTCTTAATGAAAACTGAAGTATTCATCTTTATTTATTAACTTCCTATGATTCATGCTTTTGCATTGTGAGACTGTGTAAAAAATAATTATTGTGCTATTTAACCCTGCATAGCGGATGGGAATTCAGTATACATAAATGTTTCCCAAAGACATTAGAGTATGGTTTAAAACCTTGAACTTTCCTTAAAAATCGTACAAAGTAGGAGTGTTCAGAAACTCGGAATGTTCAGACCTTACAAAATCCCAGATTTTAAATATAGCTCTTTTAGCCTCAAATACTACTTCTGTGTTTATAGCAAAATAGTGGAGCAGTTGCAGAACAACTGCAAGGAAAAAAAAGCTGCAAAAAAGCACGGAATAGACTTTTACAGAGAATTCAATTATTAAGTTCAATTCACTGACTGGTATCTCTGTCTCAAAAGAAATGTTATTTTTTTATTGTACTTAACTGTTTATTAGCTAGTAAAAATAAAGTAAAACAGATAAAATTCTGGTCTCTTCTGAATTTATTTGGAAACCCAGCATTTCTTCTTGAAATCTTTATTCAATTTCCAAAAAATGAAATCTACCATCTAAAATTGGCAGTGAAACAAATATATACAATTTCATTGGGTACAAGGTTTTAGAAATATGGGGAGGAAGAGAATAAATAGCAGATTGCATTTACCTGTGCTGAAGAGTTAGCAACAGTAGAAAAAGAGTTTGTTACAGAGAGCTCACATCACTCCCAAGACACCTCGGTAATGTCAAAGAAACAGACCGGAAGGCCTTGGCCTTCAGTCCAAAAGCTGCTTGCTATATGCAGCACCTGCCACGATGGGAATGGTGTCCTTGAGTGCTGCAGAATCCCAGCCAGGAGGTTGGAGCAGGAGAAAAAGAACTGAAAGATCCAGCAGCATAATTCCTGGATTGCCCGGTGCAACACCACCTCTGACTGGTACTGCACAGAGGGCTTCGTGGAGGGAGAGAAGCCATAGCTGGGGCTGGAGTGGCAAGCAGTGGGCATGGGAAAGCTGAACACAGAAAAAGAAGTTAAGGAGTCGTTCTTGCCACAAAGGGAGTTGCCAGGTTATGGCTCTACAATGGAGAAAGCAACCAGCTTAAAATAAAGTAAATCACTCTAGATTTAGTAAGAGACTGGATTAGCAAAATCTTGCTCAATTGTTTGAAGACTGGAAATACTGCAGATACTACACTACAATCCATAAATTAATGGATTAAGTTACTTTGATCTTATGACTAAAATGATCGGTGACTGAACTGCTGATTCAGTCTGCTTGTTTAACTTTTCATTAATTAATGCACTCAGCTCATTGAAACTTTTTGCTTGAAAGCATTCCACTGAGGCTTCATAATATCCCTCTGATTTCCTCAGGTATTCTCAATTATGCTGGCTCTTCAAACATGAAGAGATGCACTTGACAGATTCATACCTCTCCCATTAAGTACACTGATGTGTTCTTGTTAATAATTAAGGGTAACTGCATTCCCCTGCTTCTAGGTGTAACACACAAATCATTGCAAAATAGACCATACTTTAACTCTTAGGGAAAGGAAGTCACAGCCATGATTACTCTATGGAAAAAATACCTGGTTTCCAGCAGCAGGGTTAAAGTGTATTTTATTTAGTGGCTAAAAGGAATTCCTTTGCTCTGTTTTTTAAAGGCAGGTGATCAGTCACCAAGGTCTTACACGCGACTTCCAGAGTACATTACACTTCCAGACCACAAAGCCATAGCAGGTTTTTTTCCAATTATTTTTGTATTCTAAACTCCTGCCTGGCTAAATGTACTTTACATACAGGCGGACCTGAAGACTCTTGACACAACAGTGTAGGCTAAAAACATCAAATGTTTTGGTCTTGTTCAAGTGTAAAGTCACCAACAGACTACAAACCTATGCCAATTTACAGCAGGCTGTAAGTTTTATTTCTGCTTCTATAATTACTTTTTTTGTGTAAGAAAAGTCCCTGAAAGCAAACTGCATATGACATTTTTTACACCCTTATTTACTAAGAGCACCTACCTTGACTAGCTATCAACATGAACTTTTTAAGAAGATTAGTTTCACACTGGAAATTAAATTGCTTGCTATCTTAGAGACATTTTAAAAGTACACTTAAAGCAACGTATATGTGAAGGCAAGTGATAAGTTGAATTTCTGTCTTTGGAGGAAGGGGTTTTTACATTTCCCTGCAGGTAAATGAAGGAAATACAGATGTATAACTAATAGATTCTGTGAATTTGAATTTTAAAAAGCCAGGCTGAATTTAGCATTGTAGCCCATGGGGCTTGTTAAAATCTGTGTGAAGACCTAAGCATCATCTTCCCCTATCTCAATGGGCTTTAAGGTTGCTCTGATGTAATATTAAACAACGAATAAAATGATTCTTTAACATGAGAGTGTTACAAAAATAACTCCATAAGCAGAAACAGGCTTTGAGATAAAAGCAGTGCACACTCCTCTTGTTCACCTTTGCTAGGAGTCAGAGCCTGTCAGTGCTCACAGATACCCAAGAGGAGCCCCAGTGTCCCCTTGACTCCAATTTTAGGGAAGCAGAGGCTCTTGCAAAGCTGTTGCTGTAGAGCAATATGCCTGAGAAAGATCCCATGTGCCATGTGGCAAAACTTCACCCAGTTAGGCATAGGGTTAATCTACAGTCAAACATAACAAGTGAGCAGCACAGATTAACAGGGAAGCCAAGACAAGGGAAAAGAATTCATTGCTGCCTCTCAAGGGAGGAAGGAGCTGGCATAACCTCCCTCTCCGTAATCAGCCAGATGGGCTTCGCTTACATGTGAAGGAAGCCAACCATCTCTCAACTTGCAGGTGACTGTCATTAGGCACAATCAGCTCACCTGCACACACAGCTAGAGCAAGGGTGGAACACCCAGAGCTGGGAGCAGGAGATCTCATCACTTTGGCCAGACAGTGCTGCAGCAGGGAGGCTTTGGGGTCTTACTCCCTGGTCTGCTTGTTAGTACCATGTGAGCTTGCAGGAAATCAGGCAAGTGAGGACAGTGAGAAGAAGCAAAGGAAATAAATGTGAAGGGACCCACCCTTGAAAAACCTTAGATCCTTCAACAAAACCAAACCCTAAATGCTTTTCAAATGTTTCTGTTGCTGAAAGGTTACACTTGTAAAAGAGCCTTTGCCTTCTTATCCATCCTAGTAATAAAAGAGGTTTTATTACACTTACTGTTCTAGGTAGATGACAAATGAGCAAGTACATAGATGCACACACTACAGTAAGCACAGTACACTGCACACTCTTTTCAATAAACATAGAATTTCTCTGACAGGTCCAGAGAATTCTTCAGAGACAATTTCCCTAACCCTCACAGAAACTGCAACACAAGAAACAGAGGAAACCTCCCCCCAAGCAAGACTACTCTACAGCTACTGAAATGTACATCTCCCCTATTCTCTTCTGAGCTTTATCTTTCCTGACCTCATTAAAAGTCTCAAATTCAAACACCCTTATTTGTTGTTGTCTGCAAACAGAACACAGGCTTTTAGAGACACCGTGGCATTAAATGAAATATTAAAATAATCTGCTTTGCGTGAATCAGCTCTTAAAAATCCTGGCACCTGAAATCAATAGTAAGATGCCATCCAGTGGCTGAAGGCAGGATAGAATTAGTATAAAACGGGCGAGACGGTTCAACTGCAATGACATCTAGTGGTAAGATATCAAACCTTGGTATCTTACAACAAGTCTTGGACAAGTTTTGAAAATGCAAAAGTAAAAAAGTAAAAAAGGATGTTTCGATAATACTTACCTTTAAATTTAACTCAAGTACAGGTTATTCCACCTTATGACTTCAGATACACGCCACTAACTCTGTTGTATCTTACTTATTTCTCTTTCATTAAAAAACATGGCACAGCATGTCATTCAGTATCTAAAACTTGCAAAATAACACAAAAATAAATTTAAAAATTAATTCTAATACCCCTTTGTCTTTCAATTAGAATCGCTTGTAAAGCTAAGTGTCATATAAGCCAGTTAAAGGTAACTTGCTTGGTTCTTGAGTCCCCTGGGTTCTTATCCAAAAGCTTTCTTTGTAGAATGCAAGTTACGGAGGCTTTAGAATCTCTTTTAAAAATACTCTTAAGGATTGGTATAATGTATAAATTACATTGCTACAGGATCATATTTCTTGCATTTTTATATTGTTTCTTTCATATTATTTCTTCTGTTGCATAACTTTTATTCTGGTTTCTAATAAAAGCCTTTAAAGGAAAGAGAAGAGACTGAGTTGATGCCATGGAAGTATTGCAGATCCCGAGAATATCATGCTCAATGAAAGTTCATCACTTGTGAAAGAGGGAAAGAAGGAATCAAAAACCTTTACAAAAGCTCCATTATGAGACAAGGCTTATATCCTACTTACTTTAACTAAAAAATACCAATACTGATTATATTTTACAGCAGCATAAAAGAAACCTGACAGATACTGATCCTAGAGAAACAATGAGTAAGGCCTTACACTTTGAAAAACCTATTAGTGAAGTACCAAAGTACTCTGAACAGCATTTTAAAAGATAAATATTAGCTGAAGAAGAAAGTGGTAGGTTCTCTGTTTATAGACTTTACATTTTGTACAAACTATGTACATGTTGTATTAACCACTATATGTCTCTGAACTGAAGATCTGGTTCATCATCTATAAGAATTACAGTGTCAGTTCAACACATTACACAGCTGAAATGCTGTGTAAATAAAGAAATTGTAATGAGGAAGTCTATGCTTTCTTGCCAGAGACGTGGCATCACTGTCAGCAGTCCCCAATGGCCCAGTGCTGTAAACACAGACCAGTTCTGCAGGTGCAGTGATTTTCTTTTTGGAATATGGGAGATGGAAGGAACAGCAGACTATTTATGAACCAAGTCCTGGAGGAGTCATGTAGTTTCAGCTTTAAGTGTCAAGTTTGTAAAAGCACAGGAGTAAGAACATAATCTTGTTGAAAAATAAAAAGATAAGAGATCTGAAGAACAACAGATAACCTGTCACTGATGTTCACTCTGAAAAAATAATATTCATATACATGCACAGAATTTTTTGCTTTGGATTTAGTACAGAACAAACTGCATACATAATAAATGCAGGAAAGAAAGCCCAACAATCCAACAAAAACACACACACACACGCATGCACGAAAAAGAAAAAAAAAAAAGGAAAAAGATCAACATAAGAACAAAGGAGCACCAGAGGTGAGGAGGATGAAAAATACAACAGGGAATGTAATTTTTAGCACAAACACAGGACATCCTACAGTTTGGCCATCTGAACTACCTGGTATCAAACAACAGTTCCATTATAGTAAACAGGAGTTTGCTTAGCTAAGCTTTATCTAGCTTACACACTCACAGTTCTATACAGCTAATATTTTAGGAGCTTTGAACCTGTGTCATTCAAATTAATGAATCACCATTGTAGAAGAACAATCCCATAAAAACATGGTCCTTTTGTAAGGAGCTCACCTTCAATACAAACGCTTATTTACAGGACTTGAGACTCTGTATCTAATTGGAAGCACATCCCACAGCATGGTTTCAGAGGTAAATAAACCTCTGCTGTATTAAAGAGGTTAAAAGTGTAAGAAGATTGCCAACGGAACTTGATGCTAGACCCCTTCCATCATCTAAAAGCATTTCTGTGGGCCAGTCTTTGATCGTGGCAGATGTTCCAATCTGTCAGAGCAATGTTTCTTAATAGAAGGTCAAACCATATATAAATAAGCTAGTTATCTGAACATCAGCTGTGTCATTCTTCTTGAAAGTAAAAACAGCAGAGGTACTTGCTCTTTATATTAAACTATTAATTTTACTTAAAGAAATGCTCAAGCCTAAGTAGTATTGATTTAAAGAAACAAAAATAAGATATAAGAGAAGAGCAACTGGCCTTGTGCAAGGCATTTGACACTGTCCTGCACGACACCCTTATCTCTGAAATGGAGAGGCATTGGTTTACGGATGGACCACCCAGTGGATAAGGAATAGCCTGGATGGTTGCAGTTAGAGAGTTGAAGCCAATGGCTCAGTAATCAAGATGGGGAGTAGTGATGAGCAGCGTTCCCCAGGTGATGGCACTGGGGCTGTTTAATATCCTTGTCAGCAGCATGGACAGTACCAAGCACACACTCAACAAGTTTGCTGACAACACCAAGCTCTGAATCATGATCCACACTGCAGGGAAGGAGGGAAGGGATGCCATTCAGAGGGAGCTGGACAGGCTTGAGAGGTGGGTCTGTGTGAACCTCATGAAGTTTAACAAGACCAAGTGCAAGGTCCTGCACCTGGGTCAAGGTAATTCCAAGTACAAGTATAGGCAAGGCAGAAGAATGGATTGAAAGTGGTCCTAAGGAGAAGGACTTTTGTGGTTTTGATGGCCAAAAAGCTTGACATGCCTCAAAAACACACATTCACAGGGCAAAAAGCCAACCATGTCCTGGGCTTCAGCATGAGCAGTGTGGCCAGCAGGGTGAGGGAGATGACTCTGCCCCCTGCTCTGCCTCTGTAAGATGCTGCTGGAGTGCTGCGTCCAGTTTGGGGTACCCCAACACAGGAAGGATGTGGACCTGCTCGAGTGAGTCCAGAGTAGGATAACAAAGATGCTCACAGTGCTGGAGCACCTCTCCTACCAAGACAGGCTGAGAGGGCCGGGGTTGTCCAGCCTGGAGAAGAAAAGTCTCTGGGAGACCTTAGAGCACCTCCCAGTACCTAAAGGGGACTACAAGACAGCTGGAGAGGGACTTTTTAAAGTGCACATAGAGATAGGACAAGGGGAGAACGGCTTTAAGCTGAAGCAGATTTGAAGTAGATTTGTATTAGATAGTAGGAAGAAATTCTTTACTGTGAGAGTGATGGGGCACTGGCACATCCACAGAGAAGCTGGATGTATCCCCATCCCTAGAGTGTTCAAGGCCAGTTTGGATGGAGGTTTGAGCAACCTGCTCTAGTTGAAGATGTCCCTGCTCATTGCAACTAGCAACATATTTCCGAAGTTATTCAGACTAGCTCCATTCCTGAACTCCATTTTGTGAGTCAAAGTACATTAAATGTCTTCCCCAGACAGAAAAGCTTAATTTCATTCCTGTAGTTGTGAATTTGGAAATTAAAATACTGAGAAAATTGATATAGTATGAATAATTTAGCACTACTGATAGCTCTAAATATATTTCTGTATATTAAATTGTCATAGCTGTATCATTTTCCATAAATAAATATTAGGTGCTTCTTAAAATCTTTCACTACACAGTGTTGTTATCAATTGATCGACATTCATTACCATGCACAGATATTTTTGCCAAAAAGTGCAACACACAGACAATATGAGGGGGTAAATATCACAAAAATCTTGGGAAAATTTAGCAGAGAGTGGGTGTATTCTTTTCTGACCGAAGCTTAGAATAAGAAGATAAAATCTGGCTGTGAAGCATTTTGTCAAAAAGCAAAATTCTATTTGCATGATAACAGAACAAGTTGTTCCTTCTGCCTAACATGCAACACCTACCCCAAGTCTCTCATATGGAAATTGAGTTCATATTTTACTTCAGTATGAATTTAGCAAAAGCTGACTTTGAATTTTCTTTATGTGGAAGCAAGAAACAGTTATGCCCCAATTCCACTGTTTTTTTCATTCAGTCTCGCTGCTTTTTTCTGCAAAATATTAGACACATAATTATTTACCTTAAGATTTCTTTGGGAAAAAAACCTTGGGTGTTGGAAGGAGTTGGTAATTATGTTGCCGAAATGTTGTCCTAAAAGTAACAACAGAACTAAAAAGAACTCTAGGACAAGACACAAAAAAATTCACGCGAGTGAGTAACCTGGGAAAGCAGCTTAAGAGCCCTATCTTCTGATTAGAACTTCAGCTTTTTAAGAGAACAAAACTAGATACTGTCACACTTTGCTTAATTTTTTATATGTGGGCCAAAACAAAAAAATAATTGATTTGCACTGCATATTTGCACATTCATGACAATGAATGCTATTTTACCAGTGTATTAGGAGAAAGTGTTTAAAAAGTTTAGGAATTAGAACAAAAGCATTTGCAGTAGACAGAAAAAAAGGATTCTGAAAGGTCACATTTGGTGTAGATATGTTTTTCAGAATCCACTTCAGCATGACTTTTATCATATAAACATAAAATCTCAAACAGAGATGCAAATTGATTGAAGATCTAAATGTTCCATTTTATAAGCAAAGTATGAGCAGCTGTTTAACAAAACAGTGTAGATGTCCATGGAATACAGTAATGTTCCTGTGTTGTATTCAATACAGTAATCCACGTGACCAGTGAAGTCCACTTTTAAAGGAAGAATCAGTATTTCTCACAGCCTTAGTCAAATTTTCTTCTACATTTCCCAAGCTACTGTGTGTTGTTGTTAAATAGCTACTTCTCTTGTATCATTGTTTTAAAGGCTGCTGAAGGGAACTTTACACATTCTTGTCATTTTATAAGACATTCAACTGCTCACGTCAGTATTCTGAAATATTCAAATAAAAGCTGTGGCAAAATTAATAGAAATTAACAGAACTAGCACTTTAAAAAAGGTCCAGTGAGAAAAAGGCAGTCTAAACCTATACATTTTAATACAATACTGGTTACTGAACCAAGACCATGCTATGTCAAGTGAGTCATGATTGCTGCGATGACTTCGGTACTCCTCAGTGTTTTCATTTTCTGTACTCGCAGCACTCCTCTGTCCTATTTATTCAGAAAATTTTAAAAGTTGTCTATATTCAGTTCTCTCATCTCAATAAACCTATTTTCTTGAACATGACCTCTGCCAGTTGTAAAAATGAGCTAGCATTTCTTAAGCAGTCTAAAGTATCTTTCAACCTCAGCCCAAGAACAACAGAACCATACGTGACACAGGAGCAGAAAACAGATTAAAACTTAGAAACACCATCTTAGAAGCTGGTGGTGCAAAAGAAGTTGTATTGTACATAGAGAATATGTAAATATATATATATATATATATATATGGGTCAGAATTTCGGAGCTTGCCAAATTTTGCAGGAAACCAGTATTCTATTTTCCAGTTCTTACAGCTAAGCAGAAGTTCAACCTCAATATAAATATTTAGGACAACAGAAATTAAATATGTCATCTCTACACTTACACAGAATGAGATACAAAAAGATAATAAAATAAAATAGAACAGCAGACGAGTGGTGCACTTTGCTAGTAGCACACAGGCTTTTTCCCAGCCAAAATAAAATGAAAAATCATCAGGGGTCTGTTTTCAGACCGCAGCTTGAATTGGGTGGAGAAATAGGAGGAAAAAGGGGGAATGGGAGGCAACAACTCGCACAATCCCTAATTTTCACTTCTTCAAAAGCCCACTACTAATCAAACAGAAATTCAGTATGACCAGGCATCAAATGATTTTTTGCTTGCTCAGTTTTACCATGTCTTTCCCAGTAACTTAGCTGCTTACTTATCAGCAGATTCTCAAAATCTAAAAAGGAAATTGCACAAATGAAAGTACCTTTGCGGAAGATAGTGATAAGTGGCATGAAGGAGGAAAAAAATGTTAAAAATTATCGAATTAGTGGGAATAATTCAGAGATTAAAAAAAAAAATCAATGTTTAGCAGAAGAGTCCATTTTCAAAAGTTTCTGTGAGTCTCAGACATAGAAATATCCCTAGAAATATAGTTACTAGATTTAATAGAGAATGAAAGGAATTGATCTACTTCTAATAAATAAAATTCTTCATTTTTAACAGCATCTTTTTTTGTGATTCAGTTATTACTGTTTGGATGGATAATACTAAAAACAATAAATGGGGCAGACTACAAAAGGAAAAGAGTCACATGGACACACTTTTTTGTCTTCAGGAAAAAGTATTGTTGCTCCTTGTATTTCCACCCCTGGGAAATTCTTAGAAAAGTTCCTCTGGCTATAAAGAAAGAAATCTGTATACAAGCGGTTAAGAAACTTCTCTTTCTTTTAATTTCAACCCAGTGGTTTTTCTATTTTCAGTGTTTCTTGTGTAACAGAAAAAGAATAAAAAGACAGAGGGGAAACAATCCAAGTATTGTATGAGAGGACTGATCCACCAAAGCCTTTTTTTAAATCTTGAGATATCATTTCAGAATCTGTTCAACACCTAACACTGCAACAGCCAGCAAATGAGATCTTTGGTACAGCCATTCAGTAACATACACTTCATTCTTAGGCCCTAACTATATTTCTTGCTATTCACAGGTAAGAACTGCGAATATCATTTGGAGCACTTGTTAAAAGCTAAGTGCTAATTGTGCTTCTGAAACGTTTACTAAACCTAATGAGAGTCTTCTGGAAAAGAAAGAGGGGAATAAAAGGTTTGAAGCCTTTGCTTGTTCTCATATTAGGACATACCTTAAGATGAGTTTGCCTCATATGGATTGAGCAGGCAGTTGGACCTCCTGGAGCCGATGCCAATGATAATTATCCTTATGATCTTATCCTACAAGCACATGCATTTGTTGCATGATTATAAAATGAAGTCTCTCTTCATATATAAATGTGCCTCTCATATTTCTCCTACAATAACTTCTTACAGAAATAGTAATAAAAAAACTTGAAATAATGGCTCTGGGATCTTAAAACTTCATAAGAAAGCAGTTGTTGGGCCATAATAAGATGAATGTGCAACTCATTGCTAGCGCTAGGTAAAAGTGTATTTCCAACTTCTGCTTCTCTTGGAATAAAGGCTTTTTATTCAATGATAAAAAAGTAGTGGTGGCCAGAAATAAAGATTATTCTCTGTAGCTAGTCTTCCCAGATATAAAATATACTTTCTATGGTATTTGTGTCAGTATTACTGTTACTGATATTTTAAATGAGTGAAACAGTTGCTGCTGTTTTCCTCCTATAATTTAGCAAAATAGGTGAGTGGAAAGATATTGACATTCTCAGTACAAACATATGACCTTATATATTTACAAATGTTACTCTGCCTTAAGTCTACATATTTTGTGTGCTTGGCTATACTGTATTTACCTACTAGAAATTGCTCTGTACACTGCAATAAATTAAATAGACCCTGTTCACAATTTCAGTGGTATTATGTAGAGTGCAAAAAGGTAAATGATCTTGTACTTTCAAAAAGTCAAATACTGTTAATTATTTGACTGAAAAAATAATATTTTTTTAAATTATTATTGAATTACTTAAAATTATGATGTAAAAATCTCAAGAACTGCACTTTAAAAACTCCACTTTAATTACTGCTGATACAGTATTATATATATTCGAAATTGTTTTATATTTTTAACATTATTCTTTGAAGTTTCTGTTGTATTGCTGTTGTGTTTTTCTGTCAAAAGGTTAGGTTTTATCTCTACTGCAAAACTAAATATATTCTCCACAATATTCAGTTTCTTTCATAGATTTTAACTGTGCTGATGCCTGAGTTGTCCAATACTCAGTTTGTTACTGTTAGTTTCATCTTTTAAGTAGTAACATATGCCCTTAAAATGAATTTAGGTTCACTTTGTATAAACCAATGAAACTAAAATATGTTGGTATTAAACATTAGATTTTGGTTATTTTTTGAAACAGCTCGTTACAAGTTCTTTGTAGACTTGTGTATCTAATATTTCTGGTTAAAAGAAGTTATTAATTTTACATATTTTTATTCTCACCATTTATTCCATTCAGAAATACTTAAAAAAACATGGCAGTGCTTTGTTTTATTTCAAATGGCTCCTCCTTCCACCTTCTTTACATCCTGATTTCAACATAACAGGAACGAAAAGCAAAATTTGAACGCTTTTAACTTTTCATTTAACATTTGATGCTAACAGATGCTCCCAGGGATAGTCTATTCAGTCTTACACCAGACTGTTTTCCGGTATAAGCACAAATCTCAGTTTTAAATGCATTCCTGCAGGAGAAAACCAGAAAAATTACTGGATTTAAAATGAACGCAGGCCTACAAATATGTGTGCATTGAGAAATAGAAATAGGAATAGGAATGTTGTGATGGGGACTTCAGTGCTTTGATGTGGTCTTAATATAAGGTTGCAGGGTATGGATGGGCACATTTGGGATGGTTCCAACTGCACTGCCTGCTCAACATCTCTATAAACTCAATGACAAGCACCCAAAGCTTCTCTTGGAAATAGGTCCCTTCCATCCATTCTTCTATTAACACTCACAGGAAAAAAAAGCTTCTTCTCTTTGTTTTAAGCAGCCTATCTGTATAAACTACTTTCTCAACAACTTCTCCGCGATTTTAGTTGTTGATTTGGGCCTTATGTGTAATTCTACATATTATTAATATGCAGTAACTGTGATGAGTACACTGACTTATAACCAATGGGAATGAAGCAGAGAAAACACAAGAGATCAGGGTTAGTTACTGTAAGAGGAATGAGAACTGGCAACCAGCATCTTCAGTGTATGAATGAGAGGGCTTTACCTCGTCTTTTCTAGCCACAGCTCTAAAAAGGTTTTAGAACAGGCTAAACATACCACTGTCAAAAGTTTTGTTTTGTATCCTTACTTGCAGCACCATTGTGAACGGGGAGAATTTCCCAGTCAGATAAGGAGTGGAGAGAGGGGCAGGAGGCCAGCATGAGAACCACAAGTTTCTCTGTCTGCTGATGAAAATGTCATGAAACATTTCAACACTGGCTTCATCAAAGTATCCTCAAAGCCACCACTGCAAACACACCAGGAAGGTGCCTCTTAGCCAAAAGGTTTAGTGGCTGACAAGGAATTCTCCTCAAGATTTTTCACCTCTAAGGAACCTCCTAGGGATTTAGAGTTTGACTCTGCAGCTGAGACAGGTCACAAGTCAAGAAATGAAAATGACAGAGCCACCAATGCCAGAACATTCAATAAAGTGTGACTATGTCAAGACTGTTTCTGAAATACTGTTCCCAAGTCAACCAGACACACACAAGCTGCCAAGTGGGTTTCTGTTAGAAAAGAGATAATGTTTCAGTATCAGGATATCAAAACTAATGTTTCCAAAAACATTTCACTCAAGAAGTCGGCACAAAACAGAGATGAGAAAATTTCTGAATATTTCTGTTCTTTATGCAATACACATGGGGGAAAAAAAAAGGAAAAAACAAAGCAAATTTTAAAAAGTCCAACTTGCATGCCATTAAACCAGCCACAGTACTGATTTTAAAAAGCATATCTGCTTGTAAAAGTTAGTATTAACTAAAAACTATATACATAAGATCTACTTTAAATATGTTCCGAAGAAAACAAAAAAATTGTAACCAATTGTGTCTGTCAGCACAAGCAATTTCTAAGGATACCATTTTCTTCCCTGAATCTTAAAATAAACAACATGGACATCTAATTTCTGGAAATATGTTGCACGATGCTTCCTGAGGAAGTTCCAGAAAAAGTTCATCTGCCATTGTGTTTGATAAGCACAAACCACTGCAATTTCTAGCACTGCAGGTTTGCAAGGACAGGTAACAAGTCTGCTGTAGTATGTCACAGAAATACTGAAACAGTAAGATAAATGAAAAGTTTTCTCTTAAAATGTAGAAACATTTTAAGCCATTTTGGGGGAAGAAAAATGTAACTTCTGGAGGAGCCTTTCTAGGAGCTGCACTAGGAGTTTGCTACCATATCACATCTGCTGAGTACAGGAGGGAAAGGACCATTTACACAGCTTCAAAAACAAGGTCTCCTGATGACTGACAGATCCTCTCTCAAGACCACATGAATTTAACTTTGAATATAACTTCCTGCAAGTTTACTCTATGAGGAAAAATACAAATACTGGGCTCATGCACATTATAAGACTAAAAGTTCAATTTATTTACTAGTTGCGGGCTCCCTAACCCAGCAGAGAAGAGATGAGTATGTACCAAACACCTCCTCCAGAAAGTGCTCCTGGTTTTCTTTCCTTCTTTCCCACCTTCTCATTTATACATCTTTTTAAAATGTCTCAACCCTTCCCTTATGGTCTAGATTTAGCAAGGTTGTCAGAGACCTGAAAATCAAATCTCTCTTTGTCTTGTCTCTTAGTGAATCATCCTACCTGACTTTCTATCAGGAAAACTCAGCCACAGGAACATGGTAGGTGCGTGGCAGAACACCAATAAATAAAATAATGCACTGTGAGTTGTTTTGACTTGCAACTAATTCGCAAGTATACACAGTTTTCAAAAGACTTAACAGGCTGGTGGTAAGTATTCAAGAAAAATTCTTTTTACTAATACTTACATTTAGAATGTAACCAGGCAACAAGGTGAAGATCACAAATGTACTTTAAAATATCAAGACCAAATTATGTGCCTGGGTGGCAGAGTCCCCAGCCCAGCTAGGATTCATGTTTTTCACGTATATCTATATCCAGATGGGTAGACAGAGAGATCTCGTAGGGCAGCTTTGCATTTGGGTAGCATGTCCAGTATAAAATGCTCTTAGTTAATCATGCTTTCAAGAAGGTATAATAGTCTAGGCATTATTACCTGTATAAAGAATGAAAATGTCTCTATTACCATATAGAGACAGATACACATTTTTTCAGAATCAATTTTCTCTGCAGAGATAAGTAGTACACACATCACCATAGCCTATGAATGTACTCAATTTACTTCAATAACTTTTCATGGAAAAATGTGAAGAATTGCATTCTTTCAGTACATAATGTAATGTAATGCAGGGCAGACTTCATTCTTTGCAAGAGAAAATGAAAAGAAAAAAGAAGGTCTTTTCTGACAAGTTGAGACTCTTAAATTGTAATTTATTTCTTTTCTTTAGCATAACAGCAAAGCTTTTGTCTACAAAGCTTCAAATCTCAACTGACAAAGAGAAACACAAATTAATTTCCCAGCTAGCAAGCTAGGTGCATGAATGCTTGCATGCAACATTTAAATATTTAATACCATTAGACCAATGCACTTGTTAGCTATTCTAGTCATAGTTGCATACAGCTTCATACGCAAACTTGTGCCATCTGAAACACATACCCATTTCTGTAGTTACAAAGACATTTATTTTCTTTAAATGAGATTACTTAATTTTCAAAACTTAATACATCTGCAGCATTTCCAAAGCATTATGTTGGAGAAAAAAAAGGGAAAAGAAAAATAACCAAACTCAGCAACAACAACCAAATCCCCCCCCCCCAAAACAAAACACACTGAAACAAAATAAACATAAAAACCAAACTTAAGAAAAAAAGAAGAAGAAAAAAAAAGAAGAAAAGGGAAAATCTATTTTTTGAAAATATTTTTCTTTATCTTTGCATAATGGTACAGAGTGATATGAATTCTCTACAAATATCTTCTAAGATGAATGAAAAAACCCTTCAATGACCATTTCATAATTTGGAGTTCCTTACTTGAATGCAAAATAAAATAAAACAAAATTGTTGTAATCTCTCTGCACAGATCTAGTTTACTGTGTAGTCAAATCAGAAGTGATCTGATAATAATGAAACTTTCCACAGGTCTTACACTTCTGGTTTAAGAAGACCTTACAAGTAGCATCAGACAATTTACCAAAACTTCAGCAAAAGAAGAAAATAGATTTACATAGTGACTGGCTTGTTGGCTTCTTAATGTTTGAAACATTGTTTTTACTTTTGTTTATTTGGGGTTTTTTAACCATCAGCTACAACCACTCTCTCTGTTCCCATTTGCTATATGCTTGCCTCCAGGTTCATAGTCATTCACCACAAATTCCTTCAATACTCTGTTCTTTATACTGTCATCTCTCATGATTCCCATCAATGTTTTCTCTTAAAGCATCAAAGAAGCACCCTTGTACCCAGCCAGTGATGCTCTCACAGGATTCTGAGACTTTCTGCACATTTTTCTACACACCTACTTGTTGAGTTAGTTCTACATATAAAGAGTAAACTTTGGAGTGAAGAGTCACACTCTGGCTACAAAGATCACTAACAAAATAAAAAGGAAAATGGATTAGCAAAAAAAGGGATTAGTTCTGAACTTACACAAATTTATAAATACAGACACTTATCTTTAAGAGTCTAAGCAATTGTTGAGTGGCACAACCTCTGTTTTGACAGGCTGAACAGTTGTGATTTTAACTAAATGAAGCATTTTTAAACTGAATGTGTTTGTGCATATGGCTTGGAGATGTGCTATCCCCCTGGTGGCAGGGTCACACTGGGCCAGGAGGGCCAGGGTACAGACAGCAGATGGATCTCTACTGGCCTGCTGACAGGTGCCACCTCCTCCAGCACAGAGAATACATGTGGGAAGTTCTACCTGCCAACACAGGTACCATAACACCTACAGGGAACCATCCTGGTCTACTAAATAAGCTTTATCCAACCTACAAGATGTGCAGAATTGAACTATATTTAGCAGAACTAGTCATTTATGAAAGTGTACAAATTGAAACATATTTGGAATTTTGAACTCCAGTCTGAACTCTTATCATCACATCAGATGGAAAAATCACATTGTGGGAAACCTGTTCAGTGAATGGAAAACAGTCTGCTTTACCAGTCTCTGAAGAAAGCTTTGACAGATTGTTTTTAAAGTGTTCCTGGAATATTTTGCCATGGTATTTAACCTTCCACTGATGTTTTAGGCAAGCTGTCTCTATTTTTGTGAAGTTAGTCGGTAAGATGTAAAGTAGCAACAAAAATAATTTATAAACATAAAGCAACTTTCACCTTGCCTGTATAGATCAGTCTTTCCCCAATTCAAGGTGTGCCAATAAAAAGACCCCGAAAGTGCTTCCATATTTATCTACATATGTAGAAAAGTTCAAAGCAGAATTACAAGTTTAGAAGCTATTGACAGGAGACATCTGTTGTACCATCTGCACAAAAATTGAAGCTATAAATCCACCTTTCTGAAGCAGAACATTTCTTTGTCCTTTTAGGCATTGTAAATCACTTCAATCTTAGTCAGTGATAATTACAGCTCACCATAGAAGAATATAATTTTAACCCAATTGTTAAAAACACATTTTAATGACGCTGTGAAGAAGCAGCTGGAGTAGACTATAGCAGCACTGATGTGAGAACACTTTCTGACTGTAGATTCTAGTACAGGTAAACCACAATGTAATAGCTAGAAGCAGAAGCAAAACAAGAAAGAATATTCACGCTTTAGGAAAACCACTGCAATCCACTTGTTTATTTCTGTATTTTCATCTACAGCATCGTTATAGAAATCCTTGAAGTATCAGGAAGAAACTAAAGTCCTCAAACTCCAGAAAATAGCAACCAGAAAGGTGAGTAAAATTAAAACAGCAAAAGCTGGAAGTAAAATAAATGTTCGTTGTGCTGAAACAAATCAGATATTTCACACAAAACACTAAAACCAAGAAGGAGCTGTTAAATCAATGGCTTTATGAAAGGCTCTATCATCAGTTATGGACAAGTGAAGGAAATACATCCAGTTCATCAATGAAGCAAAGGGTTGTCCACTCAAACTAATATGTTGATACACCATGCCAAAAGGAATACAAAGAAAGACTTCCAGAAGATTAAGAGAGCTACTACATCTTTTGGTTTCTCACTGGTTATGAGCAGCTATTCACTACAGTTGCAAGACAAAAACTGTTGCACTCTTCTAGGCACATGGAAGCTTTCCATGGAACAGAGGAAATAGAATAGCCTAAGAGAATTCATTAAAGAGGCAACATTAATAAACTCATCAAAAGCTAGTAAATATCTTTTTTTGTACGGCATTGCTGCAACTGATGTGCAAGGAAACAGATAAAACTTTGGTTACCAAAGTGAACATCAAAAGAAACCCTATTTATAAGTGCCTGGCAGCTCCCACGTCCAGTTTATAATTGGATTAGAACTAAACTGTTCAGCTAGAAAACATAGCAGACAATAACAGATCATTTAAAATGTGCAGACCACTGCGTTGCCATAGCCACCAGCAAATTGCAAATAAACCCACATCTTTTTTGGTCTCTTAAAAAAACACAAACCAAACTAAAAAGCTCCAATCATACCCAACCAAACCAACAAGCTTTATGTACTGAGGCCCATCTAAAATCATACCAAATCACATAAAGAAATGAAGAGCTACCAAGCAGTATTTTTAATTCCTGGTGGCTTCTCTGTGTTGTTATAAAAGCAAACATATTATTAGATCTAGCTTCAGCACCTGGTCTTGTCAGCAGTCTTCATATCAGACCTGCTTTTGAGCTGGGAAGCAATGATCTATTAGCCACCAGTTCCTAAAAAAATTACAAAACACTGTAAACAGTGATAAAGTTACAAGAATCTTCAGCCATAAAATAAGATTGCTAATGAAAGACTGTTACTGAACAGAGCTGATTAAACTTATGGTCAAGAAATTAATGTAAGGACAAAATTGCTATTCATCTCTAAAATATTTCCTGTTAGTGGAAGTCTCACAGTGGAAAGTTGTGATATAATGAGCACGAGTTGCAAAAGAGAATTTGTACCTCTTACATTTAATTTAGCTTGTCCAAGTAGTACATACAAGTAAATAAACTGACAGTACCTCTAAACTCACAAAGGGGGCCCTAATTTTGCTGGGTTGGTTTTCTTGGTTTTTTTTTTCCAAAAGAGACTGGTAATAAGTTTAAGGGTAAGTAGTAGTATTTTGGACCAAGAAGTGGGAAAAGAACAATAAGAAGGGTAGTATTTAATTGATCAATTTTCGTCCTGATGAAACAAAGAACTAATACTCTGTTTCTCTCCATCAACAGCAGAGTTATCTCAGCTCTCCACAGAAAGCCCAGTGTTCCTTGGGTTTTTTTTTTTCCCCAGTGTAAAACAGAAACAATTTCTGGATTATAGGAGAGAGTTTCACGAAGGATGTCTGGACTTCAGGCGGCTCTCTTGAAAGATGTTTATTGCATAGGCGAAGTTACAGCATTTCAGGGAATGGGTATCCAGAGCCAGCCCTACAGCTGCCAGCTCCAGCTGTAAGCATACCTGAAGCCATTTGCTGTTCCAGTTACAAAGCATTTTATACTTTTCTTTGCAGAGTATCTTAATACATAACAACCAATAAGCACCATACACAATACCTTTACATTTGCCTATAGCCTATCATAGCTACTACCATCGCCATATTATAGTCATTATTTTCCAATCACAAGAGTAAGTAAGTTACAATTTAAGCTTACAGTGGAAAATTCTCAGACCTTTCTTCTACCTGCCACATCGACACGTCTTGTTTGCCTGATATCTCTCTTTTTTGGTAAAAACATGTTTTCTATTTTCTTATGCCCTTCTTGAGACTTATTTACTTGCTGAAAAACATGTCTTTGTTTGTAGTCACATACCTTTGTCCTAATCATAAAAATCTCCTTCCAACTCATCTCCAACCTCTGCCTTCTCAGTTATTCAGTGATCACTGGTTCAGCAAAACATCTTTTATTCTACATCAAAACCTGCTTTCATTTCTATCTCATCCTCAGTTTCTACATTCAGAGATCTTTCTGCCAAGCCTACGTACCTGTGAAACTTTCTTACCAAACTTTCATCCTCTCCAACACTGGATGACAGTTAAAGCTAACCAAAATCACAAACTTACATACTGGCACCTGAAGGCTGTCATTCATATTTTCTAGCAAAACTTGAATAAAGATCTATCATCAACCTCACAAAGCAGCCCTTTATGTGGTAAGATACTTTAGAAATGAGGCAGTACAGTACTGCCAAAGGTACACAAAAATGAAGAAAAATTACCTGGCCATTTTTAATAATCAGAACTGACTCATGAATGAAGATGGATTTCATTACGTCCCCACCATGTAGAGAGTTGTTTGAAGTCACAACAACCTATTCCAGTGCTTAATTGCTTTCATGGCAAAGATTTATTCGTAATACCCAGACAGAATTTCCCCTTAAACAATTTGTGCACCGTCTGGGTGACAGTACATACATTTGTTTGAAACTACTTTACATACTCAAACACTTCGAAGGCATAAACCCCCATAATTTTGGCTAGTCAAACTAATTAAAATAATTTTTGAGTACTTAGGACCCGCAGCAATATATATTACAGATTATATATATTACAGAAATCACATTAGTTATTACTCTGAAGAGTTGACATATAAGGTAAATCCAAAGAGGAGCTGATCTCTTTGCCAAATTAGTGGGAGGACAGGTTTTCCTAGCAGCATTATGACTGGTAACAACTGGATAAACCAAAACTTTCAAGTACTTCAGGACATAAACTTATTTTTGCAGACAAATTAAGAACTATATCTGTACAGATATTCTCTCAGACATGAAGAGAAAATGGAGATACGTGGAGAGGGACCCCTGGTCTTGAAGTCTGCCTTGAAGTGGCCATGAGGGGATCATGAGCACTGCTACAGCACAAGCAGGTTACACTGACCTGCTACATGAAAAGTGTGTGCAGTTGACACATTTTGTAAATTACAAGTATATGATTTTTTTTTATTCTGTGAAGCAATTTTCACTGTGTCACTAAAAAGTGAAAAACTTAACATATGCATTTTAGATCTGAGGTGATGTCTGTTTGCAACTCCAGTTACTTTGAAACTTTTCAATATTCTCAAAATAAATAAGCAGATAGACTAAATCCATTCATTCAAAACAAAACTGACATTTCTAATTATTTATCAGTGTTTATTTTGATATTATGACATTTTGCACATGCTCCTTGCAGTGCTACTTTGATAACAGCTAATGCAAGTTTCAGCTCTGCATAATTAATTACCTGTTCGATGGTTTGTTTTTTTTTTTTTTTTCATTTTAACCACTAGATGTCTCTAGCTCTATTCACGATAAAGGCAAATCAGCAGCAGGGATCTGCTTGGAAACATTCGAGCTGTAAAAGCAGAATCCCACAAGTTTCTTGCTATGACTCCAATAGAAAGTCAATGTTCTGTATAAAAGGTGCTATCCTGTTGTTTTAAAACAGAAAATGAAATTTAAAATACTCAGGCTGCAGAATAATTCCTAGCTGCTAGTAAAAAGTTAGAACAAGTACATCCTGCAAAATGAGCAAAAACTCCATGTCCGTGAGTAATTCAATTCAGTTTTCAAAGTTAGTCCTAACATGAATGGGAGTCTAGATCACATAATTTCGAAACTAAATTATTTTGTACTTTCAGAATATATGAACCATGAGCACTGCCACTTAGATTCTCATCAGCTAGCACAGTCACCC
This sequence comes from Corvus kubaryi, assembly GCF_017639235.1. Lineage (NCBI taxonomy): Eukaryota > Metazoa > Chordata > Aves > Passeriformes > Corvidae > Corvus > Corvus kubaryi. The sequence goes on from NW_024582075.1 coordinate 5,206,196, forward strand.
CCCTGTCTAAAATGTGAAACATTAAGCATTGGAGGAGCTGTTCAGAATGACGTTTAAGTTACAAATAGCTCCACTGTTCCCATATATGGAGTATTTATGCCAAACAGGACGTTCAGTTAATTGCTAGATAAATGTATGAAATCACTATACACACAAAACTCCTTGTCATTACTCTGACTACCCTGAAAGGTGGACTTTCTCAAGAGAAAAAAAACTTTTGAGGACAAGAGATAAAAATCTTATTTAACTGTTACTACAAGACAATCAAAAATAAAATATAAGCTAAGTAAAGGGATCATGTACCAGTAGAGGAAAAGTATTACAAAATCTTCATTAAAAAAAAAATCAAATCATTAACCAAAGCCCCTCCAAAACCCCTAACCAAATGTAAAACCCCAAATAAACCAAAAAAACCCCAAACCCAAGTCTGACTCTCAAAACTGCCTTGTCCTTCCCTTTACTCAGTCAGCAGTTGAGGCAGGAATTTTCAGTGCCTTCATAAACAAGTCTGTTTATAATTTTAATGCTTCAGAAAAGCATTAAGATGATAGTGAAGTGAACAGACTAGCTGCTCAGAATACTCCCCCTCACCACTTGAAAAGTTTTCATTTTCTATCCTTGGTTTTGAACAGAACTTGTCTTATTTAATGGTGCTACTTCATGACACAACAAGAGGATGGAGAAAAGCATCTTTTTAACCCTGGATCCAATAGCTGCAGGTTTGCCACATGATTAAGCGTGTTTTTGTTTTGAACTTTTTCAGTTCCAAAACAAATTATTTCGCTTCTGAAGTGACTTTTAGATCTGTCAGTATGTGCAAAGGTGATAAATAAAATAAATAATTAATTTTTTAAAAAAAAATGGACAAACAGGCACTGTAGATTTTTGTCATCATTATTGAAGAAGCAACAATCAATTATACGCAATACTGAAGTTATGCAATAAACAGAAAAACAACACAGAATTTACAAAGCCTCTGGGAAACATCTTCATGCTTTCTACAGTTTAACCCAGGTTTGCACTATCTGGAAACAATGGCTTTCTACCAATGAACTGAATTTTGGCATAACATACTCAGATTTTATTTTGAAAACCAGAGAATAAAGTGAGATCATGCACCTCTAGTAGGCAATAGTAGGCAGAAAAAACCAGATGATTCCTTCAGGATTTGGAAGTTTTGTTCTAACAATAACTAGAGGAATATTTCTTAAATTAAGTGGGATCAGCATTAATGCTAATGTCTGATTAGTTAATTCAAGGGAATTATTCTAGTGCACTAGTGAATAATTCAGAGTATTAGCTTGCAAAAAAATGACCAGTACTTATCTGTGCTTTTAATTTGCCCATCACTAATATTTACTTACTTTTAGTAGCAGAATGCTAAATTTTAATCTGGACAAATATTCAAACAAAAATTTTAACTAATTCTAGAAAAATAAAAAGAAATTCAGTTCATGATTATCTTTATTTAAGCCTGCACAAATCCCCAAACCACCTAAAAGCCTTCACAATAGGAGCAGTCTTTCCAATATTAAACCTTTTAATTACAGCACTACTGAATGATCATGTCAGAGAGCAATGTATGATAAAACATAATGCATAGCAAATAAGAACATTTTAAACCATATCAGTGTTGTTAATAAAATAACACCCCATCCCACAAAACTTATGGAAATATTTTCTTAAACAAAATTAGTTGCTGAACACTCAGCTTGAGGATGATTCAATTCTGGCAGGTATGACACTGCAGAATAAAGATGATGTCCTCAAAGGCAGTAAATCCCCTCCATGTGTTACATATCATGACCATTTAAAAGCACCATTAAAATACAAAAGTACAGCCTGCTTACAGAACACAGTGGGGCAAAGACCACTACTGCAGAAGTAAGTTTCACAGAACTAATGTACATTTACATGTCTGTTACTTCTTGGAGGAGAAGAAGCAGAACCAGAAAAAAAAAATCTAAAGAACTTAACAGTATCATATCTGCTAATGAAAGGAAAGTGTGTTCTCGAGGCATGTCTGAGATTTCCTTAAACATAGAGCATGAACACCTCCAATATTTCTCTTACTGTGTTTTGAAACACAGCTATCTCTGTGAAATTGTCAGAAAAAGCCTTGCCCAGCAATTTTTAAGAGTAACAGCATGCAAAGCTACCCCTCTGCTTGATGGATGTCCTCAAAGACACCCATGAAATGTCACAGCAGTCAGACAAAGCCCCAAATGTTTGGGGAAAAGGAAATATTGCATCCACTTTTAAAGGGTAAAAAGAGAACTCTGGGAAATGCTGACAAGTCTGCCTCCTCTCAGAGACCAATAAAATCAGGGAATAGATCCTCCTGGAAGATCGTTGAAACATCTGGAAGACAAGGAGGTGATTAGAGAAAGTCTACATGGCCTCACCACTGGCAAATGATGTCTCACTAAGTGACTGCACTCTACAATGGACTGACTGCATCAGCAGACAATAGAAGAGAAGCTATCATCCACCTGGACTTCTGAAAGGCCTCTGACATGGCCCCACACAACATTCTAGCTGCTAAATTAGAGAGCTATGGATTTGATGGGTGAATTATTAGATGCATAAGGAACTGGCTGAATGGTAACATCCAAACAGTTGAAGGAAATGGTTCAATGTCCAAATGGAAACTGGTAATGAGTGGTACTCCTCAAGGGTCCATACTGACACCAATGCTTTTCAAAATCTTCATCAGAGACATAGGCAGAGGGACTGAGCTACAGCCTCAGCAAGCATGCGGATGACACAAAGCTGAGCTGGCACTGCTGGTAAGTTTGAGCAGAGGGATGACATTAGATGGACCTGAGCAGGCTTGAAAAGAGAAACCATGTGACCCTTGAGAAGTTAATTAAGACCGAGTGCAGTGTCTGTTACCCAGGTCAGAGTAATCACCAGTTTTAATGCAAACTGGGGCATGAACAGATTAACAGCAGCTCTGCAGAGACGGACTCAGGGATACTGGCAGATGAAAAGTTAGATATGAGCCAGCAATGTGCTCTGGTAGCCTGCAAAGCAAACCTTATCCTGGGCTTCACAAAAAGGGAAATGTGGCCAGCAGGTTGAGAGAGATTAATCTGCTCCTCTACTGCTTGGTCACAAGACCCCATGTGGAGTACTGAATCCATCTCTGGACTTCTCACTACAAGAAAGACATTTGTTAGTTAGCACCTGACTGTTAGAATAAAAACCTCTGACTGGTGCCCCATGAAGAAGAGCTGGTTATAAAGCCCAGGAAGAGAAGGCTCCAGGGAGACCCAAATGCGGCCTTCAAGAATGTAACAGGGAGCATAAAAGAACAGAGAAAGATGTTTACCAAGCCCCGTAGTGATAGGACAATGGGGAATGGCTTCAAACTGAAAGAGGGCAGGTTTAGATTAGATACGAGAAAGATCATTTTTTACAAGAGTGGTAAGGCACGGGCACAGGTTGCCCAGAGAAGCTGTGGATGCCCTATCCCTGGAAGCGTTCAAGGCCAGACTGGACGGGCCTCTGAGCATTCCGGTCCAGTGGAAAGTGTCCTTGCCTGTCATAGGGGGTTAGACTCCATGGTCTTTAAAGGTCCCTTCCAACCCAAACCATTTCATGATTCTAATTACCCCACAGAGCTTATATGAATCATCAGTAGCTCTTTAACTCCACACTTAGGGGACTAAAGCAACTAGATAGTTGCATAGTCAGTGACTATGCAATATTCTACTGTCCTTCTAGAAATCACTATTACCTTTAGATCTGAAATACAGAAAATTCTTCTGTCCCTACCCTAGAAGAAAGTTCTAGTTAAGCAGAAACAACTGTTACAGAAACATGAAATTTGTTGTCAGATATCTAATACTTGGAGAATACTGTTGAGAGAAGTATACTGCAATTCCACATTCAAAATGCAAATGAGCCTAAAGAGCTTGATTAAAGCCAAGCACTTTAGATTATTTCTCTTCCAATAATGTAACTGCTCAGTTCACTGACTAGGTTGAACCTGAAATTTCAATAAGGTATCTTTTCTTATACTCTAGATATTTGCTTCAAAACATGTAAGTATATTTTCATCAGGAAAATAACAGAAGCACAGCAAGTGCCTGCACACTAACTCTAATAACATATAACCTAAATTCAATTGATTATATAAATATTCATAAATGATCAATAAGCTTCTAGTCAATGAATACCTGTTACACATCACAGTACAAATCTCACAGCACATTAAAACTCTGTTGTGTCATTAAACACAAAATCTCCCATGTGACGGCTGTAGATTAGATTTCGCACTACATATCTATTTTAATCTAAAGATTCGAGAAAAATTTTTCTTTATTTCAGCTAAGATCTTAAGTGAGATTAGGTGTTATGCTCTAGCTCCAACTCAAACTTACTTACTTCAGCAACCAAAGGAACAAGAGTTCTTTGACAATAATAGTATTGCTGTGCTCTGTAGATTGAACTAACCCAGGACACTATCTTAGACTGTATTTCCAACAAATTGCTTATGGATAAGGACACAGGGTAAGGCTAAGGTTGGACACATTCATAATGCTTTGGTTATCCCTGACTAGCTACAAGGGCTTTAGGGGCAGAATGCAGCTTAAATCAACTGCATAACATTTTTTGCCCTTATCTTCTTTGCAGTACACATCAGTTCCTGCAGTGTCTTGGTTTTACTTTTGCCTGTTAGAGTAGATGCTCTTGGACAAGTGGAAAGTAAGAAATGTGGCTGCTGTTATACTACTCTGTTCTGTGAAATGCATGAAGAAATAAAATGAAAAAAAGTAGGAAAAGAAGTGTCTTTCAGTCACAGTGATAGCTAATACTTGTACAAGTAATAAATGCAAAGGATTCAAAAGAAAATGCATCCATGTACCTCTAGGCATCTGGCTAAGAGTCCACACATTAGATAGCATGCTCTCTCCGTCATTATACTGTAATATACATCACTACAATTTTTCACACTCAGAGGACACAATCCCATAAAAAATGGTGCTACTTCACTGAGACCTTCCCAAACAATTAACAGCCTAGATGACAAAATCAGTACATCTACAACATTATGAATTTAGTTTTACCAAGGCATGCATGCCTAAAGCATATCTGCATATGAAGCTTAAAAACAACAGATTTTGGATTCGTTCTGCTTTAATATTTGAAGATGTAAAATTTTAATTACATGGGCTGCCAAACTTCCAAATCCAGGCAACAAGACAAATTGTCAACACCCCCAATACCAAAAGGTAGAATCATCATTTAAATCATTTTGCATTCACCACTCTCTAGGTCACCTAGTACCTGTGGGACCAACATAGCTATGAGAGTACAGGGCTGACTTTTCCTACTTTTTTATTACATTTTCCTGTAAAACACAGCAGAACCAGAAGTCTGAGTATCAGTAAGACTTCCTGGTACACAGTGAAGGATACTCACATCCCATCAAATTCTGGGCACTAAATTACATGCTCACGTTCCTTATACCTGAATATGAAATAGAACCACTGTGCTATGCCACTGTTCTTAGCCTTCAAGATGGGCTGTATTAAGTTTGTGTGGCAAAGTGTTGGTAGCAAAAGAGCTAATAAACTCCAAGGCAAACTCGCCACTGGCCATGGCCAAGATGACCAGCAATGATTGTAGCACTTCTGTGATGATATATTTAAGAAGTGGGGAAAGTTGCTATGTAAGAGCAGTGAGAAAATGTGAGAAGAACAACTCTGCAGTCACCCAGGCTGGTACAGAAAGAGAAGGAGGTGCTCCAGGTGCCAGAGCTGAGATTCCCCCACAGTCCATGGTGAAGACCATGGTAGACAGCTGTGCTCCTGCAGCCCACAGAGGACCACAGGAGGGCAGATGTTCACCTGCAACTCCTGGAGGACTCCATGCCAGAGCAGGTAGATGCTCAAAGGAGGCTGTGACCCTGTGAGAAGCACAGGCTGGAGCAGGCTTCTGGCAGAACCTGTGGCCCCATGGGAAGAGGAGCTCAGCCTGGATCAGCTTTGCTGGCAGGACTTGCGACCTTGCAGGGGACCCACACTGAAGCAGCCTGTCCCAGAAAGATTGCCCCCAAGGAAGGGTCCCACACTGGAGCAGTTTGTGAAGAACTGCAGCCCATGGGAAGGACTAACACTGGGGAAACTAATGACAGACTGACTGCTGTTGGAGGGTTCCTGTTCTGGAATAGGGGAAAGAGTGTGAGGAGTCCTCCCCCTGGTGAGAAACGGGAAACAGAGAAAACATGTGATGAACTGGCCACAACCCCCATTCCTTATCCCCCAGTGGGGAGGAGATAGAGGAGATCAGGAGTAAAGTTCAGCCCAAGAAGAATGGAGGGGTGGGGGAAACATATTTTTAGTATTTGTTTTTATTTCTCATTATTCTGCTCTTGACTTGAGTGGTAATAAATTAAACTAATTTCTCCAATTCCAATCTGTTTTGTCCATGATGGCAACTGGTGACTGTTCTCTCCTGCTCCTTGTCTTGCCCTTTGAGCCTTTCATTATATTTTCTTTCCCCTGCCCAGCTGAGGAACAGGAGTGATAGAGCAGTGTAGAGGGATTCCTTATGGAACAGGGGCATATGATACCCCTGGAAAGATTGGACAACCCAGGGATGCTGAGGGAAAGCCCCTGAACAGGCCCCTGGCTGCAGGCAGGCCTGGAAAGCACCCGGCTGCAGGCAGTCCTGAGAGTCCCTGGCAAGGTATACACTGGTCAGCTCCCCCGCTGATTAGAGGGTGCCTAGAGGGACTGGGCGTGAATCTTTGCAAAAGTAGATATAAGGTGGCATAATTGAACAATAAAGGGAGAACGATGCTCAAATTGTATTGGTGTATGTGTCGTTTATCTGGCCAGCTCTCTGGACTCAGTCGCTAACAGAGCAGCTTTGGGGAGTGCCTGGTGTCCAGCTATTCCAGAAATAAAGTTTTTTCAGTCCAAGTGAAATGTTCTTTTGCTGTTTTGTACTAGTGTAGTTCCTAAAGGAATCTACAGCCTATGAGGATTTAAGGCAAATCAGCATCTGTCAGAAGCAAATTGTATCTGTTGCATAGCATTTAAATAAAGCTGCAAGGTGTCCCTAGTTTTTGATAACATGTATTTTAGATGCAATTTGCTACACATACTTCTTTTTGAGATAAAATTCAGTTTAAAAATGCCGGCTTATCCAGATATTCTAAGCTGAGATCTTTCATTTTTCTAATTAGTTCATCTGCTGCTTTTACAACAATTTAGAATGGAAGGGAAAAGTACAACGTAGGCAAAGAGTCATATTCATTAACTTATCAGTTGAAGACAGAACTGTTATTACAAGACTTGGACCAATTCCTAACCAAGACACCAACCTAATATCTCCAAGATATGAGTCATAGAATCACTGAGTCATAAAATACCCTGAGTGAGAAGGGACCCATAGTCCCTTCCACCAAAGTGCTGCTCCTGGCCCTGCACTGGACTACCCCAAAAATCACACCATGTACCTGAGAGTCTCATCCAAACACTTCTTGAGCTCTGTCAGGCTTGATGCTGTGACACTTCCCTGGGGAGCCTGTTCCAGTGCCCAACAGCCTCTGGGTGAAGCAACTTTTCCTGATAGCCAGCTTAACCTCCCAGACACAGCTTCAGGCCATTCCCTCTGGTCCTATCACTGATCACAACAGAGAAGAGATCAGTGTCTGTCCCTCCTCCTTCCCTCCTGAGGCATCTGTAGATTGTGATAAGGCCTCTCTCCTCAGTCTCCTCTCCTGTAGGCTGAACAAGTGACCTCAGCCCAACTCCTCATAAATCTTCCCCTCTACACCCTTTACTTGGGTTAGGAGAGCGTCAGTTGCTCTTCCAAGAACTGCTCACATTTACTGAGGTTTCTGTCTTAGGTAAGAGCTATCAGTTCCCTGTACTCATTCTCTGAGTTTGACTGTGGTGGTTCAGTGTTGAAAGAACCAGACTTCTGCAGATGTCCAGGGCTCTGAACTCAAACACATCTCAGTGAACTTCATGTCAAATTGGGATGTTCATCTGACATTGGTGGCAGGAAATGCCACCGGTTTTGTTGTTCAACCACTTAAACAAATTTGTTTAACAATCAATAGGCTCTAAGTTGACCAGTTTTGTCAATCCCTTTTCTTCTCTGTGCAAATTCAGACAGGCAACTCAATCCCACAATTGCTCTGTAGATATTTAAACTCACCTTTGCATACTTTCAATGTATTTATGGTATCAACACTGGAAACTGTTCATGTCATTAAGACTCTCTTGTGTTCATACATGGTTGGAACTATGACAAACGGTGTTAACACCAGGCTAGCTCTGTGTTGTTTCAAAACCAGAAAGGAAGAAAACACATTAGGGTCACAGGAATACAACTTCAGACCATTTTCAAGTCAGAAATAACTGCAGGGAATGAGTATTTGTATGGTATACAAGTGTCCAGGTCTCAGAGTTTGAGACAGGTATCAGGCATATGTAGACTGCTGTGCCTGCTGGTTGCTAGAGACAGCAACTGCACTGAAACATGAAAAATCTTACTTCCCAGTAAAATTTCCTGCAGCCCAGGGAGTGCCAGACGCCTCACCAAGTCAGATATTGTGCATATGACTGTGTAAATGACTTAGGTTATTGCAAATAGCTGTGAGTCACACTAGACGCTAGCACATCATCAAGACAAAAACATATTAAAGCAGCACCTTCAACTTATTTGTTTGATGTACGGTAATTTTAACTAAAAAAAAAATAGCTCTTTGAGATAAATACCACAGCAACACCCCTGTTATAACAATAACATTGTTTGGTAAAACTACTTTCTTTTTTGTTACCTCTTGTCATGCTACCTCAAAAACAACCAACCAATAAACAAAACCAACCAACTTCCCCTGCGTCCCAACCAAAAAGAAATCCATAAAAAAACCACAAAAGTACACAAAACCAAAACCAACACAAAACTAAAAACAACCTTAGGATCTAGACTGGAATATTGAAAATTCTATTAAAAATTCAAAATGTTTGTGGACTGCTATTCTTGGAGCAGCAGAAGCCCTGTTTATATATAATGTTCCACCTGTGCATGTACTCCTGTTAATTAGTTCCTCATAATTTCAATTAATATATGGAACACAGCAGCTGTAGCTCTCAAGATCCAATTTTAATTAAATACATTAGATGCAGCCATATTATGAAAGCTGCTGTATTGTGATTACTTCAAATGTATTAGTTTAAACCAAATAATTTGCTAAATGCTTACCTAAATTTATCTAAATCTACCAAAAATCTTCTAAGTGGATTACATTTTCTGCATTGCAGAATTTGTCATAAGGAAAAAAAAAACAGTGAAAATAAGAATGATAGCAAAGTTCTAGAAAGACGAACAGGTAAGTTGTTTTGATCCAAAGACCCTTACTTTTGCTTATACACAAAGAATGACTTTACATGAAGACAGCAGGAACGAGCACAGTTCTCTAAACTTTTGACAGGGTAGCAGAACTCTGCTGGTTCTGGTACCTCTACCAAAATATATTTGCAAGCACTTGACTATTTTGCCCAAAAATCTTAATTCTTCTATGTAAGGGTAGAAAACCGTATCTGCTTCAATTGTGACCATATAATAATTGCTCAAAGACTCGTTTTTTAATATTTAACATGCTTAATTTGTGTAATAAAAGGTTCTCTCAAGCTGTAAAATAAAATATTCCTTAAATTGCGATAACTGTGTCTCAAGAGCTAAATAAATGAGGTCATTTCTCTCAGAGCTATTCTGTTTGGTTGTCTGTAAGCTCACAAATATATTTTGTCCATTTACATTTAAAATGTGGTTTTTATTACTATAAATACAGTAAAGTTTTTTGTGTTTGTTTCTACACAGCCCTTTCCTCCCTATTAATTATTAGACCATACGAAGCTAATGAATTCTCTGCCTCAAATAGTCTTCATTATTTATCTTGAGAAAAAGGTTTATCAGCCTACTTTTGATGGTCCCAAATGAAAATTAATCATGGTATATAATCCATCTGTACATTCAGGATAATAACTCTTGCTATACTAATATACTCGCAAGAATCTACCTTATATTTACAGAAACCTACATCAAATAAATAAAATTACTCTGATTTTACAAACTATCTCCAGGCTTTGTTTCCTTCAGCTATTCAATATGAGAAAGAAATCAACTCAAACTCTTACTTTTTTCATTTTTCATGCAGGGTTTCTACACACTCCATAAGATATAATTGAAGAAAAATGATGCTCCAGCATACACTTCAGGATGTTTAATTCTATTACATATTGATAAGAGTGTCTGGATTTTCTCTTCATTTAGTATTCATAACCTTTCAATAAACCCGTAACTCCTCTGCTCCACCAGCTTCAGACTTTATGGATAATACTTAAAACATCTGGGTTTTCTACCCAGGAACCTGAACAAACTTCTTGAAACAAAATGCTTTTCTGCTCCTTCAGTGTCTCCTTCAGGCATTTTTTCAACTTGCATTCCCTAATTCCTCTTCAGTCAATAATACCTAGCTGTCATCAAAATGGAACTTCATCTGACAACTCAAGAACCAAAACACACAATTATGTCTTCACTTAAAAGTCTTGAATTTGCTAGCTGAAAAGAGACAAGAGGGAAGAGCACTACACTCCTTAAAAATAAAGCTGGATGTTTCCAGAGCAACAACAGCAATTATTGGCTGAGGCATAGATACAGATGAGCCTCTGTCCCAGGAGAAGCCACAGAAGCATGAAATGAATGAAAAGTAATTGTACCATATCAGCAAAGTAATATCCTCCCTTACACTAAAAGTACAAAATAAGAGGAGTCTTTTCTTTTGATTGTGGTAAGAGTGTATCTTAGTGAAAAAAAAAAAAACAACAAAACCAAACCAAAACCTTATTGCCTTAGTAAATCTATTTAGGGAACAAGTATATTTTACATTACTAAAACAACATTTGTATTGCAGAATCTAGATTCCCTACTACAGCTTGGAAATCTTTTTAAGTTCTCAAAGATGCTGAGCAATTCCAGACAGAATTTACCTACACCTCTGTTTTTCATACCAGTATGTACCTGAGCTATTAAATGTTTATGACACAGGATAAAGACAGAGCAAATATACACCATCATGATACAGTTTTGCTCTTGAATGCCTAACTTCAATACAACATCGTTATTTCACGGGTTATTGCACTCTCTGTGCAACTGGCAGCAGGGGAAGTATTGTGCGGCTAGTTCTGATTGACTCAGCAGGGATGAGGTACCCAGAGAAAGAGACAGGATTTCAACTCACTGCGAAATTTAACAACCATGTGCCACAGAAATCCAGCTCCCCTGGATATAACACTCCGCAGGCAGCTAAAATCCTGCTGGGGGCTAAGTGCATGATCTACAAACCTGCTTCGTGTGTCAACATCAGAAAGAAAAACAACAATGAAAACTGATACTGAAGGACACTTTTTTTTTTTGTGGTCATGAAGCAGAAATAAATCTATCCAAAAAAATCTATCCTCAACACCAGCCTGGTGCTGGTCATGACCTGAGTCCATCTCTGAAGGGACAGCCTGCCTGCCAGGAAAGGCTGTTCTGATGGTAGGAGGGTTGTTTGTTTTTTCACCCATGCCATGTGTCGCTTATTTATGGACTATAGAAGTCTATATCTCTAGGGGCAGACAGCGTTCCCTGCATGGAATATATGTATGAAGTCAAAGTGTTCTACTAGAGGCTAAGTAAGGAATAAATTACCAAAACGATTAAGAGGGGAAATCTTTTATCTAAAAGATGTTTTGTAGGGAAACCATTGCATCTACAGGAACTACTGCTGAAAGTTTTCCAATAAAAATATTTTAAAATGTTACTGTAAAAAGTACTGTCTCTAATATTAGCACTTTGTGATCCAAAGCCTAATTATTCAGTGTATTATGTCACTCCACAAGAACAGGAGTGAATGTAATGAAGGCACACCTCAGTTACATTCATAGAAATTAAAATTCTCTGAACTAAAATTTTATAGCCATTTACCAAAGAGACACACATATTTGCATTTTTCACAATGTAATACTAAGTTTGAAATTTGTATCACAGAATTACTCAAATATGAGAAATTCACATTTTAGGTTATACTCCTTTAGACCAAGGACTTCATTTTTATTGGAATTACATGAATTGTGCAATTCGGAGTAAATTTTTAAAAACATAAATTACTAAGAGAATCACTCTCTTCCTCCTTTGAAAATACTGAATTCCCTGAAACGACCACGAGAGAACAACCATCAGAGCAAATATTAAGGAAGAAAAGCTTTGAAGCCCACTGAAAACAGAGTAGAAAAGGCTTGGTATCTGAATCAATGTTACATTAAATCAGTTAATCAAATTAATGGAGTCCTACATTTAAAATTTTATGTGTTCGAGAAAAATCACTTTGAAACATACACTCAAAATTTTTGCTTTCACTTTATTCATGTGTAGAATTTATATTGAAGTTGCTGCTCTAACTTGTGACTTGAGCACTTCAATCTTACCATGATGTCATCTTTGCTGAAGTGTAAGGAAAATTCAAAACCAGAAGCTGGAAAAAAAAAATGTGGACTATTATTCCAGGCAGAACAGAAAAACTGTATTTAAATCTATATGAAATACTTACACAGGGAAAATCTGTAAATACTTGTTTTAAACTTTAGACTGTATCCCATCAAGAAACACTGTTCTCAGTTTAGGACCAGCTCACCAGTTACAATAAAATAAAGGTAAAACAGGGTTGGTGTCCTGATTTTGGCTGGGATAGAGGTATTTTTTTCTTAAGAGCTGATACAGTGCTGTGCTTTGGATTCAGTATGAGAATAATATTGAAAGCACATTGATGCTTTGGTTGTTCCTAAGTTGTGCTTATTCTAAGTCAAGAAGTTTTTCGGTGTCTCACATTCCGCTAGTGAGGAGCTTCAAAAAAAGCTGGGAGGGAGTATTGCTGGGACAGGCCACCTGAACTGGGCAAAGAGATATCCCACATCATGGAATGTCATGCCCAGTATATAAACTGGAGGAGTTACCCAGAAGGGGTGTAGAGTACAGCTGGGACAGGCCTGGCATCACTTCGGGAGTAGCAGTTGTATTGTGCATCACTTCTTTGCAGGGTCGTTTGCATCAGAAGGTTTTTCTCTCTCTCTCTCTCTCTGTCCCTATTTTTATTATCATTTTCAGCAGCTGCAGTATTATTACTGTATTTTACTTTGTTTCAATTATTAAACTGTTCTTATCTCAACCCATGAGTTCTACGCCATTTTTTTGATTCCTCTCCCCATTCTTCTGGGGTTGAGGGGGAATTGAGTGAGTGGCTGTGTGGTACTGAGTTGCTTCCGTTAGTCCACAGCAGTCAGATCGGTCATCTCTCCAATCTGTGAGCCTGTCCAACAATACTCTGGATCTGGATAATTTAATTTTCAGATCCTAGTCTATTCCCAGCTTTGCAACAAGTGCAGTAAGGGTCACATTCTTTGCAGCTGTAAGATGGAGCATGCACCATTGGCCTCATGGCTCCTTCCTCACTCTACCAATCTTGCAGAACATAGCAAGATAGTGGCATCTGCCTCAGACTTGATTTAAATTAAAGTTAGAAAGAACACTTAACAGCTTTATTGTACACTCACCACAAAGCAGAAGTTCTCTAAAGTTCCTAAGACCCTAATCCTACTGGCATGTGTTCGCCAGACAAACACACCATCTGTAATACAACACCAAGCATTTAAGTATGAGATTAAAAAGGTAATTTTCCAGCTGCTCTTCGCTTCCAGGTATTTGCATATAAAATTTACAGAGATAATAAAGAAATTAGGTTTCTTGAAAAAGATCAATTTGCTTATTTACAAAGATTGGAGACACAAATTATAGGAAATTATTACCCTGGAGTTAATATTCCTTCATAATTGTTTATATTCCGTAATGTGAACAACATGAACTCACTGTAAAATACAGCGCTGCTGATTTTAACTCAAACAGTTGATTAGGTATTTTGCATTAAAAAAAAACGAAAACCCAAACCAGGCCAGAAATACAAGGGAGGAAGAGGAGGTTGTTTTAGAATGCTTACCATCACAACACTGAATATCGTAAAGGAGCACCTCTGTGCTATCAGTATATATTATGTGAGCAGATTAACTTTTATACTGCTTCAGACCACTTTTGAACTATTAGTATTTGCTACTCTGCACTCTGTGGCACCTCAGAGGTGTCAAAAGCAGCAGTTTTTAACATTTCATAACCTGTTACTGAAATACTAATTGATTTTGCAGTGTCCTACTATGGACATACAGTTTTCATATAGTTCTAATTAACCCTATGTCTCAAAACACAGATTCTGGAGAAAGAATTCGGAACACTAATCTAAGCATGTATCTCTTCATCAGCTGATTTACCACCATACAATAATACCATTATCTACTATTGACTTCAAATAAAGACAAATTCAGTATCTTCCTCAGACTTAACTTGCACATCATCGGACTACATATTTTCTTTAAATAATGAAAAGAAGGAAGGGAATTCAGCAGAAAGTGAATAAATTAATGGATAGCTACATCCCATTTGGGACTCCTTAGAACAAAGTATGAGACAAAATACAGTGAACCTAATAAATTTAACAAATCTCTCATTGACCCCTAAGTTACCTGAGAGTTGAGTGGTGAAGTACTTTCTCTTTACTAGGAATTTCTTATTTAACCTATAATTTGGGGGATTTTGTGGTTTTTTCAAAGCTATATGGAAACAAACAAAAAAAGGTTATGAGGCTGTCATAACTGTTTCTATAATTTAAGATTATGAAGTGATAAATTTAATCTGAACTGAGTTTTGAGGGAGATGGGAGGTGTCAAAGAGATATGTCAGACATGTTAATGACACAACAGAAGTTCAGAGAATATATACATCTATAATTAAAACATCACCTCAAAATTCATCCATTCAAAGCATGTTGATTTACATGAAATTCTGACTGATATTTAAAAAAAACCCAACACATCTCCGTGTAAATAGAATTTTTTCTTTTGTTTTTGTGCTATATTGGAAACAAGTTACACTCTTGTAGGTTTTTATTTTCATCAGTTTCAGTCTACAAGGATGCTCCCCAGAACAAAAAGAATTCAGGGTAAGCTCACGTATATAACCAGAAAATTTCTGATGAGGGTATCACTGGGAGGAAGGGGGTGATTTACACATAAGTGTCAGAATCTTCATAAGAAAATCTAGCGCAAAACATTTACAAAATCACTAGCAGCTGCTATAGAAATAGCTGTCAATCACAAAACAAAACATTTTGGACTTCAAAGAAATCATTATACTACACAACCAAAAGTGGACTTCAAAGAAATCATGACACTACACAATCAAAAAGACCAATGAGAAAAACCCTAATAAATTCAGTGCACTAGAAATATTTTTCTTTCAGCACAGTCAACTTCTCTCACTGTACAAAAGAAACTTTTGGTCTGGTTATCAGCAGGTTGCCCAAAATCTTAGCTATTAAGACAATACCTTATTGGGAAGTGACTCTTTAAAAGATTAATCTCCTAGACTGCCCTAGAGTAGGCTAGTAAGGTTTTGCTGTTGACAGATGGGTCTCATCCTTTATAAGGCCTCACTGCCTCTTTTGCAGACAAAGAATACTTCTGCTGTAGTAAAGCATGCTAACTTGGCTTGTCTTCCTCCCACAGATGTAAGCATCTACAGCAAACTATAGCAGGGCCCTCAAGAAACTCTAGTCAGAGCCTGAGAAGTGTTCCAGGTGTACGTCTTCATTTTCAAAAAATTGTTATGGAACTGTCATACTAGCATGTAGCTTTGAAATGTTAAGAGATGTTGTATAAACATTTTTAAAACTATGCTTTCTAATTCAGTAAAATGGAATAGAAGATAGACAATATATTCTAATATTGAAGGGTTGGGGTGGGATATACATGCATATACATTCCACATTTCAAATGCAATCAAAACAGCATCAATTAATACAGGATTTCCAAAATCCCAAGATATTTCAGTAGGTGACTATGGAAGATTTGTTTTTGAAACATTGTGGAAATTCAGTTATTTATCTATCCAGGCAGACTGTGAAATTGATGAGTAAGAGCCATACTTTTTATTATTCTGTTTAGACATGTTTAAAGGGAATAACAAGCACATCTAAACATAATATTAAGTATATACACCACATGTTGAGACACATACCTAGCTGTCCCTGAAGGAGGGAGGGAAGAGGAGGAAAAACAACATAAGGAACAAAAAGGCAAGATGGCTAAATGTTTGCACTTACACACTTGTGGAGGTAGCTTCTCAGACAACAGGAGGGAAGTGGGTGGATACAAATGTCAGTCAAGGCCCAGGATAACGTATAAAACAGCATAATCGAAAGAGAGCAAGAGCAAGGAGGCCTTTGAATTTTAACAAGAAAAGGCAGAGAAACAAAAGGTGAGCATTGCATAAGGCTTGTTAAAACTGGATAGGGCAACAGATCTGTGGGTGAGCCACAAGTAAGAGCATCTGGTGAGCTACTTGTATGCCTACCCAGCAGCTGATAAGCCTGAAAGACTGGCAGAATCAGCAGGGCAGAGTCACCATGAAGACTGACATAGAGAACAGGCAGTAGTAAGGAGCAAGGCTTTAAATGTTAATTGCTCTGAAAGATTCTGACTACAGGTGCAGCTGCTTGTGCATTGAAGAGAGTGGTAAGAACATGGGGAAGAGGTACAGGACTGGAATATAAAGACAGAAAAATGATAATGTGACCTGAGAAAAACAAGATGCTTTTTGGTATGGAACAAACGTAAATTCCTCTGAACCCCATACATGAAGATCCTCCTTCAAATTCTGCAAGAATTTGGGATGAGCTCCATATTGCTTTGACTTGTTCTACCATGGGAAAATGTAAATAAAACAAAGGTTCACACTAGGGACCCCTCTATACCTTTCCCTTCCTTCTAATACATTCAACCTTTCCACCTGTATATATCATCTTTTTCCTCCACCACAAAGCAATAAAAGCATCTTGAAAGACAAGATGAAGAAATTGCTTGTGGAAATTTCTTCCTAGCAGTATTTGTGACATCAAAAATATAAGAAATATTTGTCCACCTAGTATTACTGTTCAGGATTTCCCATAATAATTCAGCACTTCCACATAACTAGTCTATTCCAGTACTCTGCCCAAGAAGAACTCGTGTCCAGACACAGGTGAATAGCTTGATTTTGTGGAGTATATAAAACTCTGCTTAAAAAAGCTTTGGAGACTTCGTTTTCACTGATTTGCACCATTGAAAGGAATTGAACTTCATCTTCTTGTTCTGATCTGAATGTGTTTACATTGACTGGTTTTGATTTTTACATTGTAATTGCTAACACAGGAGATCTTAAGTGTGCACACAAACACATGCACACATACCCACATACTTACACACACACTGAACTACATGTAAATAAGCTGAATTTAAAACAATTCGTCAGTACAGCCTCTTTTTCATTTAATGTCAAGCACCCAGGCTTAATAAATTCCTTAAGTCAAGGAGGTCCTTTCATGGTCTTACTTGAATGGAGACTGAAGCACAGACAGGCCCTCAAGTTTCTCTTTTCCTGTAGAGGTATTCCCTTAGTTTCAGACACTGTGTTTTCCACTCCACTGAACCTTGTAGACATACCCACTTACAGATAACTTTATTAAAAAAAAAAAAAAAAAAGAAGCAGAATCTAGAAAGAGAACTGATGAGAATAGTTACTATGTGGCTATTCTACACTAAAAGAAGGCATGTATTTAACAAATAAACAACTATGCCCACAGGGAAAATACTGTATTTTGTCCAAGAAAGTCACTTAATCATAAATCTTTGAAGTGTCTAGTTCTCATTTAGTCCAAGCAAATTATGTTTAGAAGTTAAATTCTGTTAGAGAGAGTTATCAAAGTATTAAAGCATTCTTATGTAAACAATGAGTGCTCCATGCCACTGTAACATAGCCAAGTATCAGGAGGAGTTTCCTCCCTTTTGACAAGCCATAAAATAATATAAACACAATTAGCATTATACAATATCAATAACTGTCTCGTGTCTTATATAATACAAGAGCATTCTGAAAGTAGTTCTAGAGCTAGAAACTGAACATGCACAGACACACACACCCCCTTACCAGCTTCCTTTGCATAAGAGCTTCTCCCGCTGTTCACTTTTACAAAATTCCATTGCAACTTTTTATTAGATGACTGGATTTCAATTTCTTCTTCTGATAAATTCAAACAAATTCTGAAGTGCTGTTAAGACCCAAGATCTTGCACTTTTTCTGTTTACAGGACACCATTTCAGACAGCCTGACCTTTATCAAATTACTTAAGTGATACAGCTTATGGAATGATAAAACCAGTTTTTTCCTTATGTTTGAAGACACTTGTCTCACAGTGACAGCCTGCTCAAAGCAAGTCTACCTTTAAGGCTAGATCAAGTAGCCTGAAGATTTACATTGTCATATTTCTTCTACTTAGATATCCACAAAATTAATGAGGGATAATTAAACCCCATGTTTTTAAGTCCTTACATCATGCCTATGACAAAAGATGGGGAAGGTATATAAGCATGAGAGCTGCAAAGGAACAGCATGCACCTGTTTAAAACCTTGAGAGGCACTCCTAACTGAAGCAGAGATGCCGTGGGAGAGACAGGGGTGCTTCTTGCCAAGCAGCGCTGCCTGCAGGCAGTGTGAGGCTATGGCTCCTTTCAGAACTGACTATCAGGACACAACACTGCCATAACTATGATCACAACTTTCATGCTTGCTTTTCAGCACGCTACTTTTGCTTGAGAATCCACACTTCTCCCTTTTCCTGCACAGGCCTCTAATTCCCCTAACTTCCCACAATGGTTTCCTGTTCATGCTGGTTCTTTACAACACATGCCAAGAAACAGACATGAAGGTCCAGGGCAGGACATCCTGCAGGAGCCTTTCCACTGTATCAGCCACACTAAGAAAACTGACAAGCAACTCAATATACCCAGTCACTAAACCTTGAACAGTGAAAACTTCATTCTAAGAACTTGCTTTTAGATCACTAAGGATGTGCCACCTAACAGGTCTCAGTCAAATTTATTTTATCAAAACCAGTCGCAATCAAAATTTTTCCAGTAAGTTTAATGCTTCTAAATACCTGATAAGAAATGTAATACAGTGATTAAAATATTCCCAACATTCCTTCTGAGCTCTTGTTTTCATCCAAATTCTTAAGAAAAAAATGCTATGTAGTAGAACAGTATTTTCACAGCACAGAATGTAAAGCTATACATTCTTTCTGCACAGTCTATGACCAATGGGTTTCTTGTCCCGACTTGTATCCTGAATGGACTATTTTCGGTCATTTTTCTTTTTAATATGCTTGCTTTCTCTAAAATTCGATCACTGTGCCAACTATGGAAAGTACCCAGCTTGTTCTGCATAGTATAAAGTATGAGTAAATTACTCAGAGATTTTTTCACAGGTACTAATAATTTTAAGCTTAATATTTAAAAACAGTACTTACATGTTTAAAAATGCCTAACGGTTGATGTGCAAATAGATCAGAGAAACAGAGAGTGATGTGATATTTCATCTGAGAAATCTTTTGAAGAAAAAGACCCAGCAATGTAGAACACTATCAAATGTTGGAAAAGGACTATGACTTCGAAGTTTAAATTTTATTGAAATGTAGAGTGCATTTCACATAAACCTAATATAATTCCATAATTATGGGACTGATAAAGTGAACTGAATTGCTGCCCTTTAGGAGAGACTAAAGAGGGGACAACTGTTCTGTACATAAGGGAGAAAGCTGAGGAGAGCACATCTAGGACTTTAAAAATCGTAACAGCTGCAAATGCAAAAAATGCCCCTGATGACACTGGAGAGAGAGCCCATGCTTGTTGTTCCTCTCTGACAAGCCTTTCTGCTGCATTGGACAGAAAGGGACCTGCTGGAGAGCAGCTCTGTGGAGAAGGACCTGGGGGTCCTGGCAGACAACAAGCTGTCCATGAGCCAGAAGTGTGGGACCTTGCGGCCAGTGAGGTCATATCAGGAATGCTCTGTCCAGTTCTGGGCTCCTCAGGACAAGAGAGACAGGGAGCTGCTGGAGAGGTCCAGCAGAGGACAACAAAGATGATTAAGGGACTGGAGCACCTCATGAGGAAAAGCTTAATGGTTGGACTTGATGATCTTAGAGGTTTTTTCCAACCTAAAGGATTCTACAGTTCTGCGGAAGGCTGAGAGTTGGGTCTGTTTAGCCCGGAGAAGAGATGACTGAGAGGGGATCTTATCAATGTCCACAAGTATCTGAGGGGAAGATACCAGGATGGAGCCAGGCTCTTGGTGGTGCCAAGCAACAAAACAAAAGACAGTCAGAAATGGATGCACAGGAAGTTGAGGAACAAAAGGAACATGAAGAACTTCTTTACTGTGCAGGTGATCATGCACTGGAACAGATTGCCCAGAGAGGTTGTGGAGCCTCCCCCTTACTGGAGATATTCAAAAACCATCTGGATGCAGTCCTGTGAAATGTTCCTCCATCTTTTTTTCCTGGCAGTAACAAAATTAAATTTTTATTCTTTTAGCATCAAAGTTTAGACTAGTTAATGAAACCTCTTCCCCCCCAAAAAATATCTAACTTCAGCACTGTGTTTCTTAACAGTGGTATCACCTACTTTTGACAAGTTTTGCAAAATAAGAGAGAAACATTGGCTGTTCACCATCACTAAGTGGAGTTGGATACCAATGACAGATTACAGGAGGAGCCACAGAGAAATCTGAAGTACACAGGAAGGTCCAGAGTCATCCAGCTCAGATTAAGCAAGGAGTGACATATGTGATCTGTGTCACACCTACCCGAAGCAGCAAACAACCAACCAGTTTCAGATACTGGAAAGTCACTGCTGAGAGTAAAACTGTCTCCACAAACTCATACTGTCCTGCAAGCATGTGCTGTAAAGAAAAGGGAAAAATCATATCCTCTACATGGGTTATCTCAGTCTACAGAGGTCAGCATTTTATTTCAGAAAGCTTCCACAACAGTTTTTAATAAAGCTAATTCAAGGTACGCTAGTCTCATCTGCAGCCTGGACACATCCTTTGTTCACATTATTTCTCAGTTTTGTTAGTTTCTGATTACGATGCAAGACTATTTTAAGAATTCGTTAAATCAAATGCACTAGTTCATTGAAAGCAATGTATCCGAGAAATAACAGGAGTCAAAAGGATAATTATCTCCAGTATTCAAAAAAGTATAGAAATATTTTATATAATAAGTGACTGAAACATTGCAGAGATACATCAGGAAAACAAGTAATTTTTTAGAAGTAGTAGATTTTAAGTAGGTGTTTGTAATTGTACTAAAAACTATGGTATCATCTGAGAAGTAAACAAGCAATGAAAACCAAGATGCTACATAGAGATTGATTAAAACTTGGATATGCAAAAGACACAGTATCTGTAAAACAGTGATTTATACATCCATTTAGCCAACATTCATAACTTTTCCTTTTTAATAGTCTTAATCAGGATTTTGAATATACTTCTGTAGTCCACTACATCTTCACTTCAACCAGAGGACAAAAGGATCTAAAAATCCATATAAAAGGTTAAACTTTCCAGCAGCTTTGGGATGATATTCATATATTGGTCAAGCAGTGTGGACTCTCAAAATTGTCCTGACTGACCTCAGCTGTCCAGTGACTCCCCGCCTCCGCTGCATCAGAGGCATGCTAGATGGGTGGGAACTGGAACAGTGATTCTGACAGTAGCAGATGCCTCTTGAAGACTCGCAAAATTTAGATAAACTGTGCATTAAGAGGACAGGGATGCTTGCACTGATCTATTAGAACTTTGGAAATACTTAGAGAATGAGCAATTCTAGTGGCAGAAGAATTAAGTTTCTCTTTTTTGTTTCTTGCAGCAGAATGTTATGACTCACCAATTAGGGTTGATTATCGCTCCTGAAAAGCTAAGAACATACACTCCTCCTACTTTTAAGAAGGAGGAACAGGAACATCAGCGAGGCAGTGACATTTAAACAGTAGGTTAAACACCCATCAATGCCTGACGGAGCACGTCCTAGCACAATTCCTATGCTAGACAGGACAAAAAAGTGCATCAAAATGATCTCTCGATCTGATCTCACAATTAATTTTCATTAAGAATATGCACGTCTGGTTATAGTCATTAAAGTCACCACTGATTTTAACAAAGGTTAAATAATAAGCGCCACAAAAACTCAACACACTTCTGGATTGAAACTTATCTATTCATATTTTAGGGGTAAAAGATCAAACTCAGAACTGTTATCCTTCCCCTAATGGAAGAAGCTGCTTGCATTTACCTGAACTGCTGAACAGGATTCAATCCCATTCTGGTAATTAGAGGGTCCATTCTCAACTATATCACATTTCTGAAAAAACTTCACTGAAAACAGGTGCTTTCCTTTCACTGGCTTAATCACTTAGACATGCAGCGATGTCTGCATTAAAATTCTTTTTTTTCAGTATATCACCTTTTTTGTCCCACATTAGTTCTATTGAGTTTCTTTATAATTTTTCTAAGTATTATTACAGTTATTGTGGGCTATTGAAGCATAATTGAGTAAAATCTAATAAAAGAACTCTTTCTGTCAGTTTCATTGAGATGTGGCAATTTGTGATAAACAGGAATGAAAATTACTATCGACCTTCAAGATTCTTAATAGGTATTTTTCTCTCACTGTTTTCCACTTCTGAATGTTTGCTGTATCAATATTTTCAATTGAAATTATATACCCCACAAGAATGAAGACTTACTATGGAATTCAAATATTCTATTCCTGCTAAAAAGGAAAGAACACTGAGAGAAAAAGATAAAATTGAAATTATATTTTGTATTCTTTGAGAAATAGTTAATTTTTGAACAGTCCAGAGTGTGGTCTTTGAAATACAATATTTCCTTCTCTGTACAGAAAGCCCACTTGATCTCAGCTTTTCTGATCTTGTCCCAACATCAGCAGGAGTTGACAACATACTTCACAAATCTTGGCCCAACCCAAGGCAGTACCTGCATTTCCTCTTAGTCTTGAATCTTGCCAACCATACCTGCATGCTTCTTTGACGGAAGAATGTGCACTGTATCCTATGACAGAGCAGGATTTTCTCTCCTATAAGGGAGTTCCTGACCTCTTTTAGTTTTCTTAGGTGCTGGAAATTAATTTTAAAGCCCCATCCTCAGCACTGTCTATTTTCCCTATGCCTTAACACCTTCTCCAAAGTAGGAGCTAATCTAGCTTTCATATTAAAATACCTCTTCCTAAATGCTCAAAATTTGAAAGTGAACTCACTGAGAAAGCTAAAACCAAAATGAATCCAACTCAGCTTTTTTTGATTGAACAGTGATCTCTGTTAGACAGATATAATAAGCCCATGGACCACTCCAGTGGTTTTAATGGATGTATTCAAGATTTTCAACCAGAACTGTATGATGAGAAACTGTCTTGGCCTGTAAAAGTATGCATTTAAACATATAACATGTATCCTGCAACACTTCTTTGAGGGCAGCATTGCAAACTTAGTGATGTCAGAATTACATCCTGACCATATTCCTTCAATGCTTAAGTGCCTCGTGTCCCTACATACTTTGAAACAAAACAGAAAATGGATTTAGTTAAACTGTAGGTGCTTGGCACCAGATTTCTCTCTTATGTGCAGGCACTGCCAAGCACATTTATTTTTAAAACCCCAGAATACCAAATATTGTACAAATACTAGAGGGCTAATTTGTTCTTCCCCACAGAACATATGCTCAGAGGGAAATCCAAGAAATTGTAGGAAAAAAAGAATTTAAAAAGAAGCATTTTTTAAATAAATAAATGTAGCATCGATCTGTCTGTGTATCTACAAAGATCCAGACGGAGCACTACAGATACAGTTAACTGCAGTTAAGTCTGAATGCCCAAGGACTAATAGGAAGAATGTTTAAGATATTGTGCTCATAGACAGAGGTAGCAACACATTTGTAGGAGAAACAGCTTGCCAAATCCTCATTTATGATGTGACGAGGCAAGAATAATGAAAAGTAAGCAGGTGAAATAGGAAGTTAGAAAAATTTGTGCATGAACTTGAAGGTGGTTCATTAAAGCAGAAAGAAGTAGTGATAAATATTGTCAACCTCCCCCTATTTAGGCAGTTGAACTACATTTGAACTAAAAACCAGGAATGATGTGAAATCTGAGTGATTCAGAAGGTGCCAGGACAACAAAATATAGAATAGGAAGCGCTGAAAGCAACAAATATGCCAAAATTTTGGCCATATTTCTGAGGAGAAGAGTGGGATTAGGTCATGCAATAAGGTAAAGCTTTTGCATTGCAGTCCTGAGAAAGAACATGATGACATCATTCACAAAGTTTCCCCAGTTTGTCAAATTCTCAAAATAAAGAATTAACCTGTTATTTTAACCTAAGCCTACAGCACCGGGGCAAATAAACAGAATGAACAGTTTTCACCGATGAGCAGCTGGAACAATTTCCCAGTTACAAGTATTCTTTAATAAAATGCCAAATACTACTGAAAAGTAAACACTGTAATTACTACATTTATAATTAAACTGAACATGTACTTTCAGAAGAATGTGACATTTTTCCCTGAAGATGCAAATTTAAAAAAACCTAGCAAAAGCATTTTAAATATGCAGGAAAGTGTGTGTTTTTAATAAATATGTAGAGTGTATGCATATTTTAATATAGATGCCCTGTATAACACAAGCAATTTTTACCAGACAAATACTACAATATATTCTAACTATAAAATTAACGATGTGTTTTAATGGAAAATTAGAACAAACTCTTGGTGTGGCTGTACAGCGGTGACACTCCTCTATGCATTTATACTTATTAAGGTGGAATTAAGTAACTTGATTTGTCATCTGACCTGAGAGCACCATTTGTAGCAGCTGTCAAAGCAGTCATTAAGCAGAACAATTTTTCATATTTCCACATACACTGTTTTCAGTAGCTTTCATTTACATAATATTTATTTAATAATGTGTGAACATATTTCTGATTATACTATAACCTCAGACAAATCAATTAAAGTCATCACTATCTGAGCACACACCAACATTACAGTCAAGGAGCACTTTGGAGTTCCATTCCTCCCTCAGAACACAAAGGAAAGAAATTGTCTTTTCACCTCTTGTTCAAATTTTTACTGAAGGAAAAAAACACACCTTTTGAGAAATCGACAAGTAAGTAAGAACCTGTTTTTAATTAAATAATATTGCATTTAGCTTTCATCTGGCACCTTACCACAAAATCAGCCTACAGGACAGGAGTGCGACTATGCATGGCTGAGCCGTGTTACTGGGACTTTCCTGCTTTTATCAAAAAGGAAAATGGGGGCTTGGAGCTCTGTGCAACCATTAACATATGCAGAGATTAAGGACAAGGTATATACACAATAATCTAGGGGGAGGGGGAAAATACATCACTGTACTTAGAAAGGTAATTAGCAACAACTCTCTTATTACCAGTCAGATACTTGCATATTACAAAAATAAAAGAGCAATTGTGGGCTCCCTGATGTGACTTACATAAGATATTCTGTCCCCTATTTCAGTAGATTTCCAGTACCCAATGAAGCACAGCAGTATCCTGTCACAGCAACACCGAAGGGAAGACAGCAAGCAGACAACTAATTTGAAATAGAAATTTTAAAAACTCCAAAGCTACACAAGCATCTAGGAAACTGTGCTTTTCAAAAAAAAAAAAAATCCATCTATTATTTCACTTCAGTATTAACTACTGGGTGCATCTTTTGGCAGCATTTGTCCATAAACCAAAGCAAATATTTTCTTGCAGTTCTGAAGTTGCATTGGCTTCAGTCACCCTGTACCTCCTCTAAAAGCCAAACATAGCAGCTTCCCCATCAAGATGCTACTGTCTGTCTCTCAAAAACACAGTGAGAAGTGAAGATAGAATCAATATATTCTATGAAAGTGGTAACTTAGAAAAAAAAAAAAAAAAAAAGGAGGCTCAATTGAAGTGAAGCCTGAAATAAGATTAGAAAATGACTAATCTTCCACTCTGATTGTAAAAATACCCAAGACACAGAGCCACATCCTTCCCAGTCTTCCTCTGGTGTTTTGTGTTGTTTGTTTTGTTTTATAAGCCCCTTTATTGCCAATAGCAGGCCTGAATTACAGAAGTGACACGACCCTGTTACGGAGGGTTCACCACTGTACTGTGAAGACAAGCTCCCCCTCAGCTGCCAATGAAATGAAAGAATGGAAGAAAGAGGAGTAAACTGAAGCATTTAAACACAGACAGGACATGATTTTCTTAATGTCAAATGTATCATCCATTCACTTGAACAAACAAGTAAAGGTGCACCTAATCAGAGGTGCATCAGGAAAGACAAAACCTGCCAGTGATCTTGGAGAGAATATCATATTTTGGTCTTACATGGCTTGACATTCAGCCACATGTACACACTCACAGCTCCAGTTTTAGGCTGCTCCTGGGAAAGCTACCCTAGAACACTTCTCTAACACCAAAGGACTGAGATAGCAAACCTTCAAAAAATCCCCCCAAAAACAAACAAAACCAAAACCAAACCAAAAACCAAACAAACAAACAAAAAACAAACAAACAAACAAAAAAGCTCCAGTCATATAGTGTTAGATGTTAGATAACTTACACAAGATCATTTTCTGTGAGTTAGAGACAAATGCTTCTAGCTATCTTGATTCAAGGCTTAGTGAATTCAGGGCTTACTGTAAACTTGGAAAACCAGCATTGGAAAAGCACCCTGTATTGTCCCAGGCAGAGAAAGTGCTACCAAGCTGTGCAGTGTCTTCTCAACATACTTTGTAGATAACACAGTTTTTGTTTGTTTGAAACATCCTGAACTGCCTTTAAAAAAAAACCCACGTTTTTCAGTCTAGAATCCTAGGTGGTCTGAATCATCACTGCCACCTCCAGAAGATGGCACCAGCCACCTTTATTATATTTCAGAAGAATATGCTTTCACTTACTACTGTCTTCACTTCATTAGTGCACACAAAACCTGTCATCTTCACTGACACGTTTGCTTTTGAAAAAACTAAGTAGGCTGCAAATGGTTTTCCCAACTTACATCTGCTTTGTAATGATTTACTTGTTTTGCAGCATTAGACTTCTATCACTAAAATGTATAACATCCCAACTGACATTGTAAATTTTTCTTGCAAATAAATTTTCTTTTCTTTCTTTATAAAAACAGAATAAACCAGGTATCTCCTAAAAGTATGTGTATTTGGTTACAGAGGATAAAAAATAATTGTCTTAAATATCATAATACAACTGTAACACTGTTAGAAAAACATTTGCTTTTTATGGGCCTTTATGAACAATATGCTGTAAAAAACATCAACGGATTAAAAAGATATTATTTTCCCCACAGATTGCAGTAAATTGCTCATAATTCTGAGTATTGCTTCTAAACCATAGATGGAATCTCATTACTAAAGTAATGACAATAATATTCCTTTGTGGGATTATTACTGAAATACCTTGATCTTTCCGCTAGATAAAAAGGGCACTGCAATGATTATTTTGGGGTTACATTTGCAATTCTAACTTATCTCAAGTCAGGATCATACATGACCATGGAGTCCATGCACATCTTGGAGCATCCCACTGAAAAAAATCTTTTCAAAGGTAACTACACATACATAGGAAAATCTTTTAAAATCTGCAAATGTAATTTTAAAACTTGGGAAACATTCCTTCATTCACTAATTGTTATCTGAATTCAACACAGACTAATTTCTCTAATTTTTCCCTAATTTCTCCTCTCTGCTTATAGCACAGAGATACAGGGCTACAAGCCCCTGCCTACTACAATATCAAATTTTTATCCTGCTTGCACTGCCATATTCCACCTACTCTTTCGTTTCAATATTTACTGCTGGAAGCTTTCAACATTTTTAACCAGCATAAAAAAGACCTGTCAACAAAGTCAAATAACAATACTTAAATATGTCCTAAATGAGGTTGCCAATACCTGCTGATACACAAAAAGCTTCAAGAAATATTTGCAGTTTAGTATATTTACTTTGGGTTCATTAAGACATTTTATCCTTTCATTCCTCACTAGTATGGATTAACATGGCATATACTATTTTCTCTCCACTTTTCTACATTTCAAAATGATTTTTTGGGCCATTTCTTTTGTTTTGTGCATTAGCCACAGGCATACCACTCTCATCGCAGTCATTAGAAGCCCCTGAATGAATAGGTTTCATTTTCCCCATGTTTCTCCTGCAGACCTGCCAGTCAGCAGGTTCCAGTACTTTATCTGAAAAAAGCCTGTGAAGTTACATTTTTTGTTTGTGCGAAGGCCCTTGAGGAAGCTGACAGACATGTTTTATCTGTAACTGACTGTAAATATCAGGCCCAGGGCAAATGTAAATAGGCTCCAGATTTCTCAGGAGCTGCACAGGGTAGCTCCCTACAGAGTCATTGAGATATTTCCTCAAAGATGCCCAAAGAGAAGGAGCATAGAGGGAGGGGTGGAGGTTGCAGTGCTCCCCTGGGGGTTGGAGTGGTGGGCCATAGTGTAATCCAGCAGCAGTCTGCACTGGCCTTGAGCTGGATTTGGAGTGGAACTTCAGTAGCAACATCCACTGCTGGCTGCAGTGGCCAACGGAGACAGATTGGGCTGCTTTGTTAGAAAGCTAACAGCAAGTTCTGCAAGACTGGTCATACCTAAAATCTTACTTCATGGTATACTGAATTTGCAATGTGTCTTTGTGTAAGCAAAATGCCATGCAGTGCGCACAAGCAAACACTGAGTATAAAAGTAGCCACATGTTTTCAGGCAATTTCATTTAGCTTTGAAATAATCCCGCAATCAAAGGGCAATACAAGAAGAAGGTAATGTAAATGGCAGGATTTACTTAAAACTGCCTAGTCTAATTTCATGTATACTTGTGCAAATTGATGCTATTCAATGCAGTAAAATATTTTCTTTTCTTCACCAGGAGTAAGAATCACTGAGTATTAGAATCTCACTTCTCTATTCAAAGAATGATAACTCATAATACCATATCTCTCATCTTGAAAACAAAGGAAGGATGGAACCTAAAGACTTCCCTGGAGCATATCCCAAGAATTTGCAATGAATCTTTCACTGCAATTTAGTTTAATTGGTTTAGAATTGCTTATTTGAAATTAAGAGGAGCAGACTTCAACTTCTAAGAAGAAAGAAAAATAAGGGCTGCTAAGGAAAGTTTGTATTACATACCTCTCAAACTGAATTACAACATACTCTTCAGCGTAAATTACTGCTAGACATGTTTTCTTCATTTCTCCTTGCATGAGCAATATAAAAAAAATCCCTGAATATCCTTCCTCATGACCCACATATTTGATTATATTTAAGGACATACCACAAAAAAAGGGTTGTTCTACTGTTTACTCAAAACAAAAATCAAAATCACACTTCAAATCACATACGCATCAAATGTTTCCATACCATATAATTAAGAATAATGGCCTGTTTCAAGGAAAATTAAAAATTAAAGAAAATAATAATAATAAAAAAAGCTATTTCAAATAGCCTGCTGCAGTTTAACAAGCAATCAAATTTTGAACAGAAGGCATTGCACTGGCATGCTACTGACCAGAGAGAAGAAACCTCCTTCCTAGCCTGTAACCTACAGGCTCTGAGAGCTCAGAAATTGGTTAGATCTGATAGGGGGACATCTGATCAGATGATCAGTCTCCTGGAACCTCTGAAAACCATTAACAATTTCAGATGTTGACTGACTGTTTCAATAACATATTCAAAGACTTCTGAGCTGACAGTGGAAGTAGGATTTGTCCTTCTCAGCATGGAATTTGACAGTATCCAACAGAGCTGAAGATATTGACAAAATTAATTCACAGAATCACATTAGCAACAGCATAAATTGAAACATTTTGAAGCATTTTGAGAAAGGAAATGAAGTCATTCTCATGCAGCAATTTAGAACAAGACAACTAGTGTTCTTCTCTGCACAGACCTATTTGTCATTAGACCTGTAGATGACACAAACGTGGGATGAATGGCTGACAGACCAAATGGGTGTGCTGCAAGCAAGAGGGACCTCAACCACCTGGAGAAACAGGATGACAGTAGCCTTAATTAGCTCAACAAAGGGAAGTACCAAGTCCTGTCCCAGGGGACGAATAACTTCAAGCTCCAGCACAGGCTGACTAACTGGAATGCATCTTGTCAGGAAATGCCATGGGGGTTCTGGCTGACAACAAAGCAAAGACCAAAGTCATCCTGAGTGCATTAGGAAGACCACTGCCAGCAAGTGAAGGGACACGGTCCTTCACCTCTACTCAGCACTGGTAAGGCTGTACCTGGAGTGCCATGTTCAGCTCTGGACTTCTGACTACAAGAGAGACATGGAACTACCAGAGGTAGTCCAGCAAAGAGCTAAGGTGGCAAAGGGCTTGAAACAACTGTTATCATAGGAAGAGGGGCTGAGAGGGCTGGACTGGAGAAGAAAAAGCTCAGAGTGATTTTATCCACATATATAAATACCTGATGAGGAGAGAAAAGAATGCAGGTCTAGGCTCTTCTCGGTGGTTCACAGTGACAGGACAAGAGGCAATGGGCACACATTGAGATCCAGGAAATTAATAGTAAGGAGAAGCCTTTGCAGTGGTGATGATGGTTATGGACTGGCACAACTTGTCCAAAGAAGTCCTGGGGTGTGTCTGTCCTTGGAGATAACTCACAGTCAAGTGGACATGGTTCTAAGCAACCTGCAGCAGCTGACCCTGTTCTGACCTGAGGGCTGGACAGATCAACTTCCCCAACATCACACTCATGCTGACTTTGGTGCCATTTCATGATTATTTATTGATAAATAGGAACAAAAATTGTTTCTAGATAAATCTTTTGAGGATCTTTTGCAAACTCTAAATTAGGAAGCATTTCAGAAGAAGAAAGTTGGTACTGTGAAAAGTTAGGCCAAGGTAAAGTTGACTGGGTCTTCAACAACAGCCCAGTTTTTCCAAGGTATTTATCTAGACCCCACAAGATCAAAAACTGTCTCTCTAAAATGACAAAATTTTTCATACCACATTTAGGAAATGTGTTCAAAATCCAATTTACATCATGTTGAAGCTATAAAAAAAGTCATTTAACAGAGGTCATCTTATTATTTCAGGCAAGAAAACAGCTCTAGTCTGGTTGTGTTAGCCTGAAACACCTGGCTCCTCTGCCTTTATTGTGAGTCCCATGATTTGAGTCCTGACACAGCAGAGAAGATTAGGAACAGAATCTCACTATGCTCTAAGTAGAACAAGTTCATTAAAAAAAACCACAAAAGGGCCTGTTATCTCCCTTAATAACTTCAGAGATCCTTGGGTCATCAGCAGAGGAAGCCCGTGCTCGAGTACACGTCACTGCAGCACAGCTCAAAGTAACCCTTCCATGAGTCCTTCACGGGGGAAATAGCACAAATTTACAACGTGGAATTTGGTTTCTGGTGTGCCAGCTTGCAGAATGAAATGCAGAAACTTTTTCAGGGGCCCAATCTGTTCAGATATGGTATGAATGACAGACAAGACTGTCTAAACACATCTGTGATTGTGAGAGATTGTGCTGAAAATCATGCCGTCACATCCCTCTTGCCATGTGCTCAGTGGAGGTCTAATGATTCCAAGGACTCTGGCAGATCCCATTCCAGATGAGGCAATCGTAAGGAAGAATGGAAAATATGCAAATAACTAAGCCTCTTCCACTTGGTTTTGATATGATTCAGTAATCTGTACAATATATGGGGACTACAAATGTATTGCTAATTTTTTTATACATAGATATATGTTTGCATTATTGATATCCCTTTATAGATATCAAGATTAAGCCCTGGAAAAGAACAAACCCACCAATTACACAAGGCACCTGCTCAGTGTTTAGATTTTAGTCTTTTCCTGAAAAAGTGCCAGCATTTTAAATCTTCTTCTGAATTTTTGCCCTCTCTGTTACATAAATAACACATATTCTCATACTCCAGAAAGCAAAAATTGGTATTTAATCATTTGGAGTGAGACGAAAAAACCCAAAACCAAACCACAAAGCCCCATCTCCTCTCTAATATTCTTGAAAATAAATGCAATATTACTGTAATACTGTTTTAACTACAGCCCTTCATTACTTGGAGAAACTACCCACGGAAGGTGACCTAGTCTATCTCTCCTAAACTATAGCTTTAACAGTCAGCTATTGTTTTTTTCATTGCTTTGGTTTGTTTTTCCTTTTTTATAAACACACATGTGCAACTAGTTCAGAATTTATTTTCAAAGGATTGTGTAGTTGGCATAACTTGATCATTTAAAAACAAACCAAGCAGAATTGTGTTTCAGTTTTTCTGATATTGGAACATCAACTTTATTTAGTGACAGGACCAAAAGAACGTTTTCCCAAGCTTTGCTCTCCATTCATAGAACCATAGAATGGTTTGGGTTGTTAGGGACCTTTGAAAGATCATCTCCTTCCAACACCCCTGCTGTGGGCTGGGACACCTTACACTAGACCAAGTTGCTCATAGCCCCACCCAACCTGGCCTCAAACCTTCCTCATTTAGAGCAGTGTTTTGTCTTTTCACTATCTGATTTCTTTAAAACTTGTATCTTGGCAGCTGAGCTTCCTTAAGTTGACTCTAAAATCACATAAATATTTCTTGCAATGCCAAGGTAATTCAGATGGTTAAATTAAACTACATAATGCACTGATGAGCTTTCTGCTTGCAACTAGCCCTTAACAGGCACTCTCTGCTCTGGAGAAGTGTGCTACCAGATTAATATTCATAATTATTTAGCAACAGTGCTTCTAAAACAGTATGTAACATATTTACTTTACAACACAAATATTAAAGCTAAGTATGTAACAACACTTGGTAATACAGGAATTTTTAATTGACTATATTTTATGACTGCAAGTAGATACAGAGAGGAAAGTTAGGAAAATTAAGAATGCCCTAACATTTGAAATCTTTATTCCAAATTCTCCAGTAGCTTGATGCATATAACAACACACAGAACATACACATCAAAATTAAAATAGTAATAGAAATCCTAAAAGCTCCTGTACAACTTTTGAAACAAGAATCTTAGACTTTTCTCAGCTCAATTAATTATAATTTCATGCACTAATTTATACTGTTTCTGCCCTTTGCCCATTCCACTCATTCAATTAATGCAATTTTATTTGACATTTCTTTAAACAAAAATTGCCTTCAGAGTACAAGGCTGAGAAAAAGATGTAAGAGGGAGAAATGTTGTAAGGGAGGTAGTTTCAGTACGATATTTTCACACAATGTTCAGTGTTGGAGGGGACCACTAGGAGATCATGTAGCCACAATAAAGCACATTCCCCCAGGACTTCTGAGAGGATTCTGCTTACCAATACTGCACAAATCATCAAGTTATATCCATGCAGTGATAAAGACACCCAGAGAGATAACCTCTGACAACCGCCAGCATTTCTGTTAAAGCTTGCTTAGTGTAAAAAACCTTGTGTAGAAGTGTTTCTACACAGCGGTCAAAATTACTGCTGTACCATTGGTTAACCTGAACCCTGATAAGGAAGCCTGTGGCAGTGAGTTGCATAAGAGCAAACATTTGCCAGGAACAGGAGAAATAATGCAATCTTACAAAATCTAGTTTGTATCTAGGAACATTATTGATATGACTGAGGTGACCATAGGGCAAAGATGTAAATTGTATTTCATTTAGAATACAACAGGGAGTAGAACCTGGAATACAGTTTAACTTCATCAGGCTCTCAAGGCAACTTCCTGAAATGCTAGGTTCTGCCACCAGCCACAAGGGCCACAAAGGTTACTTTCTCCTCTCCCCTCTGGCTATATAAATAAGGTAGTTTCTATGAGGGCAAAACCTGTAAATTATATTGATTGCCATGTGTATTTGGAGCATAAAAAGCCTGGTTTTTCATGTTGTTTGAGACTGACACATCAAGGCTTTGCCCACACACTTACATTTGATGTTATATTTGATGTTACCATGTGCTGTCATAATGGTCCTCTAAGACTCCTCTGTTTGTTTATCTTGTGCACATAAACCCCCTTTGCCACCTGAACTGTTCAGATCTTCCAACTTAAGCTCTTCCATCTGCTCCCTTTAAAAAATTCTTCTTCTGTCTCCCTGACTAGAATTACTCTGGTCTCTTCCCAGGAACCCTCACATACTCAAAAAGGAGACTTGAAAGCAAGGTCTCCCCAGAAGAGAGGATGGGAGCCATCCTCTGCTAGCAGAATTTTTGTCAAATGCATTCAGTGCTTAAAACCTTTGTTTCAGTAGGAAGATTCAACTAAGTTGTCAAACTTGGATCACAAATGACAGTGCCTGCATTTACAAAAAGTCTAGAATTTTATGTAACGGCAATGTCAAGCCAAATATATGTCAGGTTTCAAGACTATTTTTTAATTATAAATTATTCCACTGGAAGCAGAAGACTTAAAAGATACACATGTGGGAGTTTTTAGATATTTTAATGCAAATGACAATCAAAATGCTGCTTGAGGAACATAAATGACACCTCATTCTTACTATGGTCTCCCTGGTTCTTTAATAAAATTAAACTTCTTACACAGGTAAATGCAGGATTAAACTCCATCAGTAATGCTGTTAGCTGGTAGTCCTGAGACTCCCAAATCATCCTCCCCAAAACTAAAAACTAAACAGTTGTGCAGAAAAAGCAGCTAGCTGTTTCTATTACATTTAGGACTAATAATTGTAAGGAGTCCAGCAAAAATTAAGCTTGTTGCATGGACCAAACAGCCTCCTTGGATAAAAAAAGCCAGATTTCTGAATAAAGGGGAAGCATAAAAATAATTTTTTACTCTTCTGACTGTAATAAAACATTGGACATACTGACACATAGCATGACATCAGATAAACTACAGGAGATTAAATTGTTAAAGAAAGTCAAAACTACATGAAAGGACAGTTATGAATAAAAATGCATCAGACAAGAGAGAAGTTACCAGCAGGTTTTCTCATGTATCATTCTGAAGCCCAGTCTTATTCCACAGCTTCCTAAAATGCCTTCATGTAAAAAACTGTTTTGGTAACATCAGTCACATTTTTCAATGACAGAATTTTGGAAAGTACCAGTCACACAAATACCTGGATGACTATCCAGGTTAGTCAGCAGAACAAAGATCACTTGGTAGTACATAGGGCAAGATTATATGCTCAACAGCTGTTCAGTGACAAGAGGGATTAGATGATAAAACTATATGCCACCAAGGCCTAGGAGGTATCAAGAAATATTCTTCCAGGGGAGAAAGTAATTTTGAAATTCTGTATCAGTAAACTGTACTATCTAACCACGTACTAAAAGAAAATGGAGTGGGGCGGCTGGGGTGGGAGATAGGATTTGCTTTTTTTAGAGTAAGCTCAAAGAAGGGCTGTTGAGTGAAAAAGATGTGTGAAGAATGGGGAAGCAGATAAAACAATGCAGAGATACCTTCCACAAGTCCCATGAATTTCAGCCCTTTTTGGTTTCAGGGCAGACTACTGGAACTAGCTGAGTTTTTGTCCACATTAAACAAGCTCTCAGCAGGTTATCTCCTCTAGCAGGTCTCTGAAGAACATCTCTTACCACAACAGGCGTTTCCTTAAACTGATCCTCCAAAGAGGTGAAAACATGCTTGTGCAAGTGAGCTCTTAAGACTAAGACGAATCACAGGGTAGAATTAAAATGACAAACAGCCACAGATTTTCTAAAGCTTGATTGAACAGTTATCTGTCATCTGGAAACCAATAAGGAATTTTCTAAGTCTAGATTGTTACTGGATGCATCTAAGACCAAATGAGAGTCAAGACTGCATTTCTCTCATGCATCAGCCCTTGTTCTCTTGTGCTAGATGATCTGGCACAGCTCCATGTATTCAAGGATACACATGCCCAACATGATGCCAGGATTAGTATTTACGACAAAGGCAAGTTTTGCACAATGTAGACTGTCGAGTCACATAGTATATCAGCAAACAAAGTACAACCAAATTCAGAAATGGCAAATAATTTTTGAATTTCTTTCTTTTGAGTGTTTAGATTCTATTACTATTTCCCTGACCACCAACAAAACAGTCTTATGCTTTACTTCCAGGTACCATCCTGGCTAAGCAACAATAGCCCAACTGGCTTGTAGTAACAAGCTGAGCATGCAGCTGAAGAGGAATCAAAATTCTCCAAATGTCATGGCAGGAAGACTTTGTGGAGATGGCAGCACACCATAGCCCATGTTACTCAGGGTAAATCAAGAGTTGTTGTGGTCACACACAGAACTTCATGAAATAAATCATTGCCATCTGAGAAAATAACCTCTATCATAGAAGAAAACACAATGAAGTTCTGCAGGAGTCCAGCCCCTGTAGTGCTGTAGAGCACTTTTAAGAGCAAAAAATTCAGAAGAAATGATAGGCAAGAGGCTTTGAAATCACATTCTTCACATAGGTCCCTTGAAATCCAGAAGATGAATATTTGCTTAGACACACTATTTCTGCTCTCTTCCTGAGGACTCTGTTCAAGACTTATTTGCAAGTTAGGAGCTGTTTTCCAACAAGGCTGAAACAAAATTTTTATTACTATGAGCTGTAATCTAATCATGTATGTCTATGTGTGTGAATCAGTGTCATAGGTTAGCAAGCATAGTCCTGGAAGGGACGTCCTTGCTAAGGGGTGCTTACAAGTTTCCTCTGGGACCTGATAGAACCTATCAGCTGGCCAGTTTGAATATGGACAATTCTCTAAGCCACTTAAAGTTGTGACCACCTCTGTGATCCACATTTAAGAATAGGCAAACTCCCCCTCCAAGCTCTCTCTCGTTTCCGGCGCTGGCACAGGCGGCTGCAGGCCCCGTGTGGGGGCCAGCGGGCCCGGCCAGGCCCTGCTTGGGCCAGGCCGGGCCGGGCCACGGCCATCCTGGAGCCGATGGACCTGTTCCAGCCGTGGAACCCCCCCCATTGCCTTGCCGTGGGCAGCCGGAGCGGCTCGGCTCTCCCCCCTCTCCACTGCGATAAGAAAAATTCAACATTCCAGCTGCAAAGCTGCAAGGCCAAGGTGAGATTAACCCTTTTTATTGCTGTGAAGAGCTGAAAAGCCGAGGGAAGAGAAAGAGGAGATGCTTAAAGCTGAAATTCTGTTGTGAAGCTATGATATATCAGAGTATCCTGTTGTAATTTCATGAAGATATGGGGGGTGGAGTGTTCAACTCGTGAGCAAAAGCACCTGCGCTGAGATAGGCAGATGCTGACGCAGCTGTAATTTCATGAGAAGTTTGGACAGGGAGAGATGGACCAGATGAGGACTTTTGCTCCAAACGGGAAAGGAGAAAACGTCAGTCCCTAGAGATGCTCCCAGAGATAGTCCTAACGATGAAGATGATGAAGACCCTTTGCTCCCAGGGAAGGAGAAGGGCCTCTGTTTTTGTTTCTGAACGGCTCAACCTTAAAATTGTACCCCAAAAAAACTTCAAGAGTGGACCCTCGAAAGCAGTTGCGGGAAAAGCTGCAAGTTGGGGGAAAGGACTCACACGCAGGCAGAGAGACTCCTCTTCCTAAATGGACTGAACAATATTTGGAAGTGGGCGGCTGTCTCGTTGTGATAATGTTTTCATTCATAGCATGAGCAAGAAGAGACTTCTCTTTCTAAATGGACTGAACAAGGTTATTATGGAAGTGGTAAACAGACTGAACATCTTAAGGGTTGTTTTTTCACATTGTCAGTGGGAGAAGGGAGGAAGGTGGGGGGAGGAGGAGAGTTCTGAAGGTGGTATAATTTTTTTTTTCCTCCCTCTTTTAGGTTTGTTAATAAACTTCTTTATATTCTTTCAAGTTTGGTGCCTGCTTTGCATTTCTCCTAATTCTTATCTCACAGCAGATAAACAGTAATGAGTATTTTGGACCAAACCACTACAACACTATTTCTGCTCTCTTCCTGAGGACTCTGTTCAAGACTTATTTGCAAGTTAGGAGCTGTTTTCCAACAAGGCTGAAACAAAATTTTTATTACTATGAGCTGTAATCTAATCATGTATGTCTATGTGTGTGAATCAGTTCTCATGTGATGCTATCAAGTGGAATTACATTTCAGTGAAAAATTTTATGTGATATGCAAAAATCAGATGTACAAGTTTACACTGCACACACTCAAGATTCATTCCAACATAAAGAACTGATTCAGAATTGAAGAACCTAAACATTTGACTTGAAGCACTGAGCTCTTTTTTTATTATAAATTTTGTTTCTAAGTCCACTTGCTGCAATAGGTAGACTCTAGCTTGTAAAATTTATTCATGTCTTAACTGTGTGTTTTTCTACAACAGCAACGAAAGATCTCGATTTTTTTTTGCTAATGTTCTCCAGACACATCCCACAATGTCTGGCAAATGGATGACTGTGTTCAACAAAAATTTCAGTTCTCTTTGTGGAGAGAAAAGAAATAGCCATGAGACATGCCCTTCAAAAACATTAACTTTTTCTGTTTGTTTCTCTTCTCTCCCAAAAGCTATAGTACTTTTTTGAAAGGGCAGACCTAGCTACATGATGAGAACAGATTAATTGGAATTTTTATCCTTGTGTTGTAGTCATCTGCTGATAGGTTCTAAATTCAATAAATAATTCTGTCATAAATATTTCTAAGGCTGCAAATGAAAAACTAGCAATATATAAGAGTAACTTTTACTCCAAGTGCTTCTTTTTAACTAAGTCAAATACACTTCTATAACATCCATACACTTTAAATTTAGTGACCTTTTAAGCATTCCACAAAAATCATCTTTGAACTGGTATGATTTAAATATATGCTAATTATTATTTCCTTTCCTAATTTCATCTTGCCTCTGTAGGGGTAACAATTCAGCAGTTCATTTATGATCTCTCTTGCAATGAAATAAGGCAAATTATTAAGCCAGAATTTCTGACCTCTCACACTCCTGGTACCATACTGAAGTAGACAAGGAGAAAGTCATCTGCACAAAAATATTTCTAAAATCAAAGTGAAAATACTGGTGCTTGCCTTGAACTTTAAACTAACTGAAATTAAGACTACAACTATTACATCTCAGAGCAAGTATTCAAGAAAGCAAAAGAGCAGTTGCCTACATTACTGCAACTTGGTATCAAAAAATTTGTGAGACTTTTAAAATCTCGTATTTCTTCCATATTACATCAGCCCTCCAGGAGTTTTAGTGTAAAAAATAAGATGCATTCCCAATATATCAGTCACTGCTTAAAATTTGGGAATGAACAAAAGGTTCTTTATTCAATGAGAACTATAACTGTCCTATGTGGGAGACAGAGGAGTAGAAACTCCTGCAATTAAAGGAGGCTTT